>NW_026453189.1:0-600000 GCF_025200985.1 Drosophila gunungcola | reverse complement strand
TCAGCCGCATCCGCATCCGTATCCGTATCAGTATCTGTATCAGTATCTGTATCTGTATCCCCTTACCAACACATTTTTACAGTGGCATTTGAATTTTTTTATACAACAGCATGGGGAACTGCTGTTTAATGGGCTTCCAGCGCCACCCACTCCATACCCACACCCGATAACCACCATCCCCGAGAATATTGCTTTCCGGCAGCATCCGTTCATCTTCCTGGATGGGTTAGGGGTGGCTACTCGGAGGACGGAGTCAATCTCGCATCATTCTTCACAGCGTTTAAGAATCAATTTTCAACACAATACGACCGACAAGTATCTACAGCACATTTTTCCCTGGCCCCCAACTCTCAGCTGCAAAGGGGTTTCCGGTTAGCAAATGCAAATGCCATTGTATCAATTTGCGAAGCGTCGTTTCTGACAGAGCGTCCTCAAATGTTGCTTAAATCGGGTCAAGCTGTGGCACTTGGAGATTTCCGGGGGGAAATTGCCTTAGTTTTGCCTCCTTTAAGGGTACATTTTTCTTCAAAGTGTTAAAGTGTTTGTATAATGAATGATATAAACCATTAATGAACAGTTTTTAAATATAACTCTTAAGTTATAATACAACATTATTAATGAACTTACCTGTTTCACCAGGGTTTCTTTATCTATTTACCTGCAAGTACGTTAACTTAAAAACCTTAAATGTACTTTGAATAATTGCTATCACCATAGGACAGAGTTGTGCCTATAAGCATAAGCATTGATTTTTAATTATCATTAAAAAACAGTTTTTATTAGTATTGAAAATAGAAAAGCTAAAGAAAAAATGCTTATAAAATCGTCAAAAAAGTAAAGGTACTGAAAAAAAAATGATTTAGATTTCTCATATTTCAGTTCCGAGACTAGCTTGCGCAAGAATATAAAATGAACCAATGAATGAGCCCAACAATGTGATGCCATTAGGCCATTTTCATTGAGTTTTTATTCATTTATTTTTTTATACCCTTGCAGAGGGTATTATAATTTCAGTCAGAAGTTTGCAACAATCGGAAAAATAAAGAATATTTAATAGCTGCAAGGGTATATGAACTTCGGCTTGCCGAAGTTTGCTTTCTTTCTTGTTTATTAAAAAAAGGTTTATACCTATACCTACATCAGAGTTGTAACTAAACTTATTTCTTACCGCACTTCAGTTTATTTTTCTTTCCGTTTTTAACTCTACTTTGTTTCAAAGTTTGCTCAAGGTCCTGGGTGAAATTCGTTTGTTTTTGAATAAATAACAATTCATAAATCAAACCGTAATATTCCAAAACGCTTTTAAAACATATTTATGTCTTATATTGAAGGTGAAGCCCAAAAATAAATCAAGTAAACTCACCAATACGCATATTTCCGACGTTCACAATCATAATCTGGGAATAGGGTCGTATTGCCTC
Organism: Drosophila gunungcola; assembly: GCF_025200985.1. Taxonomy (NCBI): domain Eukaryota; kingdom Metazoa; phylum Arthropoda; class Insecta; order Diptera; family Drosophilidae; genus Drosophila; species Drosophila gunungcola. The sequence goes on along the minus strand of NW_026453189.1, from coordinate 598,579 downwards.
TTTTTCTGAAACCAGAGGTCGTATAAGTATTTCTAGAGGGAAATTCGCGTTTCGCCATATAATTGGCTGCTCCGATTACGTTAAACAACTGCTTTCCGGCAGCAGCCCGCAGAATTTTAGCTTTGGGGTCTCGAGATGAGTCCAAAAATACACCCGTTCGTGCCCAAAACCGAAATACACCCATGTGTCCAAAGAGTCACGGTCTGGAGTGGCCGATTCGCTGAATTAAAGTCCAGTAATGTAAGCGTCGACCCGCGTGCAATATCTGGCACAATAATCGGATCGCCCCGCATCGCCAGACCACCAAGGAGTGTGGATCCACTCGCTGCCTTGCAATTGCAACACCACCTCCTTTGGATCGACGGATCTTTTGGGGGAATAGTAATAGTCAGAGCAGAGGTCATAAAGTCCGAAACCGCACGCAGTTTGGATTGACCAGTTTATGTATTTATTCAGGCGCTCCGCGGGAACTTCGCAATTGGTGGTCCCGGTCCCGGTCCCGATTTCGATCCCGGTCTCGGTCCCATTTCCATTCCCTTTACTATTCCCTTTACCATTCCCTGCCCCAGGCCTCCCAGAAATATTTTTAAAGTTCGAGTACATCATAGTCAAAACCCACCACACATGTGGGGGAACGCAATGTATGTCCGATGTGGATATAAATACGACTATGAATACGACACGTCCAAATTCGGGGACTGTGACTAATGGAAAAAATCATATTAAATTGATAGTATTGTAAAGGGGCGAGGGCAAATGTCGCCCCTCAAAGCAGACCAAACCATTACCGAGCACTGCGTCAACTCATAAATTTATAAGTTATTAACGCAAACAAATTGAAATTCTCGTTCAGTGTCAATCGGCGGTGATTCACGGCCGAATGGCGACTGGTCCGGGACATGGCGACACTTTGGTAAAAGCCGTCTGTCACCACGAAATCGCTGAAAAGCATTTGACAACTAATTTCTCGAGGTGTCGACACCTTGCAGAAATGTGTTCCCGCACCGCCCAAGTCACCCAACCCACCCGAAACACCCGAAACACCCCAGCCACCCATTTTCAGTTCGACATCGCCTCGCACTCGCACTCGCACTCGCACTAACTAAACTCACCGCAATCTAATTGTTGTAGGCAGCATCCACTGTTCTTTAATTGAACACATCAACACCAGCTAAAAATACGATAGATGTGTATGCTGCCAGTGTACGACTGCCGTTGGTAATCGATGATGGCTGCAGTGGAGTGGGTGGTGTGCTGTAGTTTGCTTTGGCGTCGATGGGGGCGGGGAGGGGAGCGACTTATACCAACTTCGCCGGAGGCTACTCATGTGCCCCGCGCTTCCACACTTAGACAAATTTGTATTTATTTAATAAATTTCGTTTAAGTTTGATCTGTCTTTACACTTTACCTATAATATTTACGGTTGCTTAGAGTTATGAGTTTGATAAACTGAAAGAGTACAATTTTCGACACAGCAGCTTGACTTCATGTCAAAACAAAACATGACATTGAGAAATCGGTCCATGGGGGTTATAATTGAAATTATTAAAAATTGTGTTTTTTTTGTCAGTCACTTACCTCATGTTCACACTAAAAAGTTTTATTGGTCCAAATAAATATTGATAGATTATAACAAAAAAAACACATAAAAACATATTATTTCAAACAGTTCTTTTCAATATAAATGTTTAGAAGCATTTCTCTCAGTGTGAGCTCAGAAAGCTGATGCGGGTAAATGTGGTGTGCGAGGAAATGTATGACATCGGTGGCATGAGGATGATTTGGCTTCGGTGTCAGAGGATCCCTGATCCCGGCGTGCGTTGTGGTGGACGCAGTGCAATAAACTGTTACTTGATGGGAGTCGCTGGAGTCCAGATGGTCGACGCTCAGTGCTCTTGGCTTATTGGGTGGGAGCATTGGGAGTCAGCAACATCAATTTATTAGACTAAAAGGTAATCATCATCTATACAACACTTCCCTCGGGAATCGATCAAAATCGGTTAACCACTTATCTGACATACTGACCATGCGGTTCTAAGCCGATTTTCACGGAAGTGTAAAAGATAGGATCTTGCAACTTTCCAAATCGTATTTTTTCATATGTACACTGATCATGCTAAAAAGCCTTGCCGATCGGACGCCTATATCCTATAGCTGCCAAATTTATTGGTTTTTTATTTGTTTGATTTTTGATTTGCTTTTATGAAAAGTGCCTTTGGATCCTCAAAAGGTTTCCCGATTTAAAACAATCTTTGTTAAATTTATAACAAGCTAAAACATGAAGAAATGATTAATGTTTTTCGTTTCCTTTTTTTTTTTTTTGTTAATTAACGAATTAATTAGACTTTGTTTAAAAAACTTATTAAAGTCTGAATGGAAATATAATTTATGATACTCTTTAGAATACTTCCCACTCTATTACTATTAATATACTTTATTTTTTCTTGGCTTTAATTCTTTTTACTAAAAATATAAAAAGTAAATATAAAAAATAAATTTTCCACAAATGGGGCAACGATATATGGAAAGTATTTATTGCCTGCAAAAGTGTTCGTTTTTCCGATTTCAAATTCAGTCCTATAGCTTTATTTTAAAATCAGAATCAGATTTGATTGGAGTCACTGTCCTTCTGTATTGCCACACAGGCACAAGATTCTGTGTTTAGTTGCTCATTGGTTTGTGTCACTTTTTTATTTTTAAATGGCAGGAAACGTAAACTTTTGTTGTTCGTGATGTAAACACAACCCAGTGTAGGAAAACAAATATCCGTATTTTAAAGTCACATTGTTGACGTTGCTTTTGTCAATGTCGTCGATGCTAAAACTGGAGGTGTATTACACAAATAGAAAAAAATTGTCTCCGTTTTAAAAGAAAAAAATATATTTTTAAGCTTGGGACACCTTTCAATTTCGGTCATTAAATAATATATAACATAAATGCATGAGAAAAATGTTATTCCCTCGGAAAAAAAGACCAAAAGTGCCAAAAAGAGTCTTGTTAAACATGTCTGTTGGTTTGAATCTTTTAGAAAAGGTCGAGCTCTGATATTTGGAATATATAATCATTGAATTTTATTTAATTTTTTTTTAAATACAAATAAATTGACCCCTGTTTAAGAGAGACACTACATGCTTACAAGCTTATACATATTTTCCCCTGAGCTTCTTATTATTGAGTTAAGCTAAAAGTGAAAAACCAAATTTTATACAACATAGTACACTGTCACAAACAAAATCTGACTTTAATGAAGTCTGCTTAATGAACTAGTTTAGTCAACAAAAATCGTTACATTTAAGACACATTTTTTTACTAAAAATATTGGACGAATTTCACAGTGCCAACTTAAAGAGTGGCTTTTTAATCAGCTAGTGTCACCCTTCTCTGTCTTCTAGTTGTTCACAGCTTTTCATCAACGATTACCGGGAGTATAGATGTATATGCCTTGACAATCCTCCGTCGTCTAAGTGTGCAAAACCATGAGGCAGCAGTCGGACACCGTGGAATCCTATGGCCTGCTTCGGTAATCGATGCATAATAAATGGCATCACTGTCCCATCCGAGAGATCATTATCACCACAGAACTACCACTAAACGTCACTTTTTTTAAGATCAAAGTGTTGTTAGCGCGATTTAAGTATGCGCGCACGCATCTTCAATTAAAGGCATCGAAGCTGGATCTCAGTTGGAGTTGAAGTCGGAGCTGGAAATTAATCTGCGGCTGCGCTTTGCTGCATTGGTAAGCAAACTACGGGCTGAGGAAATGGACCACCGCACCACAGTTCAGTTCAGTTCAGTTCAGTTCAGTTCAGTCCGTTCAGTCCGTTCAGTTTGTTCAGTTCGGTTCGGCTCAGATGAGATCAGATCAGATCAGCTCCACTGACGACAAATTAATTTGGCAGAGCAGCAGCCCACGGACTTGAGTCGGCAGTCGAAAATGAATCTGAAACCGAGACCGATTGGAACCAATGCTCGCTGGCGCGCTGCAGTCGAACGTATGTGTTATCTAAATATTGTCATTGTCACAAATTTTTAAAAAGTTACGCTAATGGATTACACGATTTTCGCATTATCGCTTTGTTACCGCGCCGATCGCAATCGCATGCGATCGGCTCAACAAAAAGAGAGCCTTTTACACAGTTCGCAGTAGCAGCATGGCATTGTATGTAAAACTACTGCCGCAGGACAAGGACCGCCGGCACTTTGCGATACCCCGATACCTCGTTGCATCGATGCCCCCGATTCCTCTGCGCGGATACGTGCCGCGGACGAGATTGAGGGGCCAGCTCCGGCATTACAAGCAGGAAACGCTGCCGACTCGTTTCGGCTTTTAAAGTGGCCACGAGCATTATGCCAGACACTTTGTCTTTGACAGCACCAGCACTGCAGCAGAGGTTCCAGCTCCCAATCCCCCAGTCCCCCAGTCCCCCAGTTCCCCAGTCCCCAACCCTCAGTTACCAATCCTCAGTTCCCAGTCCACCAAAGCTGGTGGAGACGTGCGAGTCCAGTCGACCAGATGCTGCCCCTGTTATCAGCATCGGCGAACACAGCACGTTCCATTGTCGATCTAATCTTCGAATTGCGGCCACGCCGGCTTGATCTGTCTTTATCGGTTCGGTTCGGCTCGGTTCGGATTGGATAGTCCCCGTACACAGTCGTAAACCAGCGATGCCCCAATCCCAGTCCCAGTCCCGATGCCAATGGGCTTCATGTGTCATACTCTGCATAATGGTCTAGGACTTGGGCTAAGATAACCAAGCAACAACAAGGCAAGTACCGAAAACACAGGGAAAAATAATGTGTGGTCTAGAGCGCGGCATGGGTATACATATTGGGTTAGTGGGTATGTGTGGGTAGCCAAACAAAATATCAGGTCAAGAAGCTAGGTCTGTTACTGAGTTCGAGTAAGTTCGAGTAAGTCAGCTTAATATTTTAAACACGACCTACCCTATATGACCCAATTTGTTTAAGGTGTTTTAAGATCTCAGTATGTTGGGTTTTGGGTGTACTTAGTTTGTGACACTGGAAGCTTGTTCCAGAGTTTCCCTATGACTATCATTATAAGTAAATTTTAGAGCGAATTAAGTTATTCTTTGTATGGAACCACATGCAAAGTCGCATTTATTTAAATGCTCTTGTCAAAAAAGAGGTTTGCAGCGCTGTTGCAGAGATATCTTTGCCCTCATTAAGTAACATTCTGTCCTCCAAACTGACTGGTTAATTCATTTCATTGGAAGTCGGAACGGCTATGATCGGACAATATTGATATTAAAACAAGAAAGGAAGCAAACTTCGGCAAGCCGAAGTTCATATACCCTTGCAGCTATTGCAAAAATTAAATATTCTTGAAAACATTAAAATTCCTATGGCAGCTATATGATATCGTTTTCAAATTTTAATAACATTAAAAGCGTAATTCTGAACTGTCAAATTATAAATAAGACAAAAAGAATTTTAAAAAAATTACAAAAAGAAAATTTACATTTTTAATAACATTTTTTATACCCTTGCAGAGGGTATTATAATTTCAGTCAGAAGTTTGCAACGCAGTGAAGGAGACATCTCCGACCCTATAAAGTATATATATTCTTGATCAGCATCACTAGGAGAGTCGATCTAGCCATGTCCGTCTGTCCATCCGTCTGACCGTCTGTCCGTCCGTTTCTACGCAAACTAGTCTCTCAGTTTTAAAGCTATCTGCATGAAACTTTCCCAAAAGTTGTCTTTCTATTGCAGGTAGTATATAAGTCGGAACGAGCCGGATCGGACGACTTTAGCATATAGCTCCCATAGGAACAATCGGAAAAATAAATGAAAAAAAATTATAACTTTGCTGTTTTTAAATTTTTTTTTTAGTTCTTCGACATTTAGTAATGGTTTAATATTTCAGAATTATGGTTTAAATTTAACAAAATCGGACGACTATATCATATAGCTCCCATAGAAAAAATAAAATTATATAAAATAACTACCTAATAATTGAGCTGCAAATCATCATTGCTTCAATGTTTTTAGACATATACGCAAGTAAATCATAATTTTAATGTTTTCAAAAATATTTAATTCTTGCAATAGCTGCAAGGGTATATAAACTTCGGCTTGCCGAAGTTTGCTTCCTTTCTTGTTTTTAAATATTTTTGTTGTTCCCATGGTAAGTGGTTTAAGTTATTGTCGTCCGATTTTGATGAAATTTAAACCGCAATTCTGAAATATTTAACCATTACTATAAGTCGAGGAACTAAATAAAAAATTAAATAATAGCAAAGCTATAATTTTTTTTTTCATTTATTTTTTCCGATTGTTCCTATGGGAGCTATATGCTATAGTCGTCCGATCCGGCTCGGTCCGACTTATATACTACCTGCAATAGAAAGACAACTTTTGGGAAAGTTTCATGCAGATAGCTTTAAAACTGAGGGACTAGTTTGCGTAGAAACGGACGGACGGATAGACGGACGGACAGACTGACATGGCTAGATCGACTCTCCTAGTGATGCTGATCAAGAATATATATACTTAAAGGGCTGCAAACTTCTGACTGAAATTATAATACCCTCTGCAAGGGTATAAAATGAAAAATGTATTTAATTACAATTGAATACACTGTAACTACATGAATTATGTACGATCCATAAATAATTGTATCTTTAAAATAAATAAAAATTTGAAAAGGAAACTGAGGCCAAAGCAAAATATATATACCGACCCGTGTAATTTCATATAACATAATGTATAAGTTATGTTTTTAGAAGGAGCAAGTGCAAGAGAGAGATTTTTCATAACTGTGAATGCTTTATATCCGTAACTGTTTAATTCTTGTATTGCTTTTTTGACTCGAACTACCAAGTTGGTGGTTAATGTTGTTGCGAATTTGAATGGCAAATGCTTGGGATGCATATGATCCCGACATATGGACCGACCTGTCGAATACTGCCGTTTTATGGTAATGAAGTGGCCTAAGTATTCAGGAAGGGGTTAACACGGGGTTACTCCTTTGACTTGCTGCTGTTAATCGGTTAAAAGCCAATTGAAAGGCACTGACATGAATCAATTGCTGGGTGGGGAAACTGTTTAGGATGATTAAATTTGTGATAGAATTGATTTCGGTCAGGCCGGTTCCCTTTGTCGTCTCCCGGCGGCCACGTCCCCTTCGCCTAGTGCCACGCCCCCCAAAGCGCAGTATTCAAAGATGAATAAGCCGAGTGCCTTCACTTTAATGTTAATGTTGCCGGTCCACAGAGCTAAAAGTGAAAAGTGAAAAGTGAAGGGGGAAATGGTAAATGGTAAATGGGAAATCGGAAATGCGAAATGGGAAGACGAAAGACGGAAGGCAGGAAATAAAAAGGGAAAACATTCGCAAAAAAACAAATAGAACACGGGGTAAAACACCAGTAATCACGTGGGTACATAGAAGGACAAGCGAATCGAGTGGATGTGAATGGGATTCGTGGCCCGGAATCCTGGGGGTAATAGGCAATGGGCAGTAAGGGTAATATGGTGGTTAACGCCACATATACAAATAGGCATAGGCCGCCCCACCGCCGCCCGTTGTACATTTGTTTCTTTTTTGTGGTCAAATACTTTTGCATGTAAATGTTAATTCATTGATTTTTATAATGTGAATCCGTCCATGGATCAGCATAATGCCGCCCCGCAGTTGAGTGGCCGGTGGCTGTGCAAACAGTCGAAACAAGCAGCCCAACGGCAAACAAACAAATACCACAGTGGGTGGAGCCGGACTCGGATTCGGATTCGCAGTCGTAGTCGTTGTCGAAGAAGGAGTAGGTATAGGAGTTGGGGCTGGAGGCGGAGGCGGAGGCGGAGGCAGAGGATAAGGACAAGGAGCATTTGGCTTTGATGTTCCTTACTTACTTACGTTTCATCACCAAACTCGTTGTCAATAAAAGCAAGTTAATGGGTAAACACACGAATCCCGGGACGAGGTCGAGGACTGCGTTGAAGTGGGATAAATAAGGGCTGGAGCGGACCTTCGACCTCCGGTTCAGCCGGAGCCGCAAAACTAAAAAACCAAACTTCTGCCAAGAGAAACATTGTTGATGCGGTCGACAGTCAAATATTTGTGGCTTAAGCTTTTTCCTTTGTGCCGTCAGCTAATTTTCCTAAGCATATGCCCACCCCGTTCGATTATTTCCCCGTTCTGAGCTTCTCGTAAAACTGTCAGTGTTTTTGCGGACTAAAAAAATTATATCAGCTTGGTAGCAATCCATATAATGGCGTGAAGATACAGGCTCCACACTTAGCCTTACCTTTAGTCAATTTAGGCCTTTTGTCTTTCGATCTGCGAGCTATTCGCTTTTTTAATGATTAAAAATATACCATCATTTAATAAACACTTTATAGTTATTAAAACCAATTTTCTTTATAAAATTACAATTGCAATTTCTTTATAAAACCACCACTCATAATCTTGGTTATTACTATCATAACACATTCACAACACATTACACACTTATAAATAAGCATAAAGTAGTGAGACGAGGTCGTCGGTTCGACGTAAGCAATATTTCGTCATTATACCCGTGCAAAGGGTATTATAATTTCAGTCAGAAGTTGCAGCGCAGTGAAAGGATGATTCCGACGCTATAACGTATATATATTCCTGATAGCCATGTCCGTCCATCAGTTTTAAGGCTCTCTGCAGTTAAAAGGGTGGAATTCCTTAAAATTTGATACTTTTTATGATATTTCGAGCAGTAAAGAAGCTATTGACATGAATCTTTCCAAATCTTATTTTTCAAAGCATACCTTGATCAGGGTAAAAGGGCGTACCGATCAGACGTCTTTATCTTATAGCTTCCATAAGAATAATTGTTGCACAATTGTTATTCTTTTCGCTACTTTTGCCATTTTAGCAATTTCGGCAAAGTCTGCAATGGTATTAAAACTTTGGCTTGCCGAAGTAAGCTTCCGTCCTCGTATTTATAAAAAAATGGGACAATGATGTCATATGGCTGCCATAGGAACTGTCGAATAATTGAATGGAAACTCGTCATGTCCTCCCGTTTTTACACATATAGGCATACAAATCGAAGCAACTATAATAAGTTGTTTTAAGGAATATTACATTTTTGGAAAAGCTGCAAGGGCTTGCTTCTCTTCTTGTTTTCGAAACTTAAAAAGGTCCATAATTTTTCCTAGCTTTTTTAAAATATTGTGATTTATTAAAATAATTAAATTTTTGGGACTAAGACATAAAATACTAAGTTTCTTTCCGCGCTAGAATACCAAATAAATAAATGTTAAAAAAAATTGTATTATTTTCCACCAATGTTAGTACTCCTAATAAGCTCGTTGTTGGACTTTGAATTTAGAGCTTAACAACGTTCAAGCCAAGTCGGGTCAAGTCATATTGACCAGAAAGGGGTATGTGGAAGCAGGGTTCAAGGCACTCTCCTCCGCATTTCGCAGCTCTTGAGGTCGCAAATGTGGTAGTTCAGTTGCCACCTCACCACCCACTTTCGGTCCATTTCCCCGCGGCTTCCGGCACAGGTAAGCCATATACAAGGCGCCCTTACCTTTGCCAACTCGCCGACCACACCCACACCTACACCCACATCCACACCCACACCCACACCCACACACAAAATAAGCGGCATGCTTAATGAAGCTTGTGTAATTGATTTTATGTTTGTTAAAAACGGCAGAAAAAGAAGCAACGTGCTTGCACTCGGTTTGCTCCGATATTCATGGCATTCAATTTGAATTGAATCGCTCAAAAACAGCACACACACACAGCTAAAAAAAAACAAACTTATTCTGCAGGACTCTGGTCAAGCGGCAAGGCTCGCAGCGGTCAAAGTGCATAAAGTACAACTAACGGATGGAAAAATGAAAAACGCAACTTAGGTCGTCTGGGCAGGTCCTGTGGCCCCACCCGAACCCTCACCCTCCAGACTGCCCCTTTCCACTTGCATTGGTTCCTGTACAAAATCGTTGATGGATTCCCATTAAAAGGGTTATGGGCAGAAAAAAAATGTTATACGGCCGATGGATCAACGAAAGCACAAACGATTTGACTTTCAACTCCCAATCAGGAGTAATTCTTGACAAACCTATTTTCATTAAAACGAGGCTGAAGATTTAAGCAGTCAAGGGATGTGTCTGAAATTATACAAAACCATAATTCTTTGAGAACAACTCTCGGCAAGATTCTGTTACATCTGCTCTTGACAACCAATTGCTAAAAAGCCCTAGGCTTAAAACTAACAACACTAACATCACATCACCGATATCCATCCTGCATTTTAAGATCCTTTTTGAGTCGCTTACGTATATATTACATGCGGTGTCCAGCAACAATAAACCCACCGACTTACACCGAAGTGTTGTCTGATTTCGAAAATAAAAGTTCAGTTTACTTACTACTATAAGGATAATTTAGAATAAAATTAAAAATTTGGTTTATACCCGTTTTCAAATATATCTTTTATATTCAGAATAAATAAATAGGTCAACAAAAATTATAACTTCGCTGTTTTTCAAAAAAATGTTTGTTCAATATATCAGAATTACGGACGACTATATTATGTCGCTCCCATGGGAATAATCGCAAAAATATATGTGCATAGTTATAGCTTCGCAGTTTTTCAATTGTTTGTATATACTTTGATACATAAGTACAGAATTTCAGAATTACTGTTTTATTTTTATTGAAATCAGACAATGATGTCATGTAGATTCCATAGGAGCGATCGTATAATTACGCGGAAAATAATAATAGCTTTATGTTGTTAAACATATATGCAATCGGAATATTGTTCTTTTAAGGAATATTTAATTTTTGGAATAGCTGCAAGAGTATATAAACTTGCCGAAGCTGGCTTCCTTTCTTGTTTTAATCGGAGGGCCTCTAAAAACATTGATGGCAGTCACTTATTAAAAAATTCTCTCAATATGAATAAGCAATTGCCTTATGAAAAGCACGCTTAAATCGGACTACAAATTTGTGATTATACAAAACTGAAACTTATTTATTTTAATATACATAGTAGTAAAACGTACTCAAGGCGCCCAAAGACTACACCCTTCCATAGGAAACACTAAGAAACTACTTATCTACTATTTATTGAAAGTCTGCTGGATGGTTCAGAACGAGTGATAAGCCAATCGAAAGGTATCGCTTAAACTAAGGGGGGACTTTAGTAAAATCAATTAACTTCGAAATAACGGTGAATGTAAAAATATATAAATCTGGAAAGTTCTAGCTTTTGGGGCCAGTGGGGCAAAATGATTCTGTTTTTGGGATGGTTGCGTCGTATGCAAGGTTAAACAGTTCTTGAAAAAATGTCAATTCTTGGTATTTTTCAAAATAAAAAACCATTCAGGTTTGAACAGATCAAATCGAGGACTCTGGGTCCTTTAAACTTTGTTGGGCATCTTGATTAAAAACTTTTTGAAAAATCCAACTGGCAATAAATCCGGCTCCCCGCTCAAAAGTTTGTCAAAAAATACATTTATTTCTTTTTTTAATCGTATGAGAAAAACTAGTTGTTTGTCTGTAAACATGCATCAAATCATCATTTTCAGATCTATATAATTAACATTTTATGCTTTTTTGAATGCGAAAAACTAAAAAACTATGCTAAGCCAATAGCTCATGTAAAGCTTTTTGAAATTAAAGGGAAGTAGGAGCCAGAACTGTGTTCTTCGGTTTTTCAATACCCAAGTCATATGGGTTTTGGTGTTATTTGAGAGTAGTTAAAAAAAATCTACTGATATCAAACATAAACCAAGTAAAAAAGTCGTGACGATCGCACTCTCAGCATACAAATTTTCTGATATCAAATTTTGTGACGACAAATCAGGTGTTAAAATCTGTTCACATAATTCGACAATTTTATCTTCTTGATTTCTACAAATTTAATTAAATTTCGGCACATACAATTTTTTCATTTTCAAAATACCAAACACGGTAAAATTTAAATTTTACTCCAATTGCTCTTGGGATAGATCATTTTTTTTACTATAAAAAGAAAAGTAAACAATATCTAGACTTGTTGTTTGTAGATTTAACAATAAATAATAAAATATTTTGTTGTGAAATCAAAACCATTTTAAAGGGTGTTTATTATGCAACTTTTTAAATTAGACCATTTAAAGTTTTAACAAAATTTTAGCGTTTCAAATATTGGCTGATTCTTAGTTTGCAATTTTCTTTGAATCGAAAAGTGGAGCCCAATCAACCTTAGATAAAATTGTGCGGGTAGTCAACAGTTATGAATGCGATTGAACTATAATTTTATTCAGATTAATTCTTGGCGAACGCACAGTAGATGCTGTCTGATACTTCAAATCTAAGTTTGCCTAAGGAAATACAATTAGATGCCCCTTCGACTGCCGTATTGCCAGCATGTGCTACCGATGTGCCCCCGAAACGGATGCCCAGACAGAAGTGACATTGATATTGATGCTGGGTGGAATTAGGATCTATTACAGCACTAGCATTAGCCCCAGCTCCAAAACTATGGAACCAAGACCACGCGCAGCTGACTGCAGCCCTTTCGACTCGATGTGGATGCGGTTCGGTATCGGTTTCTGGCAAAGCCAATTAGCACTTACCCACTAGTTTTTCGGGCACGAATCAAAGGCCATTTGTGTGGTTGTTGCTGTTGATACAACGCAGATCCTTCAGCGACACATCCGAAATACGACAGCGATGCTCAGAGATCACATTATCAGTACGAGTATCAGTTGGGCTCGACTGATCCTCACACATTTTCCGCCGAATGTGTTAATTGTACTTGACAGTGTTTTTCCTGAAAAGTGATCCTTTGGAACGGACTGCCGCCGCACAGCGATATCAATTTGGGCATTGTCCCTCGGCCAGAGATCAGATTAAACGGTGGTGCCGACACCAACCTTGGACTATGGCCCTCGAATAGGACATGGTCTTGGTCTTACTCTTGGCAAACACAAACTCAAACTCAAACTCAAACTCAAATACAAACTCGAACACAAACAGTAACCCCTAGACACACAATTTTGGGTCGTAGGTCGAAGGTCGTAGGTCGACGGCTCGTTTTTTCGCACCATTGTAAACTAAAACTCGGTAGCATGTTTTCACAACATGTCGCCCAATTTACCCTTTCTCGGTTTTTTCTATTTATCTTTAGTATTTTGTTGTTCTTTTCGCCGGATCGGCTATGTGTGTGGAAATTGTAATCGAAATGTAGATGGAAATGGAAATGGAGATGGAGAGATATAGATGGAAATGGAAAATGGAAATGCACATGGAAGTGGCAGCTAATGCTTCTGTTTCTTGGCACGGCTGGGATCGACAAATTGATAAATGCACGTATGTTTACGATCACATGTGTTTACATACCTGACAAGTATTTTTTAAAGAATAGGTGCCACGCGGTGGCTGCAGGGATAAATTTTGATTCTCTTGACTGATCTGAGGGAAACGAAAATCACGGTGCCTAAATAGTATTGTTTCCCTGGATTTTGTCAATATTTTAATACCCTTTTTACCTTAATAGGTGCAAAATATTCCCAATAATATAGTACTATGGTTGCAATGTGAATCTAAAACATATCATTCTATTTGTAAGAAAATATAAATAATTTTTGGATCGTCTCTCTCTCTTTCTCAGTTTTCATTAACTTTACACTCAGTTCCTATATTAAGGGTAATTATGGAGAACATTGCCTTAAGTGAAGATTTAAAGCTATCGTTGACTTATAAATGAAACAACTGGACTTGAAAATGCCATTAATTTTTGACTATTTCTAAATAATCGATGTGCCTACAAATTCGTCTGTCTAATGACTTTAACATTACATCATCGAAGCTGAAGAGCGGGGGCTCGATCCTCTGAATCTTTTGTACTTTATTTTTTCTTTACAGTGAACAAAGTATTTTAATTACTTATATGTTAATTTAATTTAACGTTTAAAGATAAATAAGATGTTTATATATATTTATTATTATAATTTATTTTTTTATACCCTTGCAGAGGGTATTATAATTTCAGTAAGAAGTTTGCAACGCAGTGAAGAAGACATTTTCGACAAAGTATATATATATTCTTGATCAGTATCACTAGGCGAGTCGATCTAGCCATGTCCGTCTGTCCGTCTGTCAGTCTGTCCGCCTGTCCGTCGGTTTCTACGCAAACTAGTCTCTCAGTTTTAAAGCTATCTGAATGAAACTTTCCCAAAAGTTATTTTTCTATTGCAGGTAATATATAAGTCGGAATGAGCCAGATCGGACGACTATAGTATATAGCTCCATATGAACAAACGAAAAAATAAAAAAAAAAATTATAACTTTGCTTTTTTTTATTTTTTTTTTTTAGTTCTTCGGCATATAGTAATGGTTAAATAATATAGAATTTAAATTTCATCAAAATCGGACGACTATATCATATAGCTCCCATAGAAACAATCGGAAAAAAAATACAAAAAAATTATAGCTTTGCCGTTTTTTATTTTTTTTTTAGTTCTTCGACATATAGTAATGGTTAAATAATCGGACGACTATATCATATAGCTCCCATAGGAACAATCGGTAAAAAAATACAAAAAAAATTATAGCTTTGCTGTTTTTTAATTTTTTTTTTAGTTCTTCGACATATAGTAATGGTTAAATATTTTAGAATTACGGCTTGCAATAGCTGCAAGGGTATATGAACTTCGGCTTGCCGAAGTTTGCTTCCTTTCTTGTTTAATATTCCGACTGTTTCCATGGGAGCATCAGTTGTCCGATTTTAATGAAATTTAAACCGTAATTCTGAAATTTGAATTCTGACTGAAATTATAATACCCTCTGCAAGGGTATAAAGCTTACATTTTTTTTAAATTTTAATTAATGTTTCAATACTTATTGAAATATTTACTGCAGACAGAAGTTTACAACGCAGTAAAGGAGACATTTCCGACCCTATAAAGTATATATATTCTTGATCAGCATCTCTAGGAGAGTCGATCTAGCCATGTCCGTCTGTCCATCCGTCTGTCCGTCCGTTTTTACGCAAACTAGTCTCTCAGTTTTAAAGCTATCTGCATCAAACTTTCCCAAAAGTTGTCTTTCTATTGCAGGTAGTATATAAGACGGATCGAGCCGGATCGGACGACTATAGCATATAGCTCCCATAGGAACAATCGGAAAAATATATGAAAAAAATTATAACTTTGCTGTTTTTTTAATTTTTTTATTAGTTCTTCGACATTGAGTAATGGTTAAATATTTCAGAATTACGGTTTAAATTTCATCAAAATCGGACGACTGTAGCATTTAGTTCTTATAGGTACAATCGTATAGCTGCCATAGGAACTATCGAATAATTAAGCTGCAAATCATCATAGCTTCAATGTTTTTGAACGTACCCGCAAGTAAATCATAATTTTAATGTTTTCAAAAGTATTTAATTCTTGCAATAGCTGCAAGGGTATATGAACTTCGGCTTTCCGAAGTTTGCTTTATTTCTTGTTTAATTTTTTTTTAGTTGTTCGACCTTTAGTAATGGTTAAATATTTCAGAATTACGGTTTAAATTTCATCAAAATCGGACGACTATAACATAAAGCTTTCATGGGAACAATAAAAATATTTAAAACAAAATTTTATTAAAAATGTAACATTTCTATCTTGTAATTTTTTGTTTGTTTTAATTTTTTTTATTACATATTAATAATTTGCAAGTTAAGAATTACGCTTTTATTTTTTTTTAAATCGGAAAACGATATAGCTGCCATAGGAACTATCGAATAATTGAGCTGCAAATCATCATAGATTCAATGTTTTAAACATATACGCAAGTAAATGATAATTTTAATGTTTTTAAAGAATATTTAGCTTTTGCAATAGATGCAAGGGTATATGAACTTCGGCTTGCCGAAGTTTAATTCTTTTTTTTTTTTTTTGCATGTATTTTAAGTTAAAACTTTTAACTTCTTGGTCTTACTTAAAAACTGAGTGCAAGAAATAAAATACAAGTATGTACAGCTGTTGATACATTTGAGCCTGGTGGCGCCAAGCTAACGTGTTAGACTGAAAATCTAGGGTTCGTGGGTTCGGAACCGCCAGCATACAAACTCAGCGCAATATTATAAGCCCATTTTATAAAAAGTCACATTATCTTTAAACTAAGTATTGCTTTGGAGTAATTTTTGGGCCTTTGTAGCCATAACCATAATACACTTAATTTAAGTTTTGCATTACCTGGAGCCAAATTTTAGTCCAAATTACCTTATTTGAAGTCCATGTTTTGAGATTTGTTGAGCCCCTGACACCTCTACTTATCTCCGTTTAGGATGTAGCTCCGGTAGCTGTTTTGGGCGCAGATGTCGCAAAGATCAGAGGCGCAGCAGCTACGGGACTTAACTAGTATTTGGGCACTGTGTTTTTATGGCTCTGTTAATTGGCATCCAAACTGACAACGCTTGAGTTCTATACTGAGCGTTCGGGGAATCGATGTGAGCTCGCCCCTTGTCTATTTTGATATTAGCTCCCAACTCAAATCGGCTCTCTACCCAGGACAATTGTTATCTTTCGGCTGGTGGATCATCTCACCTTCCCTCGCACACATCGCATTTAAATGTAACCATCCGATGATGGGTATGACAGGCTTTCCCCACCGAAGGGATGAATACACATGGAGAATTAAGAGCGAACACGTCAAATGTCTTGATAGAAGTCCTTGATGTCAATTGTGACGAAATGGAATCGCAAGCCATGATTTAAATGCGAAACAGTTGCAATAGACCAGGAAAGGGCTCGAGTGCCCCGTCTTCCACATGATTTTTTTAATATTTAAGATTCGAATGCTGTGAATTCGTACCTCAAATTCAAGCTGACGTTTTGGATACATAGTATTGATGTATTCAACTACTGTTAATGTTAAAATGAATATTAGTTTATAAAAGGCTAAAATTGACATTTAAATTTAGGACAAGCAGGTGCTCATTAATGGACCTATGCAAAACAATTACGAAAATAAGAGCTACACTTTTTCTATTTGAATTTTTTTTTTTGTTATCATTATATAATGGGTAAATAAGCTTATCTAAACGTTGCAGTTAAATTCAGTTAATTTTTTTATCCGCATTGGCAATTATGTCTCTGCTATTTTAGTACGCATATATAATAATGAAATAAAAAATGTAACTTATTAATACTAAGCTAACTAAATAAATAAATCAATTAATTATTGAACATTTTTTACCTTAATACTTAGCTCGGCTTTTGCTAAAGGTAAAGGTTTGCTTAACAAAAAATACAAAGATAATGTAAAAAATACCTAGTGCATTGTTAGTTAAGAACTTACCTTCGTCAAGTATACACACCCAAAAAAAACTGAAAGTTTAGTTTTAGTAAGTGTGTCTGGAAAATAAACTACAGACAGTATTAAAGTATAAGTAGCAATTCAATACTTAATAATAATACACCTATACTTTTTTGTCTCATTTCTATACCGAAGAGCCTAAAACTGAAGTCTTAGGCCTTATCTGTACCCCTCATTAGTTTTATTTAGATACTTTTGTGGTGTTAATTTTATGCCCTCCTGTTAAGAAATTTTTCATACCCAATGGTTAAAAAATGTATGTAACAATAGTTTAGTTTCCATGCAAATTCTGCTTTGGGGTGTAGGTAGTTCACAACACTGCCTTTCAGAAGTAAGAACATTAAGGACGTTATTCTGAGTGTACTTATCCCTGGGTTCGCTGGGGTGGACCTGGACCTGGGCCACTACGCCCTGTTGGGGTCCGTTATTGTTTCATGTTGCCCCTGCTCCCTGAAGATACACACAATGCGACTGGCTGTTGCAGTGTGGTGGCTGCAATTTGCGCAATGTAATTTAATTAATGACAAAAAAGAACGGACGAATATGCAAATCGCCTTCCACATGCTGCAGTTTCGGGCGAATGGGAGCTTGTGGGGATGAGGCTCGGCGGGGGACCAACACCTACCAGCCTCAACTGGCCGGGCCAGCTCGGTGGGTTTCTGCTGGTGGGGCTGTAGCACTGTAGAACTGAAGCACTGAATCAGTGGAGCAGTGGAGCGGAGGGCAGTGGGAAGTGGGCCCAGCCCTGTTCCGCCGGTGCGGTGGTTGGCCAGCGGCTCGGGGTTGGGGCGCCATTGGCTGCTCTTGGCGCTGGCGCTGTTGTTGATTATGTTGTTGACAACGGGCGTTACGCATTTTACGTGACTGTGTGTGCGTGGAGCAGCATGGAGTGGGGTGGACTGGACTGGACTGGAGTGGAGTGGAGTGGATATTACGTAAATATTTATATAATGCAGCAGGTAGAATACGTACACGCATGCACATACGCATGTGTGTGCCGACACATTCATCCGTGCAAATGCACACACGCCCGCGGCCACTACGCGCCAGTTGCCGGCGTGTTTAAATTGTTGTTCGCAAAATATTTGCATTGGAGCTGGCGAGCAAACAGCCATTTAAGTAATTACTGCACTTAATTTTTAATATTGATTTTTCAAATTTATTAAAACTTAATCAATTGTTTAACCAGATAATGCCCCGTGCCGGTAAATGTGTGCGAAATATCCCTCAATCGCAACTCATTGCCCGACAACAGGTGTCGAAATCGCCGCTGGGTCCCAGTTTCAACTGTTGAGTGTGGAATCGAATGTGAGCGGTATCCCTCCATTTCTGGCCCTAATTGGGCCATGCAATGGAACCTCGCTGGAGGTAAGGTGGGTAAGAATATTAGTTTTGACGCCACTTATAGTTGTTAATTTAAACTCAAAGTCGGCCAAAGTTGGTCAACAATATTTCTATAGAAACACGATAATTAGTTAACTGATATTGATAAAATGTAAGTATAAAGTATAACACTAACATTAACAACAAACTGAAGAGCCAAACAGTCTCTAATCAAAGTTAAAACAATGGTAGTTTGGCATTAGAGATTAGAACTTTTACAGAGCACTTTGATATAATATATAAATTACACAGGAACTAAAATCAGGCTTTTTCAAATTTTCACATTTCCATAATACTTGGGTGCTCCTGAGTAAAAGTCCTTTACAAACTTATATTCCTTCAGTTAAGGGTTCGGCGGATAGGTAAGAATTCGAAAATCCGAAATTTGAAAGGAGTTATCTTATTTTTTAGCTGTCTAACACTCTTAACTCTAAACTTCAGATTGAACCATTATCCATGTCTTTGGAATATGACGACAATGTTGAAATCTCTGATTTTACACAATATCTTAAGGTGTTTGTATACAATATATCTTCAATAGGATCAATTTTAATTTCTTTTGAAATCTACACTAACCTGTTTGTTTTAATTTCTGTTGAAACAGTATTAATAGATAGATTAAGTTCGATTTTTGATTGTTCTGCAAATTTTAAAACATGATTTACCAACAGATAACCACAAAGCGTTTTTTATTTATTTTTGGTAGATTTTTTATTTTTTTTTAAATACAAAAAAAATTAAAAATTAAAAAAAGTTTTCTTACTTTTGAAACGCAGTATGATGCATATTATTTAGATAACCGTGCGATGCCCTATGATGTTTACCGTATAAGCATTTCTTAAGATACTTAAAATAACTTCAACTGTCTATATTGGTTGATACGACAAAAAATTTTAAATTAAAGTTGGAATAGAAATAGGTAAGCTATAAAGTGAGCAAACCCATGAGGAAGAATAGGTGGTGCTAGTTCCCGATTCCCCGGGGTCTTGTAGAATACCCCAGTATGCCATGTGACAACACGGAAAGTTGTTCTCGGTTGATTGTGATACCACTGCCCCGGGTAACTTCATGTTCACGGGGAAGTGAAGGTGAATGTGTACGTGTACGTCAACCCATCATGTTTCCATGAAATGTAAATTAAAATGTCGAATTTATTGCCCAAGTACTGGGGTCGTTTCTGGTTATTGTCCGACCTGCTCGCACTCACTGGCAGTGGCAACTAACGAGATTCAATCAGTGGCCACTTAAGCAGCGGTTTCTTGTCATTAAAACTAAGTATATTCACTTACTCGGAATCAAAGTTAGGGCTGCTGCTGTCGTCTGCTGCTGATCGCGTGATTGTTGTTATTTCTGTCTGCGATATGTACAATTACCAAAATCGAAACAAATTTTAAGGTGTTCTTAGGCAGTAATTCCACGACAGACCGATCTATTTACCGATTACCGGTGCATCCAAACCCACAACAGAAGCAAAATAAAACGGCGAGATAGCTGAATTCATTAGACATGAATGAAGATTCCTGCAACTCGGGTTAAGATCAGACCAAATCGTTTCACAAATTCAATTACTGGCATCGGAGTCTATGTCACTGGAATATAAAATATAATGACCACTTTAATGGAGCCCCGTGGGGGTTTTAATCAGTTCGGTGCACAAAAATTAAAAGTAGACAAATTGGGGTGACACTCTTTCTTAAATAAATTCTTAGAATGCTAAAGGTCCCACGAAAAACTGTAATTTAATGGTTTGAAAAAAGGTCTGCCATCTAAAAAAAAAAACAATTTGGTTATCGGATGACGCAAAAAGGTTTTATAAGGTTAAAATTAAATAGAAAATGCCGCAAAATAATGCTATTATTGAGATAAAATAAAATTTTTTACAAATTACGACCCCAAATTAACAATTACTTTTATACTTTTCGATTTTTATTTAAATTGTTTTGTAACAACTGTTATGACTTTTATTTTCGATCGGAAAACTACCGTTGTTTTCAGATTGTTAAATAAAATTTACTAAATAATTGTTATTTTCAACTTATTCAAAACAGTACAAAAATATAATTTAGGTCATTGCGAATGCATTGACCGCATGGCAAATATTGACGCATACAAACTATTGGTCGTACACTTGAAATCATCTTTAAGTAAAGATCGTGGCCGAAGGGATATAAATGTTGTTGAAAAGGAAAAAGGAAAAATCTTTCTTAAGTATAAGAAATATATATAACTGAAAACAAGTTTATCTAGAAAGCCATAAACTAAATCAGAAATTAAAGTAATGTCATAATTTAATTAATAATGTAAATAATATTAATTACAAATTTGAAAGGAGTATTCTGGTTTAGAAAATTTAAAATATCGATTTTTTTTTGCATATTTTGAATGGGTAGAAATGGGTAGAAAAATCAAAAGATTTTTCAAAATTCAAATTATTTTAGGAGATACAGCCGATTTTGTGACGTGGTGTCCGATCCATTATATATATTCCCTCAACTTTAACGCTTTTTTCTCGAAACTACTTTTTCGAGGTGGTTGACATGATATTTCAAGTTTTACTGACCGATTCCTTTGAAATAAGGTATATATCCTGTTTATACTATTCTCTATCCCATCTGCCTCGGACTTGAACAAATTTTAAATACAAACATTTTTAAAATATTCGAAAAGGTCAAAAAAATTGGTAAAAAAAACATCTTTTGTTTTCAAGTCGACGCCGTTTTGTTTTTTAAACTATTTTGTTTTTAAGTGGTCAACCCGATAACAACATCTTTACTAATATATATATATATATATTTTTTTTGTTGGTATTCTTAAAATGTAAATAAAAACTATATAATGTATATTAAAAACGTTTTACATTTCTTTTTTATCTAACTTGAAAAAAATGCTTAAAATTCAGGCTTCTAGACCAGAACACCTTAATTGGAACTTGATGTAAGTAAAGCTAATCTAAGAGTTAGGTGAATAAAATTTAAGTATTAAGCCCATTAGCTTAAAATGTAAAGCTATAAGTCTTCAAGGGTATAATATTCGAATAAAATTTATTTCTTATAATTTCGCCAGGCGCTTAAAGAACACATCCGTGTGCGTCTATGAACCATCCAAATCGTGAATAACAACCGCATTACGGAGATACTTATGCTGCCAGTTCGCCAAACACTGCCAAAGGGTGGATCCCAACCCTCTTTATGTTTTGATGGACCATAGTCGCTGGTGTCACTCGGATGTCATATGGATCTGCCTTACGTGACGAGCATTGGACAGTGCGATTTTGGTCCATACTTCACTCAAAATAAATTGTAACCCAGAAAATAGAAATTCGCCGTAAAACTTATCTAAGAAAAAATTTCTAGTTTCAAGAATTTTGTTTCTAAAAACAAGGAAATATTTCTTTAGTCAAAATTGTTTTTTTCAATTCTCATCTACGGATAATAGTAAATTCTGATTTACTTTTAGAACTTAGTTAAATCGTGCTTATCCCACAAATTCCTTTCCCCAGATTTTGCAGTCGAAACTGTAATTGTCAATTCAAACAAAACATACATTCCTACAGAAATAAAAAAAATGCTTCCGTCTTTCCATCCGTCTGTCCGTCTGTCCGTCCGTTTCTCAGTTTTAAAGCCATCTGCATGAAACTTTCCCAAAAGTTGTCTTTCTATTGCAGGTAGTACATAAGTCGGAACGAGCTGGATCGGACGACTTTAGCATATAGCTCCCATGGACATTTTTTTAAAAATTCTTTTTAACTTATTAGAAATTTGACAGTTTAGAATTACGTTCTCAATGTTATTAAAATCGGAAAACGATATCATAAAGCTGCCATAGGAACTATCGAATAATAATAAATCATATTTTTAATGTTTTCATGAATATTTTATTTTTGCAATGGTTGCAAGGGTATATGAACTTCGGCTTGCCGAAGTTTGCTTCCTTTCTTATTAGGGTTTATTTTGTTTTGAGTGTAGCTCCCTCAATCTGTGGGATTCGCGCTGCCGTTGTGGCCAACGTCGAGCAAGTGCGTTGATCCTATTTCAAACGTCAAGTTACTCAACTTAACTCAACTCGGCTCGACTCCAACTACTCGACTGTCACATCTCAATAACCCTCGAGTGGTTTTCAATTGTCTCCAGAAATAAACGCATTTGCATCCCCCACACACTCACATGCGAGTCTGTCGCAATCCCATTTTAAATGTTAATTTTTAACGCATTGTAAATTTTTGTAATATTTCATAAAGCCAAAAAAGCAAAAAACAGCAACAGGAAATCTGTTCCTTGGTGGCACAGCGAAGAGTAAATGCTCTTTGCATTGAGAAGATATCTTCTTCTGATTTGCAAATCACTTGGCTCTTAGGGTAATGATTTCCTATCAAATGCCAAGAGTATTGTTTTTTAAAAGACTTCAATGGTTTGATGAGATCTTATAGGGCGTATATAGTCATATCCACCATAACCATTTCAAGCATTACTCGTCTTAAGCACCATGCATCCCGCAAATATGTGAAAGAGTATTTCGAAGGTTGGCAGGCATGAGCAAACCTTTTCGCGTCGCCGTTTCCGTTCCGTTCTACCTTTCCATAACCCGAAGCACTTGAAAAAAGTTACACACCCCGACCATGTCGTCCCCCATCTGCCTCGCAGCCTCGGAGCTGCCTCGTGACATCATCCAATTCAAAAACTTAAAAGTAAATAGATCCCCAGAGATGGGCCCGCACCATTCCTATTGCCAGCGCGTTCCGTTGTCTTTGCCTGACTGTTCTGTTTGTCTCAAGTGACATCGTTGCCAAGGATCATCTCATAATGTGGCAAGCGTTTAGCCCCGTTCAGCCTCCCCGCTCCGTCACTACAGCGGAATGGGATTGAGAACGGCATTGGGCTTGGGATTGGGATTGGGATTGGAGTTGGAGTTGGATGTGGGAGTGGGAGTGGGACACTGACGGATTGGCTTAGCTGATGTTTTCGGCTCAGGGATCCGAGCACCGAGTTCTCAACTCTGAGCACGGAACTCTCGACTCACATCCTTCGCTCCAAGCCACTTGACATTTTCACAGTCTCGCATCCATGTCAATTTTGCGGTTTCGGTTTCATGCATCCATGTTGATACGAGTGCGAGTACGAGTGTGTGCACAGCTCCATTCTCCAGATGAATGTGGAATTCCAGCTTGAACTTTGTGGGCATGCGGAATGAAATTATAGCTGAACACTCGAAATAATATTTAGGCAACTAGTTGATATTGTCTCGTACAAAAACCTTGTCTTATACTGTGGCTACAGGGGCGTTAGAACAGAGTGAATTTGGATTAAAGTCATTAAAGGAATAAGTCGAGAGATAAATTACCCCTAAAGCAAAATTGAGTACTTTTGATATCGATTAACGCGTGTTTATAGTGCTATAGTAATAAATTTATACAAATTTTTATACATTTGCAGAGGGTATTATAATTTCAGTCTGAAGTTTGCACCGCAGTGATGGAGACATTTCCGACCTTATAAAGTATATATATTCTTGATCAGCATCTAACGATGTCCGTCTGTCTGTCCGTTTCTACGCAATCTAGTCTCTCAGTTTTGTAGCTATCTGCATGAAACTTTTCCAAAATTTGTCTTTCTATTGCAGGCTATATAAAAGTCGGATCGAGCCGGATAGGACGACTATAGCATATAGCTCCCATAGGAACAAACGGAAAAAAAATTTTTTTTAAAAAATTATAACTTTGCTTTTTTTAAATTTTTTTTTCAGTTCTTCGACATATAGAATGGGTTAATTATTTCAGAACTATGGTTTAAATTTCATCAAAATCGGACGACTGTATCATATAGCTCCCATAGAAAAATCGGAAGGATATTTCCTTTTTTTTTTCATGTAAGTTGTTTTGTAATTGTAATTTTTTTTTATTTTATTTTTGACCTATTAATAATATAACAGTTTAGAATTACGCTTTTAATTTTATTAAAATCGGAAAACGATATCATATAGCTGCCATAGGAACTATCGAATAATTAAGCTGCCAATCATCATATACGCAAGTTCAAAATTTTAATGTTTTCAACATATTTAATTTTTGAAATAGTTGCAAGGGTATATGAACATCGGCTTGCCAAAGTTTGCTGCCTTTTTTGATAAACATCAAATTAGAAAGCAGCTATTTAGTAAAAATTAAAAAGGATTTTAGGATTATTAAAGTTGTTTACATTTCTATAAGATCAGTTACAAAATAAATATAAAGACAATTTTGACTAAGATGTAGTGTTTTTTATCTACACTGACGGGCAAATCAGTAACACAACGTTACAACTTGATGCTTAGATCGAGACTCTAAACTTTTCTTATCTACACTTTGTATGACAATCTGTCTTTCTATACGTTTAAGTTCTACAAGCTGTGTGATGAAATTATTAGAAAGTACTGGAAACGTGTGGGAAATATTTTATACTAAACAAATTTAAGGGTCAATAATGTTACAGTTCTTAAAACGATAAAGGGTCAATAATGTTACAGTTCTTAAAACGGCTATCTATCGTTTTTTGTGCGTATATGTTAAAAAAAATTAACTGTAGATATTCGTTTTAGATGCCTGATCGTTTCTATGGCAGCAGTTAACATAGTTTTTTTATTATAATAAATTAAAAATGTATTTTTGAATTCGTCAACCACATCTGCATCACGAGTAATATGTGCATCCGCTTAAAAAACAAAAACAAAGTATTGTTTATAATACCCTTGCAGAAGGTATTATAATTTCAGTCAGAAGTTTGCAACGCAGTGAAGGAGACATTTCCGTCCCCATAAAGTATATATGTTCTTGATCAGTCTGTCCGACTGTCCGTCCGTTTCTACGCAAACTAGTCTCTCAGTTTTGAAGTTATCTGCATGAAACTTTCCCAAAAGTTGTCTTTCTATTGCAGGTAGTACATTAGCCGGTTCGGACGACTAAAGCATAAAGCTCCCATCGGAACAATCGGAAAAATAAATGAAAAAAATTATAACCTTGCTGCTTTTTAATTGTTTTTGTAGTTCTTTGCCATTCAGTATTGGTTAAATATTTCAGAATTACGGTTTAAATTTCATCAAAATCGGACGACTAAAGACTTATATATATTATCTATACAATTTTTTTTTTCAAAAATGTAATATTTTTATTTTGTAATTTTCTTTTTTAATTCTTTTTGACTTATTAATAATTTGACAGTTCATAATTACGGTTTTAATTTTATTAAAATCGGAAAAAGATATCATGGATCGAATGGCTTTAATTAAATGTTTTAAATGCATTTTGTTCTTATTATATTATTTTAATGGCTATGCAGTTCGACAGATGGCGCCACCTAAACTTCGATTGTTTTGTAGGGAAATACTTACGTTAAAGTTTGTTGGCTGAGTAACGGCTATCTAATAGTCGGGGCACTTGAATGTAGCGTTCTTTCTGGTTTTTTATTACATACGATTTTGGTAATGTTAACTTCCCTTCTAATTTATGCACGCTTTCCTTGGAAGTTCCAAAACTGTCCTCCCAAATTGCGAAAAAGGTAACGAAAACTCGTTTTGATTTACCTAACAGAATCCTTTTAAAACATAATTTAGTGTAGGTTACGCTATGCTGGTCGACAAAATAAATTACAAAGATTAAAAGCTAGTGATTCTGAAGGGATTTGAACTGCCGATTACTAATCCGAAACCGAAAACATTTCATTACGTCCCAGTTTTAACGAAATCGAGGACAATGTCTCAAATATATTAGACTTTTAGGACCTTTTTAAGGCTTTATAAAATTGAACTATTACGTGGCCCAGAGCTGTTGTTTAGCTTAAACTAAATTTAGCTTAAACTAAATTTAAACAAGAAAACTTTATGTGGGACCTCAGGTTTTTTTAAAATATCATTTTACGATGTTAATTTTTTTCACTATTTTTTATCTGTAGTAGTCTTATTTATATAATATCTAGCGTGTGTCTATTACTTATTAGGCACTAGTAGTTATTAAATTAAGTGAAACAAGAAAGAAAGCAAACTTCGGCAAGCCGAAGTTTATACACTTTTGCAGCTACTGCAAAAACTAAACATCTAAGATTCGAATTCTATGAGTACCTATTAACAACCATTGAAGCTATGATGATTTTTACTTCAATTATTCGATCGTTTTTATGACAGCTTTGTGAAAGCGTAATTCTGAGTTATTAAACCATTCCTACATCCAAAGGAATTACAACAAAAATTAAAAACCAAATAAGTTACAATTTTTTGTTCAATTTTTTTAATATTTTGATTGCTCCTATGGGAGCTTTATGATATAGTCGTTTGATTTAAACCGTAATTCCAAAATAACAAACCATTACTAAATATCGAAGAACCAAAACAACAAATAGAAAAGTAATAATTCTTTTTAATTTTGTTCCCTAATGCTATGGGAGCAATATGCTATAGGCGTCCGGTCCAGCTCGTTCCGACTTATATACTACCTGCAATAGAAAGACAACTTTTGGGAAAGTTTTATGCAGATTGCCTTGAAACTAAGAGACAAGTTTGCGAAGAAACGAACGGACGGAGGGACAGACATGGCTAGATCGACTCTCCTAGTGATGCTGAGCAAATCTTTTGACTTAAATTATAATACCCTCTGCAAGGGTATAAACATCTGCTCCTAAGGCAGTATTTATGCAGTATTTTTAAATTAAAATAGTTTCTATCTTTCTTTTGGGCGTAACCCATTAAAAAACACTTTAATGAAGCCAAGTACTTAAAAACGGTTTTTTTTTATTTATATAATAGAATGTGGACATTTTACCTAATTTTTAATACCAATGGCTCATACTTTTTACACATAAAGTTTCTGTTTTATTTCGTTTGCACATAAGCCACCGAAACCTGAAATATGTATTCGCCCGGGGCACCAATAAAAAACCATCTTTGATTTCATGTTTCTTCAATTTTGCCTTTGTTTATTGTTAATAAAAACTTAAAATGTTGTTGCAAAACAGTATACAATCGGGAGTATCTGTCGTTTATGGAAGCAATAACATTTCGTTCATCTACGATCTTTCAAGTTTTTTGATGGATTTGGGGCAAGAGCCTCATCAACACAAGGAATATGTTTCAATATATAGACATCCCTTGTGGATTAATTTTCGAAAATGTTGCAATATTTTTATTGTTGTTTTTAAAATTACTTTTTGTATTATTATTAAAAAATTAATGTTATTAATAATTATATTAATTGTTAGCCGGTTCGAGGTCAGGATGTTGAAAAATGTTGTTTTTTTCAATTAATACACTTTGGAAAGGTCGGTAAAACCAACTATATATGTTATTAATAATTGTTTAATACTATTTATTTTTGTTAATTTAGCCTATTTATAAAAAGTTATAAATACACAACACCCCTCGGGGGTAAGTCAGCGTCGAAAATATTTAATTCAAAGTGAAAATATTTGGATTTACCATGATTTTTCTCTGGCTGTAGGGTGTGTATTTTTCATATTTAAAAAATCGCGGAAACGCCATTTCTTTTATATACTGACAATAAATAAATATAAAATTAATTGTTAATAAATAAATGCAAATAAAATAAATTTTGCATATTTGTCAAAATAATGTTATGTTGTGTACGAAGATATATGCAAAAAGATAAAAACGAAATAGAAGTTGAAGCTCACTTCTACCTTAAACGCCTCCGTACCTATGAAGCATATAAAGCATGGTCTCGATCAGGATCATCAGCCAAGTCGATCCGTTAAAACTTTGAAATTTCGAGAACTAAAGAAGTCTAGTGATTGAAGACGTAGACTCCTTGAGTCCTAACTGCAGTCTTATATTGAAAATATACATCCGCTAGTTGCGGGT
This sequence comes from Drosophila gunungcola, assembly GCF_025200985.1. NCBI lineage: Eukaryota > Metazoa > Arthropoda > Insecta > Diptera > Drosophilidae > Drosophila > Drosophila gunungcola. Next base: position 570,054 of record NW_026453189.1, on the reverse strand, counting down.
TGAGTAAATTAAATTAAATTAAATTTGTAAATAAGAAATAAAAGGGCAAATGAAGCAGCTAGACAATTGTAAGATTTGGAGCCTGGGTTTACCTTGAAAGACGAGCTTATCTTATGCGTAGATCTAACATATATACAACTAGCTTTGCGCAAATATAACACACCATTTACCGGTCATTATGATCTAAGCCCTTTGTGTCTTAATTGTTGCCTTATATTGAAAATATGTAGGTAGGCAATAGCGGGCAATAAATTTATTAAAATAAAAAAAAAACGGCTAACGATTTGGATTTATATTATAGATCAGTATCTCTCAAACTATATAACAGTCCGGGCAAAGCTTAAAAAATAAGTCTATCTTATTGTCCGCTAATCTGTTCGGTTGTTCGAGAACATATATGTATACTTGATGGGCTACTGGCTCTGCACAAATGGAATATATTATTTTACCGGGTATAATTAGTCTCTTTAAAGAACGCCGTGTCCGATGTGATTGAATAAAGAGAAGCGAAGAGCGCGGTGTTAATATCGTTGCGTGTCTTGTAGAATCGTAAATATGTGCGAGCGGCGTACGAGAATGCGAGGTTCGGTCGCTACTCCCGTCTACTTAGGGCCTTTCTTTTTGTCCACTTATACGTCTCTCTAAATGTATCTGTATATGTATCTGTATCTGAATCTCTATCTGTATCTGAATCTGTATCTGTATCTGTATCTGTATCTGTATTTGAATCTGTATCTGTATCTGTATCTGTGTCTGTATCTGTTTCTCTGTCTGTATCTATATCTGTAACTGTATCTGTATCTCAGAGTGTGTTTTCGAGTGTGTGTATCTGGGTGTGTAATCCGTCCATAAGTGGCCTCAAATGCCTATCCATAATGATGATGACGATGTGGTTGCCACTGCGACCAATAGTTGGTCATTCATCACGGAGGTCAACGGGGGGAGTATGGGAGGAGTATACTATAGCATAGTATAGCATAGTATAGTATAGTATGGTGAAGTGCGGTATGTATGGTACAGTATAGTATGGTTTGGTCGCGGGGCCGAAAACAATTTTTGCCGCATGTCACGCCTTTCCCAGAGTGGATACCAATGTGCGCAAGCGGGAGGGAGAGACACTTTCGAGGGCGTTTCCTATTATAGATCTCATCGGACCCATATGATACACATTCGAATCTAGGTCCGTTTAGACAAACATGTACATTGCACATGAGGGTGGTCCAAAAAAAACCTTACTCTCTTCGTTCAGTATTGATCATTGGTGTGCCGTAAATATATCCGAAAACCAAAAAACTGTCATTCATGTTTTAGGCGTTGCGGGATGTTTAGAATACATTTTTTTACAGCACGTTTGAGTTATACACTTTGGGGCCCCTGTTCAGACATTAAAACGCATTTATTTCAACCCAATCTGCTGTTTTGTCTTAAATGTGCCAGTTCGCATTGCATTATATAAGCGTGTGAAAAAGAAACCAAACAATTTTCATCACATTTGGACCGCCCCATTGAAGACATGTAGGAGAGAAAAACTTGAGGGCTGCAACCCCTAAATTTGTTCTCAATATGAATGATTTCTATGTTTTTGCCCTATCTGAAAATTCAAATTAGTTAAATACCCTAAAGACACTCAAATGGTCTGCAACATTACCGAATGTGTCCAGTATAGACAGTCTGAGTCTAATACATTAGATGTTGCCTACTATAGAAGACATCGAGAATTTGAACCAATAGCAATCGAATCGACCACCGTGGGAATCACACGAGTGTAAATGTTCATGTACATACATACTTGTAATGTTATTAATGACAGGAATAGAGTATAACAATGAAGGTGTGCAATAGTAAGCCATATTATCTATAACCTTGGGTACTTAATACTAATATGAATATTAATATTTAATGTTAAATAAATAAACTGGATAAGTTTTGTAAAAATTCAGATTAAATAGGAGACATTGAATACAATTTACAATACAATACAATTGTTAATGAGACTAGTAAAGTCTGCTTCTAAGGTATATTATTAATGCAGTTTTTTATAATTCAAAAAGTTTATAGCTTTGATTTAAACTAAAACTTAATTAACAAATTAATTAAATATCGGGTGTAATCAATTTAAAAATGTTGTTTTTATTTATATGCAATACAACTATTCTGCATTTGCCGAAAATATGTATAATTCTACTAATAATACTATTTGCACATGATGTATCTACACTCAGAAAACTAAATTGCCTTAATTTTAGGACAGAATTGCGTTGAAATTAGGAATAGTTGCCTTAAACTTGAGCCTTCCATACAGCATTTAGAAAAACATGTCCTGATACAGTTGGGAGTCGTTTTACTTTCTTTATTTCTTTTGCCCGTAATCCACTAAAACCTGAAAAAATACGTATCCGCCCAGAGCACCAACAAAAAAGCATCTTTGATTTCACGTTTCTTCAATTTTGCCTTTGTTTATTGTAAATAAAACTTAAAATATTGTTGAAATACAGTACATAATCGTCGGGAGGAATTTTCGCTTGTGGGAGCAATAACATTTCGTTCACCTATGGACTCGGGGATGGGGACTGGGGACTGGGGACTGGGGACTCTTTAACACAAGGGATATGTTTCAATATAGAAGTTGCTTGCCGTTAGTACATCCAGTTATACAATACATAGTTTATTAATGGCTACGAAAAAAATTGTCTTAAAACTATTTAATATATGTATTCATAATATATTTCTTTATAAATATCAATACTTCGTTGTACACCGATCGAGGGGCAGATCGTTCCCCGATTCGCGATTCGCGATTCTCGCTTCTCACTTCCCACTTCTCACTTCTGCACTGCCCAGCCCGCTTTTCAGATGATAGACTTTGCGGATCCCATCCAGGATCCCATTCACATTCACATTCACACTCGCACACACACACCCCCCAGGCATCCACACACACACACACTCACACACCGAGGAACGGATTGAATACTATACACTCAGATGTCGCACTACGGCATACACAATACATTATACATTATACATTATACATTAAACATTATACATAAGAAAAAAAATCCATATAACACACGTACGAGCAGAAAAAGCTTAGTTTTGGAGCAATTCCAGTTTACAGGAGGGGGAGGGGGGCGGGGGTTCGCGGGGGCAGGGGCGTGCCTGAGGAGGAGTGCCAGCCATTTAATGGTCCAGCTTTAGCACGACCCCGTACCTGCCCGTCAGCAGCCTCCCCAAACGTATCCTTAAAATACGATTAAAAAAAAAAAGAAAAACAAATTTGACTAAGGAAATCATCTAGAGTATCTTTGCGAGCCTAGACGGAAATCGGCGCGTTCGTGGCCGCCGGCGACTGCTGCTGCGGCGACTGCTGGTGGTGCTGGTGGCCATGGCCCAGGTGGTGGTGGTGGGCCAGGTGGTGCTGCTCCGCGTGGTGGTGGGTCAGGTGGAGCAGCTGCTCCGGGTGGTGCGGCTGCGCCTGGTGGTGGAGGTGCTGCTGCTGATGCTGCTGCTGCTGCGACTTGAGCAGCATTGAGCGGTACATCTCGGACAGAAGGCTCCACATGGGTGGCGAATCCTTGGCCAAGTCCACGGGCGACGCTGAAGGCGATCCCGATCCCGAACCAAGCGGTGGCTGGGCAGCGGCGGCGGCCGCTGCGGCGGCGAACATCTGGGTTTGGAGCAGGCGCAAGTGGTGCCGCTCCTCGAGGTCCAGCACGGGCAGGGGCAGCACTGGACGCCGGTTGGCCAGGTAGTCGCCCTCCAGGTCCAGCTCCATCTTGATGCTCGTTGGAGGCAGGATGACGGGGTGACTGGGACTGGTGCTGGTGGAGGCGTTGGCGTTGGTGGCGGTGGCGGATGAGCAGGCGGAGCTGGTGGTGCTGGTGGTGCTGCTGTTGTGACGCCTCCGCTTGCCCAGCAGCTGGTCCATGGAGAAGGCGTCGGTGGGCGAGCGCTTCTCGCGCTCCAGCTCCTTGTCCTCCTTGTCCTCCTTGTCCTCCTGCTCCTTGTCCGACTCCTGCTCCCGCTCTTGGTGATCTTTTTGAACGGCCTCGCGATCCTGCTCCTGCTCCTGCTCCGACTTGCGGCGCTTGTGCAGGCTAAAGTCGAGCGGCTGGTCGGCCCGCTCCTCCTCGGCGGCGGTGCTGCTGCTGCTGCTGCTGGCCAGGCTCAGGCTGCAGTGCATCTCCTCGTCCTGCTCCTGGTGCAGCTCCTCCTGCTCCTCCTGCTCCTCCTGCTCCTCCTGGTCCTCGTGGTCCTCGCTGGAGGCCGCCGGACTGGAGCTGTTGGCCTGCATGTCCACGTACACAAAGTCCGCCTCGTCCTCGGTATCGGCGTCCGGCTCGTGGTCCGCCTCCGGGTCGGCATCCTGGCAGCTGGGCAGCAGGCCCAGTCCGTGCAGGCCCGCCTGTCCGCCGAACATGACGTACGGGTGGTGGGCGTGAGCGTGGGCGTGGCCGTGGTGCGGCGGCGGCGGGGGCAACAGGCCGGGAAAGGCCACCGGGAGGCGTCCGGCGACGGCGGCCGCCGCGGCGGCTGTGCTCGGCGAGAAGACCGGGAACTGCTGGGCCGTCCGCCCGTCGTGGGGCGAGATCTTGCGCCGGATGTGCGGCGAGTGGAGCTTGGGATTCGGATTGGCGCTGTGGCGGTTCCTCGAGCGTCGCGAGCTGAACACCATGTTGCAGCCCTCCACCGTGCACTTGTGCATCTCGCGCAGGTGCACCGCCGAGAAGTGGATCTTGAGGGCGCCCTTGTCGCAGAAGGTCTTGAAGCAGATGGAGCACTGCACCCGCTTCTTGCCCGTCGCCGGGTTGATGAACTGCCCGGCCAGGTTGATGGGCGGCGAGCCCCAGCGCCGCGGCTTCGACGAGGATCCGGAGCCTGATGCCGATCCGGATCCCGATCCCGATCCCGATCCGGAGCCACTGGATCCGCCGGGCGAGCTGGCCGGAGAGGCGGCGGCATGGGGCTGGGGCTGGGGGAGTGGCCCCGGCCCGTGGGAGTGCACATGCTGGTGGGGATGTGGGCCATGGCCCAGCAGATAAGCCGGTGACATGAACGGGTTCATTATGTGCTCCATGTCGTCTGTGGTGGCTCTGTGGTGGCTCTGTGGTGACTCGGTGGTGGCGGTGCTGCAAAACAGAACAGAAGCGTATCGTTAGAAGTGTCAATCAGCGGCTGTCAATCAGGAAGTCACTGAGTCGGTCAGTCGCAATCGAAAGTCGAAAACTATTGCTAAATGCCAGGGTGGCTGAGCTTCTGAGCTGCTGAGCTGCCAAGTTGCCAAGTTGCTGGGCAAACCAGATTGCGCAACTATTCGGAATCCGCAACCTTATCGCCCAAAGTCAGCAGGGCAAAATGTGGACATTGACTAGGAACTGGGGAACTGGGGAGCTGGTCATGGGCATCCACATTTGATGCGCAATTAGAGTGGGAAAAGTCAATACGGTCAAACGACTCGGGGGAGAAAGTTTGTTCGGGGGCGCAATTAATCAGTGGATTACGACGATTACTTTGTCATTGCCGAAAGGCGAACAAGTTGCCACCGCCACGAGAACCAATTCCCAACCATGATCCAACACCAGCGACATCTTCAGCGCTGTCCATTTCGAATCGAAAAAGGATTGTCGACTTGATTTGCTGTGCGAATAACTGGGGAGAATGTGCATATGCATATGACAACATCGCTAGACTCAACATCAGCGATGGAAAAGCGCTCCAGAGCAAAACCCCAGGTGAATTACCCAGTTTCCAGGTGAAAGCCCCCAAGGAGCTTAGCCAGATTGTGTTGTGGCCCAGACACACACAGAGGTACATGGCCGGTCATATATCGGTGACAACGATGTCGGCGAATCTTTCATGTCAGCAGATACAGTAGAACGTCCCTAAAATCATCCAATGATGCATTACAAAACTCAACCTACGAACGCTAATGTAATATACACACAAAGTGTTTATCAACCAATTGCATAAATGTTTAACATGAGTTGCACCAACAAAATACACTGTTGGTTTGCTTTCAATGAGTGGAATAATATTGAATATATATGGGTTACACAAATCCCGATTATTTCCACTATTTATCGGACTATTGCATTCAACTTACGAATATATTACCTTCCCCAACTTGACACGATATACGAGTGGTTTGAGCTACCGCAGTCCGCCGTTGAGTGCCCACTGTACTCGCACACAGGCACAGTGGCCGTGTAAGTGCACAGTGCTTCATTTACTTGAGCGAAATCTTTTACAGCTTTTTCGGTTCTTCTGGCCATTAAAATCGCCTCTGACAACGTCGACGGCGACGACAACATGCGGCGATCAGTGTCGGACTTTGGATCCGATCAGCATCGCCGGAGCCGCCAGAGACTAGCTTTTTATTGTGGGCTCCGTTCGCTACCGTAATTGTGAGCAGTCGCAGTCGCAGTCGAAGTCGCAGTCGCAGTCGACGTATAACCGATTCCAGGGGCGTCACAAGCCGGGGACACGATGAGAGTTGCGGATGACGATGTCGTGGCTGGCTATCTGGATTCGATCTCAAAACTCCAACACACCAGCTTGCCCAATGCCAGCCAACACACAGCCACACACTCAGACACAGAGACACAGACACAGATGCAGAAAGACAGGAGATGGTCGCTTTTATGGGGCTCATTAGTAACGATGACAACAATAGCATTAAAACGAGTGTATGTACACGGCGAAAAACTCAATTGTCGAGTACTCGAGACGGACAGGTTCCCTGTTGACACTCGCAAAGTGGCTCGAACTTGGGGGGAATTTGTCCCAAACACAAATGCTGGCGATAGAATCTTCGGTCTCTACCATCGCTATATATGGTCCGAGATTGTAGTGTTGCAATATCCCATCTACAATATACTATACTATATATACTATAACACGGAGCAGAGCGCTTTCACAAAGATCTTGGGAACTAGAATTACGCAATTTAAGGCAGTTTCGAATCATCACCAGTGGAACAAATTTTCAAATTTTATGTCACTCAGTTCTGATAGCGTAAATAATAAACGTAAATAACCATCCAAACGCATACTCTTCAAGTGGAAAGAATCCTGGATTAGAATGGCATTTCAACTGACTTCCCATTCAGACTTCAATTAAGGTGGCTGGTTTTCTCGCAGTGCATTCCCTGGACAGATCGAGGTGAGTATGCATGTAGATGGGTAATTATTTTTGTCAAACGCTTAAAATGTCTTAAGCCACCGAGGGAGAAAGGGGTTTGGGGCAAGGGGGCAGGGGGCAAGGGGGCAGGGGAAAAACCAATCACAAGTTTTGATGGCTCGGACGAAACGTTTTTTTGATTATCGGCAGTGGCAGCAAAATGTTGAAAGTCCCCAAAGACAAGACAAGACCGAAGAATTCAGAGAGTTAAGCGATGGGCGATGGGCGATGGAAGCTGTGAGTTGTGAGCTGGAAGATGGAAGATGCCGAGATGCCGAGATGCCGAGATGTGAGCAATCCGGCGGCTATAATTGCTGTTGTAGTTGCTGTTAATAGTAGTACATTATAATAAGCAGCAGCTCGGGGGCAGGGGGGCGGAGGTCCGCAGATGACAATGCCGATGGCACGATGGTCCAGCGAAAAACAGAGCTCGAAAGCCAGAGACAAAAATCTTAATTACAACTTTGACATTTGGCGTTTCCCCGAAGAGCCGACATTTGATCGTATAATTTGTGCGGTCCACCGCAGAAAATAGAAGACAAGACAGGACAAGACCAACATTGGATCAACAGACATTGACATTCGTTCAATTTCCACAAATGCTACAAACTTAGTTTTTTGAACTGCACTGTGGAAGTCCAAAGATGTTGTTTTGAGTTGTGTGAACAAAGAGCGCTGCTAATAAAAATCACTTTCAATTGGTTCTGCTGTCCACTTGATGTTGGAATTAGATTCAGTTTTTTCCTATACTTAAAAGCATAAACGCAATAGATTTGCCGACGGCAAATCAACGTTTCAGCATCGATACATACCTTTTGCTAAATCAGCAGTTAGTTTTGGATGTTGAGTTGTAATTGTGTTTTGGTTTGCTGGGCGTTTCGGTTGGCTCCTCACTTTGTCACAGGTCTGCCATTAAGGAGAGTTTTTGAAATTCGCTGATAGTCGGTGCTTTGTTTCACTGATTGCGTTGCGTTGCGTTGCGTTGTATTGTATTTGATTTCGTTTTCGTTTTGGTTTTCGTTTTGCTGCCGTGCATTTATTTTCGGTGCATTTTGCTCGATATTAAAAAAGTTGGTCGTTCACTTCGAGCGACGCACTAACACACAAACACACACACGCGCGGCAGAGAGAAGTGGACGCGGATATGCGGATGCGATGCGGATGCGATGCGATGCGAGGCGAGTGCGGAGATGCGGATGCGGAGAGAGATCCACTTCTTCGAATGTCGTGGGTGACACTGATTGTCGATTTGTCGTTCCAGCCACGAAATTGTGCGGCGACTGCGGCGCGGCAGCGACGCCGGCAGAGCGAGCGACAAATGCGGCGACACACAGACACACAGACACACGGACGCTCGCAGCTCACACACACGCACGCACGCGGGGTGGGTGACACTTGGCTCTCTCTGTCGCTCGCCTTCCGTCTCGCTCGCGCACACCTGGAGAGTGTGAGAGAGCGCGCTATTGGAATTGGCCTTCGTCACATTGTCGTCGATGGGTCATTAGGCGGCCTGCGGGAGCGAGCGAGAGACCCGCCCGCACTGCAGGCCATTCCGCTCGCACAGTCGGCAAAGCAGTGCGCGGCAAGAGCTATGGGCGCTCTCTTACCTCTCCCGGCCGAAGAGCGCGCAGTGCGTTCGAGCAGTGCCGCCGCTCGAGCGGCTAGTGCCCGTCCGCTCGCACACTGTCGTCTGAGTGGACGAAACCGTTTCGTTGGGTTGACACATGCGACACGTGTAGTTGTGTGCCGCCGACTGACCGCACACACACATACAGAAGCACGCACCGCCGCCAGCCAAAGAGAACGCAGCTCCGCTCTCTCTGCCTGGTAGTGTGAGTGGGAGTGCGCTGGTGTGAGTGCCCAGCCTGCTGTGGTGTGACAGAGAGCGAGAGAGAAACGAGTTCGCCGAGAGTGAAATGGCAATGGCCACAGTACGTGTACGTAATTTGTCGCTGCTGCGACGTCACTTTTTGTCTTGGCTTCTCGGTTCTTCGGTTCGGTTCTTTTAAAATTTTGTCATTTGATGTCTTGTCCACTGTGTGTTGTGTACTCTCTGTCCGTCCCTCTCTCGCGCACACGAATGGCCGCAGCGAGCGGTTCTCTTTGTTTGCGATTGCGCCAGCTATGTGTGCATCTGTGTGGGTGTGTATGGGTGACACTTTGGCAATGGGGGCGATTCGCTTCGATTTTTTTCCTGTCGCCACACAGCACCAATGGAATTCGAGCACTGGTGACAAAGAAGCGTCGCTATCGCTGCTCTTTCCCCCTCTCCGCACTTATGTAAATCGCTCACACCGACAGTGTGTGTGCGAGTCTGTTTTATGTGTGCGCCTATGTACATACTTCTCCTTGTCGTTTCATTGTCCTTTTTATTGCCGAATTAAAATTATTCCCACCCCCTCATTATGTGTTTGCCAGACGTTGGAATGTCCCACATAAAGACACACACCCACAGCACCCACACAGGCACAATACACATCTGCACGAATGTCGAAGGGAAGTTCTTAAAGCGAAACAAAAGCGTTGTGCAATTTATATTTGCCTTAAATACAAAAGGAACAAAGTCCGAATACCCGACCAGCAGATAATGTTGCATACCTAAAAGGCGCTTGCTCACCGTACCATCAATAGTACATTTCTGGGAAATACTCTGCGTTGCACAATTCAGTTTTTGTTGCGACGTACTTGAAAAATAAATAACTATATGGGCGTTCGTGTTGCCAAAGATTATGCAGAAAATTATTTATTGTAAATTATTTAACAACCTAAATTCTACATGAGTAAATCTTAAGAAACGTTTTGCTAATTAGCTGATTTAGTCTCTCAAACGGATTCGCATGTTTGTATGTTCTTTAAGTTTTGTTTTTTACCCCGCTCACGATTATAAATGATTGAAAACGTTGTATTTAAAGAATGTTTTTAAATCAGTACCCGCAACCAAATTACCCTGATGAAACATAAAAAACTAGTTTACGTTTGGAGGGCACATTGTTCTTAAAATTAAATACTTTTAAGCATTTATTATTATTTTCTTGCTTACCTATTACATTCTTTTTATTTTTTTGAGTCCTCGAGAATCGGTTTGTTCATACTGAAGGTGGTTAGTTTTTTTAAGGCTTTATAATTTTTGAGCACTTTATCTTATATCTACCAAATACATATATTTTTAAGATAAAACGGTGAACAAGTTCTCGATATCTGATCGATTTTAAAAAATTTAGATCGAGCTGTTAATAATAAATCATTACAATTGTTTACGCTTTTCGAAAAAGGATCGGTTTTCGAAGAGTCTAATCCTGTTCAAAGAAAAAAATTCCTTTTTAACAAAAAAAATTACAGCTCTGTCAAAAAAAAAAAAAATAATAATAATTATTATAATTATAATTTTTAATTCAAATTTTAAAATAAAGATACAAATCAGAGCCGCAGAAATGTACGCTAATGTCTTTTGGCCATAACACGTAACAAATTTGCTTGAAATTACTTTTAAACGCTCAAATCCCAAAATAAATATATAAAACTTAATTATCACTGACTTCTAAGCCGTCAAAATCAGTTGGTGGTGTTATAATGTCATGGTCTCATTTGAGAAATATCCCATTATCTCAAATGTTTTGCCTTAAACTGCGTTATTCAAAGAGTTAATTTAAATATTCATCAGGCCATTATAAAATCAATATTGGTTCATATATGCTGAAATTTCTGGACAACCTCGCGGAAAAAGTCACTTTGAATATTGCTTAAGTTATTATAAAGAAGTTTACCATAATTTAACCTTGTTGCAACAACGTTTATCAATTCTTAATATTTTACATTAATATTTCTTGGCTAGAAAAATGTAGTTATAAGAAGTAAGTAATATTGACTTTAATTTTGGATGACATTTTGCCGATTACAATAATTAAAATGCGTAACAAAAACAATAACTATATGCTCCTCAGATCTTACATTCATAATTATTTCTAATTAGTATTAAACATGTTTGGGTTTGTTTTCCAATTCCAGTTTTACGAAAGAATTTTTACTCTGAAAAAAAAAACAATGTTGGGATTATAATAAAAATAGGCTTCCAAGTTTATTATTACCTTTAAATTTGTCAAGTGGAGGCCATACATTATTCGCTTAAAATGGCCTAAAATTTGTTTTTAGAAGAAAGTTTCTTAAATATCTAATACATACAAAATAAAAGAACTATCTTAAAAATTAGTATATATTTGCAGCCTTGTTCGAAGTTTGTAGGAAACATTTTTTTTAAATAACAATGTGTTCAGGCTCAACATGAGTTGAAAAAACATTAAAACAGCAAAATTAAATCAATATTTTACTCAACTGTGCCGTTAATAAGATAACTTTAATTATTTGTATTATTTAAATAGGTACGTTTAAAGTAACCTATAAACTAAATCAAACTGCGTACCTATAGACCCTAACAAGGTTCAGAATAGAGCTACGGAATGGAGTCAGTTCCCAAAGTATCTAATGTATCTAATGTATGCAATGTATCTAATGTATCTAATGACATTAACGTCTCGATAGCCTTTATAATCCCCCAGAGCTGAGTGTCACTTTTCAATTCGGCGCCGCAAGTTATTGATTGATGTGAGTTTGGAGGTGAAAAGTCAATCGGTGCTTGGGACGATTGCGAATGGAAATGGCTTCCCTTCTGTCCTTCTCTGTTGCCAGACTGACTGGCCAGTGCTAGTCAACACTTTCGTTTTTCCTTTCTCTTCTATTGTGTAGCGAAATGCAATCATTAATCAAAACGCTCGTTTCTCCGTTTCAATGCGCCCCGTCCAGATCTGATAAATAATTGCTATCTTATTATGTCGATTGTCGTTGCTGTCGCCGCCGCTCGGCTGGAATCGATTCGGAATCGGAATCGGACTCAGAATCGGAGTTTCAGGGAATCGGACTCTGTATCTGCAGTCCGTCACTGGGCCAAAGCCACGAGATACAGCCAAGCCAGGCACAAAGTTCTTTATTAACACGGCACTGCTCCCTTTGTGCCCGAACCGAAATCGAAACGTAATCGAGGTCCGAGCCGAGACGGAACCGATCAATCATTTTTCACACTTTGTCGTCCAGGTTCTCATTCTCATTCTCATTCTCATTCTCGTTCTCGTTCTTATTCTCATTTCTTGGCCAGGTCGAAAAACAGGGCGAAAACATCAAGTGGGGCGAGCGAGGCCCCGTGGATTACAAAGATCCGACTCTATATGCGATACACTCATCTCCCATCGCCGGAGTGTACTTGACTTTAGGTCAATAAATCGTTTCGGATTTTTGTGCTGGGCCTCTTTCCTCTGATTTTTGTAAATACGATTTACGCTGACACAAATGATATTAAAAATCCATTAATAATTTCGACCCAGCATCGATTTCGATTCCGAGCGATTCTGAGCCCAAACCAGCACCAGCTAAATATCAACCTCAACCTGAACCCAAAAATGGATGAGAAGCAATGGCCATGGGAAGTTATCCAGTCCTCTGTTCAGTTCTTCAGTTCTTCAGTTCTTTAGTTCTTCAGTTCAAACAAAGGCGTCACAACATCTCACATTTAATTACATTTTTCCAGTTTAGCCTGCCCCCCCTCAATCCCCGCACTGGTCCACGCCCCCAGCTCCTCATAAGAAAGGACAACTCATTAGTTTCTGACGATTTATCCGACAAAACTCAAGCATCTGTGCTCTAGTTGCACATGGATCTTAACATGGATGTGGATGTTTGCCGGGGGAGGGATTTACGAGACGAATCAGCCTTTTACAGATTATCATAATTATGCTTGGTGTTTGAATGCACCAAGCTATTATAAATGACGCTTGTATTGGTAAAGTGACAGTGACCCATGAAGTTAGGGTTTATTTTGAATGTGCCTAGGATTTAAATAATGGTCTCCAATCTGTTGCGGCACAAACTTAATTGTGAGTTATTATTTGTATTATTCATTAGCATCTGCTAATTCATAGGCTAATTCACATTTTTTGAAATTTTTGTACAATGAACGCACCGATTCTGAAAGTTAAGTGATGAATGCTTTTTTAAGTTAAAAATTATACATTTATAGTTATTTGTCATAGCCATATACTTTTAAATTAGGTTTTAGACACTAAAGGTATTCGCAAAAATGCACTAATATTTTAAACATATTATAAGCTTAAACGACAAAGGTTCTCGATTACAAAACTTTAAATCATCGGCAGCTAAGGAGTGACAAAACTAGGCTGTCTTTTTAAGCAACTCAGGTAGTACGAGTGCACATTAATACATCGTGGTGTTATAGGAATATTACTATTACAAACTTTGACCTCGTGTTTGGCAAGCAAAAACTCTTCGATTTAAGTATTGGTATTTGTATGAAATGATGAATTACCTACATAGTATACATACTTAGTATATGTTGAATACATAACTTTGAAAAAGGCATACAATGATTAGCAACAATACATAAAATGATTAGCAACAACATCGTAAACTTAGCTTTAAGGCATATTAACAGCTACCACTTGTATTTTTTCTTAAAATTAATTTTATTTCCTAAAAACAACTAAGGTGAAAAGAAAATCTCGCTAGAAACCCCTAAAAAATTCAACAAAATGTACGAAACCAATGTATAGACTGTTTTTGGTAATAACAGAAATAAGATATACATGTTTACCCTATTTATTTATCAAGTAGATGACCTATCAAAAAATTGTATTCGAAATTGGGTCAAAATCTTCTGAAGAACTTGCTGGTTGCATTTTCTATTCTTAGTTTTATTGGGCCTAACACAATAATACGGGAAATCGCGGATGGTGTTAAAAAATTTATATTTATGATTTTTATATTACAATTTTTTGATAACAGTTATTCTCTGACAAATAAAACAAAGAAATACTATTTTCAAGCTTTATAAAAAATTAAATATTTAAAATGTTGTTTTTTTATATTTTAACTGATCAATGGTTCCCACTTTTTTTTTACCATGACCTTTACATTTCTTAAGTGACTGTTCTTAGTTTTCACAGGAAGTAACACAGTAGTCGACTAAACTGAATTGAATTGAATTGAAGAGACAAACCACAGTTTATTTACGCCTGCAAATATTATATATTCACACATATATTCATCAACGCACCAATTTTAATTGATCCTGATTTTTAATTTGTATTTTTTCTATTTATTTTTTTTTAGATTTCTGTATCAACCCAGATACGATTAGGGAGAAGTCGTAAAAAATGACAACAACAAGAAATTTGTCATGATTTTACTATTGAATTAATACAATATTGCGACTTTTAACTTCTTTGGGAAGTTTAGTTTCTTTCTCAAGTTCAGACCAGAATAAAAAAAAACGATTATACAAAATCTTAAGTAAGACAATGACACACATCAAACATTAGAGGTCATTAAGTTATACACAGTCTTGGTACATCGTTGCTAAAAATTAGCGAGGGTGGAACCCTTTACTCTGTACTTCCGAGGTAGTCCTTGCTGGGTCACCCTATAATATTCAGGCTGGCGATTCATTAAAAACATATATCAGCTAACAGCAAACGAGGCCGGGGTCTCGGTGGTGAGGTGAGGTGAGGTGGTGCGATTATCGTACTGCACTTCGACAATTCCTCAATTCCTCAATGAATGCGTGAAGTCCGCGCGGGATGGGTTGGTATGGTTGGGTATGGTCCGCACATGAGACATAATAATGAATCGGTGGCGGTGGCTCTCCTCGGGCCCTTGGCTATTGCACAATTGCAAATCCAGGTAGACGGGAACTGTGATACGGGGAATTCATAAAGGACACGGGTCGGGTTAGTAGTTTCCATTGTGAATACTCCCTTGTCGGCGGTTGCCATGAATATTGTACATTATGTGCCCAATAATTAAGTGAAAGGGTTACAATGCCTTCATGAGAACTCCGCTAACCGGGTGATAAAACTGCGCTTGCCGAAAGGGTTTCGTTTCGCTTCCAACATGTCGGCCCAATTTCATAATGGCCGATCATAAAATCCTGCCGACCATTTCAGGTATGAGCTGTATGGCAGGATGCAGGACAATCAGGAAGGACTTAGTTCAATGGCAGTGCCGCCAGCGCTGGAAAGGTCGACTAGCAAACTCGCAAACTCGCATACTCGCAAATAACCAACGCCGCGCTGGTCACCCACGAATCCATAATTAACTGTCATAATGCAAACGACCTCTGCAGGCACAGTGATACTATCTCCACACACCAGCCTGGATTCCTTGTTAAAGTGCCAAACACCCAGCACTCCCTGTACACCAATCTTGAAAAACAATAAATACGGTCTTGTGGTTGGTTCCATTATAAATTATTAACTTAGTATGACTCAATCAAAGAATGTTTGTTGGGTCGATTTGACTAATAACACGGGCTTAGCAAGAAATAGCATTTAGACAATTGGTTTTAAATCAATCTTAACATGTTCCCAAACCGATGACCTACGCACTAAAAAAAATTGTCAAGATCATCAAGCCTCAAGCAAGAAATCGCCATAAAAATTACATGTCACCATACTCATATATTTGACTTTATTTATGCGTAGCATAAAGTTCTAGAATTGGCATACTCAAAAACAACTAGAGATGAACAAAGAATTATTATTTTGTTTAAAGTTTTAAAAGTCCTCACCCAAATATATATTTGTTTTTTCAATCGAAATGTTCCAGCTGTATTTTTTTTTTATCAAAAACACAATGTGTTGTGGTTGTCCTTATATTTTTTTGCAAATGTAAATACCTCATCGTTCGTAAAATTTGTCTTTCACTAAAAAGGACTAAAATCTTATTGCCCTCTGCATGGATATAAACATTTTTGCTTTCTATATTAGTTTTACATAAGAAGAGGTATATTTTCGTACATTGATAAAAAATGTTATAGTAAAAAAATATCTGACTATAGAATTCGAAATTTTAAATATAATATTTAAATTAAATATGTAGAATAGAATATAGAAAATATGGAAAATAAAGATTTAATATTCAAATATTTCATTTAATGTGGAAAATATTAGATTTAAAATAATTAAATAATTATATTACATTTTCGGATATTAAAATCAATATCAAAAAACAGTCAAATACACCATATTAAAAATTGTTATATTTTAATGTTTAAAATAACTAAAAACCGCAATGGAGGAAAACCAAAGCGAAAAACGTTGAAATTAAATAAAAAATATTTGGATTTTCTACGTTTTTTTTTTACCAGTGTAGTGATTAAGACATTCGTATGGTTTGTAAAAAAGGGTTGGAGCTGATAATTAAACCATTGCTGCCATTTAAGCCCTTGCAGTGAAGAAGACCTTTCCGACCCTGTAAAGTTTAACATTCTTGATCTGCATTTCAAGGCGAGTATGATTTATGTGTACACAGATCAGACGCAGATCGGACGTCTATATCCTATAGCTGCTTTAGGAACAATTAAATCAAAATGGTAAATTTCGCTGTTATTTTGTTATAAATTGATGTTTAAGTCCCTCGTTTTTGTGCTAAATTATTTGATTTATAGTGTTTCCCATGAGTTTTGATCAAATTAGGTTGACTATTTATTATAGGTTCCCAGTATCTTATACTTACCATACAGATTTTTTGAGAGGTTTAAAATCGTAATTTACAATTCAAAATAGTTATTTCTGATGTGTACATTAACCAGGTTAAAAAACCTTTCCGATCAGTGGACAATATTAAAAAGCTGCCAAAGGAACGATCGGTAAACTTTGATAAAATTGGTTGCTTTCGAAAAATTATGCGAATATAGCTTTTTTGCGTGTTGTATTGGGTTTTATCTTTTGGATCCATCCTTTCATTTCGGTATGTCGAAGCTGCCTTCCGTTCTCGTTTTTCCAAATTTTGAAAATAAATTTGCATATTTTTTGGTTGGTTTAAAATGTGCTGACAAAATAATGTAGATTTTATCTAAAAAAAATAATATGTTCCTTTTTGTAGTGTTTTGTTTTTTGAATAAAAAATAACTCGTATAAGTTTAAACGATAAGTTTACACACGAGAAGGTTGATTTTGTTTTTACGTTAAAATGTTCAATAACTGAGAAGATGTTAACAAACAAACGATAGTTTTAGGTTTCTTTTTAGTGTAGGCAATCGGCAATCATAAACACATTAATGGCAAATAAGCAATATGTTGCTCGTTGGACACCGCCCAAAACGAACGAAATATTAGGTGACAGTGACTAGATGATTGTGGCATAGAACTATCCACAGAGGATACAAAGATGGTACAGACAATACTCAGCAATTACGCCATAATTACAGCAGATACTGCAGTGCAGACTGCGCACAATGAAAACAGCCACAAAGGAGGATCCGTAGGTACATTTTTGTGTATTTTTAGTAGTCCTTTGTGCAGGCCGAACTGGTATCGAATCTCTTCTGTTGTTTGACTTGGTGGAATATTATGATTTCCCATATTTCTGCAGATGTTTGATGGAGATTATCCGTTGATAAAAATGGCAGCTCGATCGTGTTTCCGCTATTGCACAATGCATTCATACAATGGGTAATGGGATTAGCAATCGATCCCGGCCCACCCACAACAGAAATGACCAAAATCCTGCTGGCTGATCTGAACTGGAAGATGACCCCGTCCAGAAATGTATGTACACGTCATCGATACCTCTTGTCGGAACCCGCTTTATCCTAGGATTTTTGATACATTTCTTGGAACCGCCGTAAATATGTTTAATTAGATACTATTAAATTGGGACTTAGGATCATTCTCTAGTTTCTATATTAAATTTCATCCAAATAGCAAAAATGAGTAGTTTAATAAATTAAACAGTAAAACAATGTAAGGCTTTGCAAAGGTGCAAGTTTCTTTCCTTAAAAATAAGTTCTACTAATCTAAGCACATTTGCATACTTTTATTTCGTTATTATGCGACGTATTTGCGATACCGCGCTTTGCAAAATATCAAAACTCCATTTTGTGGGATCGACAGTTCGCAGTTTCCATTTTATTGTAGCCATAACAAAAATGTATTATATATTATTCCATAAAATGCTTTAACATATAAACACAATCAATTTCCAGAATTATCACCAGATCATTTTTTCGTTCGTTCATATTGCAGCTATATGAATATTCGTTCGATTTTCATAAAATGAACCAAATGTTTTTAATTTGTAAAAAATAACGACACCACGAGTTATTTGAGAAGAATAATATACAGAACAAAGTTGCCTTTTATTTTCCCATTTATTTTCCGATTTGTTAATTGACAACATATAGTTGTCTGATCCGGCGTAGATGAAAACCTACTTTTAGGGCTAACAATAATGTATCTAAAACAAGCCCTTTTTTATTTTATTTTTTAAGTTTCTAAAGTCAATGTGCTTTTAAAATAAATGTTAATTCTTAAGTCTTACAAAACAAGTTCCTTAAAAAAGTAAAATTAAGCAAAAATTGAATTACCACGCATTAAAAATTGAAGCTCCTAAACGAAAAATGAAACTACATACAGTTTATGTACTTATAAATTCTTAAATCAAATTATAATATTGAAAACCAAAAGGAACGCAAACTTCGGCAAACCGTAGTTTATATTCCTTGCAGCTACTCCAAAAATTAAATACTCCTTAAAACAAAAACAACGGGGCCAATAAAACTTAAAAAACTATATTGGAAATACTTTTTCAACAATATTTTGAATGGAGATCTAATTTCGTAAGGCCTATAATTCGAATAAGTATATTGTTTTATTATATAATATAATTATTATAATATTATACTTTTTAATTTAATTTCAGTCAGAAGAGTCCGACTCTATAATGTATATATATTATTGATAAGCATTTTTAGAAGTGCTGATTTAGCCGTGTCTGTCCGTGCAAACTAGTCTTTTAGTTTAAAAGTTATCTGCATAAAAGTTTGCCAAAATTTGTCTTTTCATTGCAGGTGGTGCGGAACGAGCCAGATCGGACAACTATATCATAGAGGTCCCATAAGAACAATCGAATAAAATGAAAAAAATTTATTACTTTGCTGATTTAACATTTTTTTTTTAATATTCCTTAAGGTATAGTAATGGTTTATTATTTCAGAATTACGGTTTTAGTTTTATTCATATAGTACGATAATATCATATAGCTCCTATGGGAACATCCGGAAAGTTATATGAATAAAATTCTGGCTTCGCTGTTTCTCAATTGATTTGAATATTCTTCGATGTTTTATTATTTCAGAATTACGGGTTTAATTTTATTTAAATCGAATAACAATATTATATAGTTTATACTCTTGTTAAGCATATAGGCTTAAAAATCGGAATGTTGTTGTTTTAAAGAATATTTGATGTTTGGAGTATCTGTAAGGGTATATAGTATTCGGCTTGCCGAAGCTTACATACTTTCTTGTTTTTATTTTACAATACCCTACTTGCTAAAACTGTTGCCATTTTGAATAAATATTCTTCCACTGAAATTGAACCTTTTCAAAAATCTCAACTGCTTGAATCCTTTAGGGGTACATTTTATATCAGGCAATCATTCAGTGGCATGGGATTTATACATTTATACGCACACAGATGCCGACAAGCCACACCCATACTCAGTAAATATCCACGGATCTGTGTGCGTGAGACCTCACATCAAGCAATAATTATGCATTTTTTGGGGTAGGTTTTCCGCAGATTTTCTATGCCCCTTGTGACTGTGTGTGTGTATGTGTGTGTGTGTGTGTGTGTATGTGTGTGATCGAGTATGTGTTTAGTAATTGCTCGTGGGTCGGCACAAACTATTAAAGGACATTAGAGGTTGCACCCTCGCGGGCACATCAATGTATTATGTATGTACGACACACACAGTGATTTGGGCACACATTTTCAAGCCCTAATGATAGACTCAGATGAGATACCATCGACAGGACACAGGAGCACCACCAGCTACTGAAACAGCCACCCCGTCAGCCATACTCGTTGGCTGTACTTTGGGCTCTGCCGGGGCTCGTCCACTCGCCTCTACTATCTGGGGATTATATGTGTGGTTTACAGTTTTTAATTATGCACCGCGACATGCGGATGCAGTGGTGTAATGGGCAGCGCGACCGCAAGTTGTACAGAATTTCAAGGGAGTGAACTGAAGTGGTGGCACACAAATAGAATGCATCATCAAATCACTCCCTGTTTTCTGCCCAGTCACAGAATCCCGCATTGTGTGCGATGTCCTTCGGAGTGGGAGTGGGAGTGGGGATGTGTACAATAAAAACGACAGAAATGGGCTTAAAAGGCGTACACTCGAAAAACGTGTGCGTTCACAAGCAAATTCTTGAATTTGCATGCCTAAATGTACTGTAATTTAAAACGTAGGAGAATGCATACATACATAAACATATAATTTTTAATGCTCGATTGGTGGGCCAAAAATTTTCATAAAAATTTAAAAAACGTTGATTATTGTTCTCCAATTAGTAAAATAACTCAGACGGGGTCATATTCGGTGAGAATGTGTATGTTCGACCGAATTTGGTTAACAAAGATTTCTGAAGCACCCCGGTAATTTTCTTATCAATTTTTTTTTTACAAAAAGAATTTAAAAAGTAAATATATATTCAAATTTACTTTAAAAAAATTGTACAAGCTTTGATAAACATATTTAACTATTATAAAATTTGTCCAGTTTACAGTGAGTTTAAACTTAAAATTATTTTTCAAAAGATTTTCAGTCAAGGCAACTTGTCTGATTCATTTTTATCTTCAGTCTTCACAAACTATTTATTCTTTAGTTAATCTAAAATTGTCTTATCTTTCTCGTAATTATTTATAAGCAAGAAAAGAAGCAGACTTTGCAAGTCAAAGCTTATATACCCTGCAGCTTTTGCAAAAATAAAATATTCTTTAAAGCATCTAAATTTCGAATTATATCTACTTGAAGATTTTTGTATACCCAATAGTTTAAAATTCACTTAACAATAGTTATGATTCTATGACAAATTTTTTTTTTGGATGTAACTTATTTGCCAAATTTGAGTCTCAGCTTTCAGCAATAGTGCCAATAAGTAATACACATACGCTAAGGAAGACGGATTGTCTTAAATAGTTGCTAACACAATGACTTACTTTTGAACTTAGATATAAGCATATTACCCAAGGTATTTAAGCTTCCTCTAGCTGAACTTGTCGACAGTACGTCTAGCCAGTTCTCAGTTCCCATTTCTCGACGTGCTAGCTTTTACTACTTGCAGATGGGCCAAACCCATTGCCAATCCCAATGCCAAACCCAATGAAATGGCCCGGGGACAGAGGAGGCGTAATGAAATTAGATTGCGTTCGGGGATGCGGGGTCATAGTAGTCGGATGTGGAACTCCAAAGTGGAAACTCCTGGCACTGGCACGACAATTCCACCTAGATGGGGACAAGGCTAATTTAAATGAGGGAACAGACGGTTCCGGGACCGCTCACTTCCGTTCTGCCCAGCTAGCAGCTTGTCTCGTTCGACAAGAAAAATTATAACAATTTTGTAACCGAACTCGGAGAAATTTCCTTTTGGGAATTCATAAGCAGAAAAGCAGAAAAGCAGGAAAGGTCGGGGGAAGGCTGAGACAGAGACGACGAAAGGGTTGCGCTATTCCATTCTGTTATTCTACGGTTGTTTCTCCCGCCTGTATCTAATTTGGCCATATTATGAATTTAACCCTTTCGTGTTTGCTGGATATTTAAACAACTGTTTGCACAAAAGTTTAGGCTAGAAGGTCGTCGCTGCCGGCAGTCGAAACGGGAGCGCAGCTTCTTCATAATTTTCCCTCCCCCCTTGAAATTGATTCTCCGTAATGCGTAGAGACAACCCAGAGCAACCTCATCCAGTTCGTGGAGCTTAGCACCACAGCACCACAGCACCACAACCCTTCCCACTGTCTGGTGGTTCAACTTCTGCTCCTGCCTGCCAGAAAGTGAACTTTGCCTTGGCTCTACTTTTGCTACACTGAGAGAAGAAGCAGTTGTAATTGTTTTAGACATTTTTTAACATCTTGAGAGCTGAATTGAAATTGATTTATTTCTCTATGTGAAGAAAATAACTTGAAATATATTTACAAAATTAATTAGCTATTAACAACGCCAAACTCTCTGTTAATTTTGTAGAAGATACTCGTAATAAAAACATTTAGTTATACGTATGGTAAAACTATTAAGTTTGTTTTTTTTTATTACTTACAATCTAGCTCTACAGTATTGTGTACCGAGGTATAGCCCTATATTGAACTAGTGCTAGTAGTTAATAGCAATACATATAATTGCATTTTAAGATCGACCATAAATATTTGATTTATTTTGTTTCGCTGAATAAATTGGTTGACTGCAGCTCATTGCTGTGGAGCACGGTATTTTTGCGGTGCTTTCATTTACCATGTAGCTCTGTGCCATACTCCTCGCAGTTCCTTTGTTCTTCTCCCGAAAACTCCTTGGCAGGACGCCTCGGATGTAGATGGTCTGGATGTGTCGCTGATGCTCCTTTCGCTGCCGCTGCCGCTGCCGCTGCTCCTGTTGCTTTTGCTCCGTGCTCCTTGCTCCTTTGGCAGTTCGCGACTTACGACTGCTAATGATGCCTTTTCCAGCAATTTAATTGTTAAACAATGAAAACGCTTTTGATTACAAGAAAAACAACAGGCCTTCTCCGCCCCATCGGTTTCATTGCTATCCATCTGGGTTCTGGGATCCGGGTTTCTTTGTTTTGCTTCGGTTTCCCCATCCGTCGGCCAGATATTGTCTTTGCCTCCTGCGGCAGTTTTTCCCGCAAAGGACGAAGGACGCGGAACGCGGGACGGAGGATGGAGGTCGGAGGAGTAGCTGGAGAACGGCGAACTGATGGACCCACGGACGGAAGGATGTTTATTAATTTTTACCTGAGGTTATCTATTTGTCGCGCTATGTTCTCCCTTGGCCTTTTGGGGTTGAACGGAAAAAACGGCTGAAAGGGAAAAAATAATGAAATGGGAGCGTTGCGTTGCGTTGCGTTGCTGGCGTCGTTTTTGCTGCCCCGCAATTTTCATGCTCATTAAATAATTTCTACTCGTGAAAGTTCTTCCCTGCCGTTGCCCATTTCACGAGTTTCCAGTCGCCGTTCGAGACCAGAATCAGGAGTATCATAGAAGCATCTGAATGGGGTCGGCTCAACAACAAGGTAGGCGTTAAAAAGTTTTTATTGAAAGTTGTAATTTAAATTTATTAGGTTTCACATTTTAATTAATGCGCACTTCTTCGACCCAGCCTCGTTGCCGCGTTATGGCCTGTAAAAAATGAATCCATGTTTGGGTGTCCTTCCGCCCCACTTTGGACCATACCAATTTTCCAATGAAACATCAGATCATTTTCACGAAAGATGTTTTACTCTTTTTATACCCTTTCAGAGGGTATTACAATTTCAGTCAGAAGTTTGCAACGCGGTGAAGGACCCTATAAAGAATATATATTCTTGATCAGCATCACTAGGAGAGTCGATCTAGCCAGGTCCGTCTGGCCGTCTTTCAGTCTGTCTGTTGTCAAGAATATTTAATGCTTGAAATAGATGCAAGATTATATGAACTTTGGCTTGCCGAAGTTTGCTTCCTTTCTTGTTAGGTATACATCTGAAAAGTCTTTCTAGCTTAGACAGCCTTACAAAGGCGATAAATGAGCCTTAGTCTTAGATTTTAACAATTTAAAGCCCGCGGTCAAGAAGCTTTAAGTAAACGAAAGCTGAACTTCCAATAAGGTGGATGGTGGGATTTAAAACGGTGTAAGCCTGTGCGTCAATATTCTTCAAATCAACATTGACTTATATGACTCTTTTGAATTTATATTAAGAAAGTTCTGTGCATTGATAAGGATTATACGCATTTGGGACATGCTAATTTGAATGTGATAAAATGACATATTGGACTTATATTGAACAAACGTTTTTGTTTCAAAACAAAGAGCGTGCTGTCTCTGTAATTGTTTTCATTTTCAAACCTGTTAGATTATATGATTTTCAAGATGTGAACATCAATAAAAGTGAACATCAATATCGTCATTCATATTAAAAATGACCTCAACTCGGAATACATCAAAAGCACCACACTTATCACCAAACACTCCGAACAATAGTTCAGCATAGGACGATCAAAAATGTTTAATTAATTTATTTTCCATAAAACCATGTGAGAGCAATACATGTGTATCAAAACTAATACTTTATGTTCTATATTAAGCCCAAAGAAAATATACATATAAAGTCGTTATTTGCGGAAATATTAGTTTGTTTATCAAAGTAAAACTTATGTGGCTTAAAAATAAGGCCTTAGACTAAAGTTTTAGACTCTTCGGTATAGAAATGAAACTGAAAAGTATAGGCATATTTACAAGACTCACTTATTAGATCTGAAAATCCAGTTTTTTTTTTGGGTGTGGGTATAATGTATAATGTATTCTTTGAAATGTATAAAATAGTAAAAGAAGCGTTTCCGACCCTACAAAATATATTTATTCTTGGTCAATAGAAAAATTATTTTAACAAAATGTTGTGTCCTTTCTTGTTTTGTTTTGCTCTATTTCAATGGTTTGACTATCGGGCACAAAAGCATATCTTAAGTATGTATGTGGTTTGCGTACCGACGATCAGTGCCCTGTATTATTTATGATCTTAAAATTAAGTTGTATCTATAACGGTGGGGAGAGAAAACATGGATTATTTAAGATCATATTTATTATAAATAGTAAATTCTGTTTGCTATCTGAAAAACGTACGTAGAGTTGAGTAGCAAAACTCTAGGCTATCTTGACAATTATGTTAGGCATTTAGAAGTCAAAGATAAAAACGAAAAAGGAAGCAAACTACGGCAATAGATGTTGATATGCCCTTGCAGCTGTTTCAAAAATTAAATATTCTTTAAAACAACAATAATTCAAATTGTATGCCTTTATGTTTGACAACAGTGAAGCTGTGATGATTTTCCGCTAATTTATTCAATCGCTCCTATGGCAGCAATATGCTCATGGGGCGTTCGGCTCAGCAACGTCATTCATTATAATTATGTTTATACATAAAAATAACAATTTCTGAATAGATAGTATCAGATTCAATTTTGATTGTTCTGGTTTTTTTTTAACATGCCTCGTCCAAGCTGACAAAACAGTCTTGGCTTTTGGCGTTCATTCTTTTAGTGCGAACATAGTCTTGTGTTACAATGTCCAACTCGCGCGCGGAAGGCGGGTTCGATTCTCGCCGATGACCAAATAAAATTTGAGTTTTTTTCAAATTTTGGTATAATTTGTGTATCAAAAAGTTCTAATGTGAATTTTGCAAATCATCTTCCCTTAGTTTAAATTTAAATTTAAATGCATGAGTATGTGTGCTAGCTGGCGGGGTTGGGTCGGTCTACCACAAAACGAACATGGATTGTCCTTTCCGTTCGCTTTCGTCGCGCGCTTCATTTGTGTGAGTATTTTGCACTGCGAAACTTGTCAATGTGTGTATGTCGACCACTGCGATTTCATACAAATACTGTTCGCGTCGCGACGCTTCCCCTGGCAGAGCTCTGAAAAATGCTTTTATTTTTAAGAAATACATATATACATATATTTTTTTTTTGTTTCAAGAAATATTTTTTTTTATTTTAAGAAATATTGTTTCGTAATTTCTTATTTGAAGAAAGGAATCACCATTAATTTTAGAAAGAAATTTTCTTCAAATTCTTCAAAATTCAAAGGCGATTTTACTGGAGAATTTATAGAGTTATGAAGTCCTCTGCCGCTGCTCGGCCGCTGCTCTGTCGGTAATTGCTAAACTCCAATTGTTTTGTGGGGGAATATTTAGTTTGAAATTTGTTAGCTGAGTAACGGGCAACTAATATTCGGGAAACTCGACTACAGCGTTCTTTCTTGTTTTTACTATATCTTCAAATTTTTTTTAAAACAACGTACTAGATCGATTCTCCGAGTGATGCTGATCAAGAAGATAGACTTTGTAGGATCGGCAATGTCTCCTTCACGCCTCACATATTACATTTTGCAAGGGGATAAAAGGCAAAAGTAGCATCCGCCGTAGAATCCTAACTTTCTGACCTATCGTCTTACCCGCTGAGGTTCGAGCTAACAAGTTTAGGCGATTGAAAGTTGTGGCCTTAACAGCCATTAGAACTCAGCCATATGAATGAAGTGGTCTTCCACAAATAAAGGGCTATTAAATACAAATAAATATTGGAGAAATCTACACCCGCCATTTAAAAACACAACTTTTTCGTGGGCCTCCGGATATATACTTCTTAGAGTCTTAAATGTCTCCTTCTCTGTCAGTACTCTTAGCATATTCAGAGCTCGTTCAAACCTGGAATCAAAAGTATAGTATTCCATTTATAGAGCAAAATACACCAAATTTATGGTGAAAATGCACAACGCAGATTAGGAAAATCAGTCAAATTCGGCTCTCCAGCCTTGAGGGCAGTCCAAGATGAATTTACTAATTCAAATTAAGATGTTATCGACTTAAATTGAATTGTGTTGGATGGGCGGGCCCTAAAAAAATGAGCGGCTTAATTTACTTAAAAAGAGCGAAGGTCGAAGCTACTGAAGACAGGGTGGGGAATCAAAAAAGAAACAGACGGCTATGTAACCAGTCAGGGTGTGGGGGATCCAATTCCCAATGCCAAACAAAGCAGGGCACAAAACACGGAGCGGAGCGAATTATAATGCGAACACAAAAGTTCACAAATTAGCAAATTTAAGATTCTTGGGGAGGAAAAGCCAAACAAACAAGACCAAATTAAGCGCAAACGGACTGGATTCCGGCAGGGAGTCCGCTCACAAATACAAATGTTTTCTCGTGTGGAACAGACATAAAAAAGCCAACAGAACACCAGCGAGAATTGAGCCGCCGACGTCTTTGTCCTTGTCATTTTGGCTGTCACTGGGGGCGAGTTGGGGAAATTCTATGGGGGAAGGGGAGGGGGGGGTTAGGTTGTGGGCCAAGTGCCTCAAAAGGCAAGCGGAAAATAAAAAGGGCATTGAAAGCACACCATTGGGGGGGGGGAAATGGGGCAGCAATAATAAACAATTGTGCGATGGAAATCCGCGATTGTAATCCGCAATTTTTACGGCTTTGGATGGGCCAAATGCTGAGGGGGCGAGGATTCACGTCACTTCCGTCACCAGAAGAAAACGAAGGAGGAGGCTATCGCCCAACACCATCTTTATTCATTTTTGAATACAATCGCAACGCAATCTGCCAACAACGAACTGCGGCAACAAAAGTAACAGCAAATAATACCGCAGAGCAGTTCACTGACTAAATGACTGCGAAGGACGAGTCCTGGGAGGCCGTGATGTCCTGCTGCGACTGCTAAAAAGGACAAGAAACAAGGTACCTGTAACAAAGGCCCACTTATCGACGATTCTGATTAAACACAACTTTGTTTCACGATAGACAAGTTAATTTTACACATTCAACATATTTAAAAGTTTCTCCGCATATTTATACTTTTTTTATACGACATATTATAATCAAAAATGTTTATTTTGTAAAATATTCAAAAGGTTAACCTGTGCAGAAATCATAAAAAAAAAAAATTGGGCTCTTGAGCAATTATTTGTTTGTGTATCACATACTTTCTTAATGATTGGCACAAATACAAATGTCCAACTAACTATATGTCGGCCTGCATTGCCAACACTACACGTTATGAAAGAGCAGCACACCCACCCCCGCCAACAGAGGCTCCTTCAAATGCAGAGCGGCGGCAGAGCGCCAGCAGAGCATGACACGAACAGTATAAAATCCATGTCGGCACCCACACATCGACAAGTTTCGCTGTGCAAACTATGAATGAAGAGCGAGCAACCCCCCGCTCGTCCCACAAATCTGGTTGTTTTTGAAGGCCAGCAGCGGGAAAAATTCTAAAGTTGCGGGAATTCTGTTTTTTTAACATCGAAATGCCGAAAAGGCAAAAGGCCGAGTTGTTTGGCTAAAAAACATTAATTCCAAAATCAGAAATTCAATGTACCTGAGCACGACTATGAGTAAGGTAATGTTTTATTGTCAGTCAAAAGATATTCTGTACTAATTTTTATTTAAATATTTAAATACGGCTTGCGATGACTGGAAAAATTCTGTTGCAACTATGAGCTGCCTAAAAATTATCTGCACTTGATCGAAACGAACTTGGTTTTTTTTTTTTAGTCTTATAACTTTTTTTATATTTTTTTCAAACATTTCCTGTTATTTTTTTTATTTTATCCAGCCAAAACAACTTTGGTGGCAGCATACCGATAGATATGACAAAAACACACGTAAACAGCCCAATACAAATTTTTACCATACTTTAAAATATAAATATTATTTATAATATTTTGTGGTGTCACCACCAAATCTTCAACCACAAGCTTCTATATTAAATGCTGTGTACACGGCCTAACAAAATATAACCACACTGATAACTGCCTATCGGACAGAAATAATATACTAAAATTAAGATAACATTTTCACTTGCGTCCCCACCGCTGTTCCCTGGCAAATACGCATTTATTAAGCTTACATATAAATTTGAGCAGACATCTGTGCGTATCCGAGCTGTTAACAGTCCGCAAAAAATGGGCTTTTGACACGAGAACATCCATTATAAGCGGTACTCAATTGTGTTGTTCCCCGTCCGCTTGTTTGTCCCACAGAAAAAAAATGTCCGGACCACTGTGGGCCACATACGAAGCGTGTCCTGACACACTCTCGCACAATGTCCTTTGCCCCTGACCTCCCCTCCTACTCCACAAAGGCTAATGGCAACGACATTTCGGTAAAGACACAGGTCAGAAGGGAATTATGGTGCTTTTATTTGCAAGCTAAAGTTTGATACGCACAACTAATAAAATAAAGACTGTACCTGAATTAGATTATTAAGAGATGAAAACTTTTGATAACTGCAAACAGATTTCCATAAAATAAAATCAAAATACTGAAAACAAAATAATATCTTATATTAAAATAAGGAATTAAATAACAATTGTTTTTAATTATTCTTCTTGTTAAACCCTTTTCAGAGGGAATTATAAGTTCGAAACGCTCCCTTGAGAGAAATCGGAACAATAAAATAAATGAAAAATTTTAAACTTCGCCGTTTTTTTTCATTTTTTTTAAATAAATTTCGAGCTATTGTAATGGTATAATATTTTACAATTACGGTTTTAGTTTTATTAACATCGGGCGACTATATCGTATAGCTCCCATAGAAACAATTGGAAAAATATATGAACAAAAATCTAACTTGGCTGTTTTTCAAATGATTTAAATTGACTTCGATACATAGCATTCTTATTCGGCCTATGATATTGTATAGCTGCCATAGGAATGATTGAATAAATCTATCGGAAAATCATCAAAGCTTCACTGTTTTTAAACATATACGAAAAAATCGAAATAAAGTTGTTTTTAAAGAACATTTAATTTTTGCAATTGATACTCATTGGCTCACTTTCTTGTTTTTTATTGGATTCAATTTAAGATTTATTAAAATAATAAATGGAAAAAAACTAACTTTTCTATGTTTTTAAAACATTTTTTTGGACATAGTAATGGTTTATTGACATAGAATTGTAAAAATCAGAAAACGTTATCATATAGCTGTCATAGGAACAACCGAATAATTGAGCTGAGAATCTTCAAACCTTCAATGTTTTTTAACATATACCCGTATAAATAAAAAGTTAGATGTTTTATTATGATATAGTCCTCCGATTTAAATCAAATTTAAACCGGAATTCTAAAATAATAAACCACTACCATGTATTGATGAACTAAAAAAAACTGTAAAGACAGCTAAGTAACAAAACTTAATCATGATATAGTCGTTCGATCCGGCTCGTTCCAACTTATATACTGCAATAGCTGCAAAACCTGCAATAGCAAGGCAACTTTTAAGCAGACTTGCAAGTCCATTGCTTCACACAGATAATTTGAAAAATAAGTATTTATTTTAAAGAACATGAATGCCAATCAATAAACAAAAACTGAACTTAAATTACTTGCATAAAAACTTTTTGGTTTAATTAAATAACCGTATTAACCTTAAAGGTAAGATCCATTTGATGTGACTAGATCAACTATGGATTCATGTATTTTAATGGATCGGAACAATTGGTTTTGCCTGAAGAAGCCTTAAGCTGATCTAGAAAGGTCGCTTGTTTCATTTAGGCGACTTTCAGTTTCAGATTCATTTAGCAGCACAATACAAATGCTTAACCGGCTGTACTAAAACACTTTTTTAATTGATGTAGGATTCGTTTCCTGGCCACTTTCGAGCTGTTCAAGACAGATGATGACGTCGAGTTGAGTGGCCAGGACTCATGCGAATCTAGCCCCTGCTGGATGGGATCATGAATGGGAATCAGTTCGGAAATGTTTCACATAAGTACCTTTGTACATAAGGACTCCTTATGGCGGCGTACGCAATTGTGATCGGCGTGCTTGAGTTGAGGAAAGAAACAAATCTCCCTGCTCATCCCTGTATCGCAGCCACGGCATTTACTTTTTAGCTGAGGCCAATGTTTATTTAAGCGGTGTGGGGTGCGTTTGGCAGGATTGGCAGGATTGGCAATGGCCGATGCCGTTTTTCCATTCCCATGATGACGACGATGGTAGTGACAGCGCGGCAGGATGTCAGCTAGAGCAATGAGGATCCTCAAGAGATTATAAAACTGCTCACCCTTGCTCCGGTTTCGAGTGCCCCGTTCCCCGTTCCCCGTTCCCTGTTCCCCGTTTCCCGGGCCATGGTCCTTCAAACAAAATGTCTCCCATCCCACGAAGGATGTTTCCTCATTTTGAATAGCCCATTCCCCGCTCCCTCGCTGCCAGCCACCCTCTGGCTCCGACGTTCTGTTGATTCAATTCACATAGGTCCCTGCATTCGGATTAGTACATATATTTTATTGCATTCCCCTCTTAAAAAGGACTCGTTCCAGTTGGCAGGCGGAACAACATAACGCTATTACAACTGGCTTACAGCAATGGAACGTCACACCCTCTCTTTTTGATAAGATGTTTGATTTTTCAAATCGTCTGAGAGTCAACTGGAAATGTTCAAAGTCTAGCTTTCAGCATAAAGGTATGCATATATATCGGGAATTTTATTTTTTAATTTTAATTTTTAAGCAAATCATTTTTGGGGAGCTTATTAAAATCGTCTAAAAGTAAACTAAGCCTAGCATACAGCATATATCATATGTTTGAGTATATCGAACATAACTTACAATGCCAATTTTAGCTTCATA
Organism: Drosophila gunungcola; assembly: GCF_025200985.1. Classification (NCBI taxonomy): domain Eukaryota; kingdom Metazoa; phylum Arthropoda; class Insecta; order Diptera; family Drosophilidae; genus Drosophila; species Drosophila gunungcola. The sequence goes on along the minus strand of NW_026453189.1, from coordinate 538,656 downwards.
ACCCTTAGTTAGTAAACTGTGCATTATTTTTAATTAATTAAATTTGAAAATCTATTTAAAAATCTATTAAAACGGAACTCAATCGAATCGGTTGAAAGTTTACATTCATCTTATACTTATCGAAAATATGTGACAGCTGTCTGTTTATTCTTCTTAGCACTTTTGCCTTAAAATATGCATTCCAAAATATTGTTGATTCCGTTCTTTGAAAGTACAGGTAACGTCAATGAATTTAGTTATAAATAAGTGAAATTAAATTGACTTTAATTCAAACACTTAGGGTATTGAAAGTGCTAGTAGCTTCAATGCTATGGTTTTATTTTTGAATTGGCCTAGGCCACTCTTAAATTGCATGCATCCTGACTGTGACTCGTTCCCGGAAAAGGGATTCCCCGCCAAGGGATGGTCCGGCCAAGAAAAGGCAGCCCTGAGTCAACTACGGATTAATTAAATGCTCATATGCGAAAATGTTTGGCCGGGCCACGGACCTCTATGAATGGAACGGACCTGGTCCTGGGCCGTGGAACCCAGGCTGACCGTGCCAGTGCGAATGCCATTGTTTTTTATAGCCCAATGCACATCAGTCCGTCCAGCACAATGGCCGACACACCCAAACAACAAACACCCAAACAGCCAAACAGCCAAACGGCCAAACACACAGACGGAGTTCGAGTCCTGTGCGTTCCGAGGACACCCATCGCAAATACACATGAAGTCCAATTATGTGTATGATTTGCAGTGAATGCCAATATTTGCATTCTCCTGTTTACCTTTAGATGCAATTTTGTCAGCTTCTTTCGTGGAGCTCTCGAATGGAAAAGTTGCTGGGGCGTTTTGTTTGAATTGTTTATAAAGTGGCGAGCGATCCTAAACTGATTTATAAAACGGAAAGGCAACGCTTGTTAAATATTAATAATCAGAATCATAAAGTTTCGACCGTGAAAATAAATGTTGAAAGCAAGGTTAGTCGCTTTCACACAAAAGTCTGTTCATTCTAGGTCTATGTGAGCGAATAAAACCTAAAAATTTAAAGCCATTTCAAAAATTAAATATTCTTAAAAACATTAAAACAAGATTTACTTGTGTATATATTCAAAAGCATTGAAGCTGTTATGTTTTGCAGCTCAATTATTCGAAAGTTTATATGGCAGCTAAAAGATATCGTTTTCCGATAAAAAAATTAAATGCGTAATTCTAAACTGTCAAATTATTAATAAGTTAAAAATAATTTAATAAAAAATTACAAAATAGAAAAGTTACATTTTTTTTTGTTTAATATTTGTATTGTTTCTATGGTAGCTATATGATATAGTCGTCCGATTTTAATGAAGTTTAAATCGTAATTCTGATATGTCGAAGAATTAATTTTTTTAAATTTATTTTTCCCATTGTTCCTATGGGAGCTATATGTCGTCCAATCCGGCTCGTTCCGACTTATGTAATACCTGCAATAGAAAGGCAATTGTTGGCGGAGGACAGACGGACATGGCTAGATCGACTCTCCTAGTGTTGCTGATCAAGAATATTTATACTTCATTGCGTTGCAAACTTCTGACTGAAATTATAATACCCTCTGCAAGGGTATAAGAATCGGTTTTTTCACCCGATTAATAGGGTGTCAAAAAAGTCTGGCGGTATTTTCGCTAGGTGTCGTTGCAAGCGCGTAGTTTTAGTTGTATTCATCGCTTCGGGTCATGCTGTAGCTTGTTTGAAAGGTTTACGCAGTTTGTTGCTTGCTTTAGTCGTTCGGAAATAAAGGGGAAATCCGACATATTTCACAGTTCTACTACGACAAAGACAAAAATGCATCTCAAGCCTCCAATAAAATTTGTGCAGGACCCGATACTCGATCCATTTCGACCGCACAACGATGGCTTCAACGTTTTCGTTCTGGTCTAGAGGTGGTCGAAGATGTGCCACGCTCCGGAAGGCCTGTCGTCGAAAAGTGCGACAAAATCGCTGAATTGGTCGGGGAGACCGGCATAGTAGAGGCCGTAGCATCGGCTAAGAGCAGGGCATGAGTTGTCGAATAGTTATAAACCATTAAAAAAAAGCTTGAATTTACAAAGAAGATCGAATTGACACAGAAAAACATCTTCGATGAAAAGTGGGTCACCTGCGACAATGTGAAGCGGGCCAAAGCCGGATTGACCGCCAGGAAGGTTCTGCTGTGTGTTTGGTGGGCTTGGCAGGGAACCATCTACTATGTATGATCTGCACCCCTGTGGCCAAACGCTCGATTCGGAGCTGCACTGCCAACAACTGGACCGTTTGAAGGCAGTACTAATGCAGAAGAGGCCACCTTTGAGCAACAGATGCGGAATTGTCTTCCACCAGGCCACACATATCTTTGGTGACGCACAAGAAGCTCTAGGAGATCGGATGGGAGGTTCGTTTGCATCCACCGTATAGTCCGGACCTCGCACCAAGTGATTACCACCTGTTTCTGTCCATGGCGACCGCATATTTGACTAAAATTTTATGAATAATTGAAAATGCAGTAGAAATAACGCAGAATTTGTTTGACACCCATATATATGAGGGAACCCTTAAATCATAGTTCATCGTAACAGAATCTATCAATTTTAGTACATCAAATTAGTGGTTTTCGTGACTGAGTCAGTGAATTCTTTCTGATATATGAATCAGAAACACAGAAGCTCTCGAACTTAATATAGTTCAGGCAATACTTGTACTTGAGTATCTTTGAGTTTAAATCAGTAGCGATTTAGAAGCTAATTTACTTATTAAATACATTTATTGAAGATTTTGGTTAGATGGATGCCCTGAGCCACACAAGCCAGAATCAAAATTATTTTGATTCCGTTTATTGGAAACGACGAGACAATTTTCGACCCGCCCTAATGCGCTGACTACATTCTTCGAGCATTGAAAAGGAAATCCCGCTTTTTTAAAGAGTGTTCTGTGCCCTGACCTCGGGAATAATTTGATATGCGACCACAAATGGCCCGCACGACGATCGTCAATGTTAATTGCGGATCATCAGCCCCGCGATGGTTTTCAAGCCGATCTCGACTATAATCACATCTTGGGTCGCTCCGGAGACAAAGACTAGTTATAGAACATCCCGTCTGGGCTCGGCGTGACCTGCAATTAACCGCTTTAGATGGTCCACATCTCGTCTGAATGACACGAGTCTTATTGTCGTCGGTCCATTTTAATGGAGCTTTCGGGACTACAAGCCCTAATTGATCTGGCTCCCATTGGAAATGGCAGTTCAGATGTTGCCCTCTTGCGACTTGGGGTTACTCACTCCAGACTCAAACTCAATTAAATCACACAACATTGTGTACAAATTTAAATTAGCATTTATTGCCAACTATTAGAACAATAGAACTTGATGCCAGTAATTAATATTAGCATTTTATAGGTAATTTAATATTGTAATTAAATCATCGTCAAAATCCGTCTTAGGCACCTCAACAGTATTGTACTTTCAAAATTTCAAAACTCCGATCTTCTATACCACAGAATAACATTTCTGTTATTCCAAAACTGAATTTTCGGTTTGAGGTCAAATATTCAACATTCTAGCGTACTTCAAGGAGTGGATGCCATGATCTATTCTGACAATCAAGCGGTGATTTAGTAAAATTTCTTTGGATTTTCCTGTACCTTTTTGAGGCGGACTTGGTTGGCCTCCGCGCCGTGATTAATTTGAGAACGACAATAAGGTAAGCAGAGGTTTCTTAGCAATGCTTTTTACCTAATGTCTGATGACCAGGTGGCACTCATCTCCAGACTGCCGCTACCCATTGATGTGAACCTTAATTATAACGCCATCGAGCTGCGTCATCATTTACAAAACGCCACCAACCACAAGCTCGAATCAGGGCAGCCATTATTATTATGATTATTATTGCCATGGACGGGGCTGTTTAAGTACATAAGCCAGGGAAATTTCCATACACCATCGACTTGCTGTTATGTGCGACCCGGTACGGGCGTATATGTAAATGAATATCCCCTGTCCCATTCCGGTCTGAAAAATGGGACTCAAATCTAATTTTAACAGAGGTTCGACTGTTCAAAAGGGTTGGGATGTGTTTCGAGAGCAAACTGGGAATAACTCCAGAATATGTTAATGCAATTGGAAATGGATTCCCCTTCATTAGTTTACTCAAATTCAACATTTCAAGGATAATATTGAAAAAAGGACAACACTTAAAACAGAAATACGAATGCATAGCACAAGTAGATACTGATTATCCAGTTAACAAAGAATAAAACTCTCTTTTAAGCAATCTCTTGGAATAAAAAAAACTATTGAGTAACTTTTTTTTTCGGGCTCAAGGGGTAGATCCATGCCTACAAAGCATACATTTTAGTATAGTTTTCCCAATTTTTATCGGGACCGTTTTGAAACTTATATTTACGGAAGTTTTGATAGGCTACATTAAAAACTATAATTTCTTCAACTCAAGAAATTTTTGGGACATTTCTTACTTACGTTTAAGACTATCAGAGACTTAAAAGTTGAACGCGCGGGCATAAGTTAATCGTTTAAACACTTTAAGGTTTTAAAAATAAATCTGAATTTATTAAAAGCTTACACACTAAGAAAAAAACCCAAAACCAAGAACGAATTGGATGCTGAATTATAAAAACAAAAGAACAATTATGCAACAATACAATAGTAGGTTTTCTTAAGGAACTTCACTGGAAATTTGTACGACTCAAGTGTCCACAAAATTCAATTTTTTCTGGGTGTTCACAGAACTCAAAACAAAAGTTTGCTTCATTTTTTGTAATGTAAGTTCTATTAAAGTCGTTTTTATACTCTTGGCTATTATAATTTCAGTCAGAAGTTTGATACGCAGTGAAGGAGACATTTCCGACCCTATAAAGTATATATATTCTTGATCAGCATCACTAGGAGAGTCGATCTAGCCATGTCCGTCTGCATGAAACTTTCCCAAAAGTTGTCTTTCTATTGCAGGTAGTACATAAGTCGGAAAAAAAAATTAAAACTTAACTTTTCTATTTTGTAATTTTTTTAAATTCTTTTTGACTTATTAATAATTTGACAGTTCAGAATTACCCTTTTAATTTTATTAAAATCGGAAAATTATATCATATAGCTGCCATAGAAACTATCGAATTATTGAGCTGCAAAACATCGCAGCTTCAATGCTTTTTAACATGTACACAAGTAAATCATAATTTTAAGGTTTTTAAGAATATTTAATTTTGTGATGGCTGCAAGGGTATATGAACTTCGGCTTGCCGAAGTTTGCTTCCTTTCTTGTTTATATAAGGGACTAGTTTTCATTTAAATTAATTTCATTTCTGAAGTGTACCTGGCCTGTAATCTTAGTGTTTTCCTGAATTAAGACAATTATAATTTTCCTAAGCTCGGAAGCAGAGGTCGCAACAACAATGCGGGACAATCCTCGACAAACATCGGAATCCACGTCGGATTAACCTGGAAAAGTTGAGATGAGGCTGCAGCACAACAGATTCGAGGCAAAAACCATACAGAAAGCTGAACAGAAACATAGGGCACAATGCCGAGCCGACAATGGCACAGTGTTGCGAATGAATAATTAAAATAATAGGTCAGGCAGGTTGAACAAAGGCTCATAATGCCGGGATCCTTACTGATCCTGTCCGAGGATGGCAGGATCTCAGCGATCGTAGCGCCATGCGCTTAGCCTTAGCCGTAGCCGTAGCGCACCGAAACAAAACCCAAACTCGGGGTGCAGAACAGGTTGTCTGAATGCGGATTGCGGGATTGCAGGACTCATATCCTTCCCCGTAGGGGCTTAGCTGCCAAAGACAAAGGACGGCGAACAAACGCAGCAGGCAAAACAATGCGGCAAAGCGTTAAATACGTCCGAGCGGCCAAATGGCAAATGGTAAATGGCAAATGGCAAATGGTAAATGGCAAATGGCAGGGCTGGAAAAAGAGCAGGACACGGTAGCAGCACTCGGCGGCTGGACAAAGGACACAAAGGGGCAAACACGTCTAATTATCCTATTCACTTCATGTGTGTGCTGTGTGCTGTGTGCTGTGTGCTGTGTGCAATTACTCAGGCCCTGCCGATCTGTACTTGTCAAGTGCATCTCCGATCTCTAATCCTTGCGTTGCTCCTGTTGCTGCCGCAGGACGACCCAAAGCCAATTACCGATTCTATCTGGCAACCTGTAAACGAAAACGGTTTTCGCACAGCCCCTTCCTCCGCAGGAGACAGTTTGATGACACTCGTCCTTCGAGCAACTGGCCCTGCTGATGATCCGTCCGATGTCCAATGGCCAGTTGATGTCCTAGCATACGGGGACCATCGATCAATCAATCATATTCTGTACCTGTTCCACCTCGAGCTCCAGCCGAGTCCGAATCAAAGAGCTGCTCCGTGATCGAGGCTAGGTGACCTGGTACGATTCTTGGCCCAAGATGAATCGACGGTTTGTTCGCACCCCGTCGATAAGCAGTTAATTATATCTACTCCCATCCTGTTTTGCCAGTCCATGGGCGTTGCACCTCGGCGGCTTTGCTTTGTTTCCTGCGCAGTGCGCACTATTCCGATTCCGAGTACGCGTGTCTATATGCACTTTTTCGAGGTTTCGGCGCCAAGGAGCATTAATCAATGACAGTCAATACAGCCAACCATCCATCCTTCTATCCATCCAATCTGTCCGCTCATTGCAACATTACCGTAAAATTGTAGTTTTACCTCATGTGTCTATGCCCCTTTTCTCGGCGGTCCATCTACATGTGCTCAAAGGGAAACCGTATAAATCATAATTACATTTCCAAATTATTCATCGTCAATCAAGGTAATGAAATACGTTTTCGGTCCCAGGTCCCAAGCTTAAGTAATCTATTCCAAGTGAGCCAGCACTTTCGATCGGTCCCGTCTTATCCGCCGATCCAGTTGCAGGCCGAAAAGTGGGAAGTGTCGCAGCATGAGATTAATTACAAAGCCAGATGTACACTATGCCCTTGTACACTTTTGCCCACTAATCAACAAGGATATGACCAAGCGATTTTCACGACCATCCAGCAGAATTCTCGTGCTGCTCCGCTTTTTTAAATCGTACTCAAAATATGATCGCCTTGCACAACTTCGGGAAGATTTGGTTTTAAAAAAATCGTAATGCTCAACATTTCAAGAAGATTGTGTGAAAATTAAACGGCGATCAGAGCAATTAACGAGCCCATGAATTTTTGAACTTCTGCAGATCTACAAACTTTATACCATCTTTCAATACTTAATTATACCCTTGAAGAGAGCTATATATATATACCCTATAATGCATATATATTCTTGATCTGAAACACTAGGATAGGTGATCTAGCCCTGTTCCTCTGTATGTTTGCCCTTCGTCTGTCCGTCCGTCTGTCCGTCCGTTACTACGCAAACTAGTCTGTCTGTTTTAAAAGCTATCTGCATAATACTTTCCCAAAAGTTGTTTTTCTATGCAGGTAGTACATTAGTCGGAACAAGCTGGATCGGATGAATATAGCATATAGCTCACATAGGAACAATCGGAACAAAACGACAAAAAATTATAACCTTGCTGTTTTGATTTCTTTTTATTTCTTCGAGATCTTGGGTAATTATTTTTGAGAATTCCGAATTAAATTTGACTCAAATCGGACGACTATATCGTATAGCTCTCATGGAACAATCGAAATATTAATAAACGGGATCAATAGCCGAGTTGATCTAGCCATGTCCGTTTGTATGTTCGTCTGTATGATCGTCGAGATCTCGGAAACTATTAAGCTAGAGATTTGGTATTCGGCATGCAGATTCTCATAGTTCCTACGCAGCGCAAGTTCAAATCGGAGCCACGCCCACTCTAACGCCCACAAATCGCGAAACACTAAATACGTCTGTCACGTCATTATGATACATGTTAGACCTTTGCTGTTGTACTCTGTGTTTGTGCTTCGGTCATATCTATCGGTAGACACAAAAAATCGAGCTATTATTTTTAAGATTGTATGTTCTTGTAGGGGAAATATATTTAGCTTTCATAATCTATTTAAATTTTTAATTTTAGCTACTCATTCGACCTGAATCTTGTCAGCAGTTGGAGTACTTTTTTTGGAACCTCGGCAGACAGTACGTTATTTGTACATATTTTTGTAAAACAAAAACCTAAAACTAAAGTTGAAAGTGAACCTCATTATGTGCAAGGATTTCTATTCGGTACTTCTTTAAAGAAAATGCAAACGATTTCCTAATTTTTCGTGGGTAACATTGATATAGTCCCTTAAAATAGGAATAAGTTGATATAAAGAATATTTAAATTTTGCAATAGCTGCATGGGTATATAAACTTCGGCTTGCCGAGGTAATAAAATTAAAACTGTAACTATTCCTGTATCACGAAGTATATTCAAGCAAATTGAAAAACAGGGAAGCTGTAATTATGTTTTCATTTATGTTCCCGGTTGTTCCTTTGGGAGCTATATAATATGGTCGCCCGATTCGACCCGTCCGATTTCAATAAAATTGAAAACTTTGTTCTGAAATAGTAAGCCATTACTATCTTAAAATATATTTCACAACAGTGAAGTTATAATTTGTTTTTCATTTTTATTTCAATTTTTCCAATGCGAGCTACATGATATAGTCATCCGATTTCAATGAAACTAAACCCGTATTTCTTAAATTGCTAAAAATGATTAAGAAACAAAAAATTTATAATTTTATTTCGATGTTTCCCTACCTACTATATTAAACCTGCTATATACTACCTACTTAGGGTAGAAAAATATTTGTTATAGGGGAAAAATAAAGAAATAATATTATTTGTATCTCCCAAAAACCAACTCATAAAAAGTGGCTCAATTTTTAATATATATTTTTTGAATATAATAATAATCAAACAGGAAATGATCAATTCTAGATCAAGTTTGTTTGAATGTCAGCTTTTTCGGCAAAATGATTATGTTATAAAAGATTCGTTTTTTGTATTAAATTATTAATAAATTGTTCAAACTAAATGAATAAATTCAATAATATTATTTAATTTAATCGTTCCCAACTATTCGTGATTTAAACATGTGTCGGTACTTCGTCTAACTTTGGAATATGCATTTACAGGTTATTTACTAGCTTAAAAGAGAAAAACGTGCTGTACAAAAGGGAGTTCATACATTGTAAAATAATTAGATTCGAACCCTTTGCTCTGAAGGGTATCGTTCGAAGCGAATAATACGCAATTAAATTGAGGGGTGTGGCCAGTGTCCTCATCCCCCTTTGCATTGGCGAGTCAACGAAAAATTTCATTAACGAAATCACTGGCGACGCACTCGTATTCAAATTCGAATCCACATCCACCGCCGTATGCATACAATGATTTTTAAGAGCCATTTACATTTGAGTAATTCCATTGGGGTGTGTACACAGATTTCGTTTCAGCCCCTTCCCAAATATAGTCGGGCATGTTTACATAGACCCGTCGAGTTCAAAGAACCTATGTAGACCATTCCTTACAAAATCAAACTCCTTTTCTTTAGCCAGAGTTTTCATTTGTCGAAAATTTTGGTACAGCTTTGGAAAATTGTTTGCTCTGGACTAAAAATGTTCTTCGTATGCAGTTCCTTATTCCTAGATATATTGATCGGATTGACTTAATTTCCCAAAAATAATTTAAATACTTTTTTGTACATACTTCAAAAATATATTTTGTCTTTTGCTCCAGGCTGTGAAAACAGAATCAGAAACTGTACAAACTTTTTTAGACGAATTATGGATTTTTCCTCTACTAGCTAATGATCAAGAATATAAAAGCTTTATAAGTTACAAAGGTCTGGCAAAAAAAAAATAATTTAGAAAAGTCGTCTATTTAAAGACGTCACTAGAATAGCTTTATTTCCGATGTGTTTGCCTAAACCCGAAAAAGATTATTTAACTGTTAAAACTCCCTGAACGATTCAGTTTATTTTGGTGAAAGATACAGGTTATAAGTATTTATATGTTTGACTGAACAATTAAAAATACTTTTTACATTAATAAGACCGACTTCTTTTCGTAACCACTCACTGGACAACTTAACACGTTGACGACTTGCTCCCCGGGATCAATAGCATCGATAGCACTTTTAAAAGCCATGATTAATATTTGATAAGAACTTCTGAAAGATATTTTAAGCGAACTAAAGAACTTAAATAAATTCAGGTTATGGAATGACTTAGCTATAGGGAATGACTAAGCTATAGGGAAGCTACTTATAATAACTTAATCAGTCCTATAATAGTAATGTTTATATATTAGCTATAATAATTTCTGCAAAAATGAACTTTAATTTTTCAATAAGGGATGGCAAGTTTTTTAATTGATAAACACACTTTCAACCTTTCATAATTTAACTTAGTGGTATATAAGTCGGAACGAGCCGGATCGGAGGACTATATCATATAGATCTCAAATGAACAATCGGAAATATTATAACTTTGCTATTTTTTTTTAGTTTGTCGAGATGTAATCATAGTTAAATATTTTAGCAATACGGTTTAAATTTCATACAAATCGGACGGCTATATCATATAGCTCCCATGAGAACAATCCGAAAATTAAACAAGAAAGAAAGCAAACTTCGGCAAGCCGAAGTTTATAAACCCTCTGCAAGGGTATAAAAAAAATTTAAATAAAAAATTTATATGCTCAATTTCTGAATTTTGAGTTCAGACTTACGCTTTTAATTTTATTTAAATCGGAAAACAATGTTATGTTGCTGCCACAGGAACTGTCGAATAATTGAGCTAAAAATCATCATGCTTCAAATTTTTTAAACATATACGCAATCAAATCGAAATTTAAATATTTTCAAGAATTTTTTGCAATATCTGCAAGGCAAGAACGAGCCGGATAAGACGACTATAGCTCCCAGGAACGACAGAAAAAATAAATGAAGAAAAATTATAACTTTGATGTTTTTTAATTTTTTTTAGTTCTTCGACATATAGTAATGGTTAAATATTTTTGAGTTTAAATTTCAAAATCGGACGACTATAACATAAAGCTCCCAATAAAAATATTAAAAGAAGAAAGGAAGCAAACTTCGGCAAGCCGAGTTTCAATATAGCTATTGCAAAAATAAAGCATTCTTGAAAACATTAAAATTATGATTTGCTAGGGTATATGTTTAAAAACATTGATGCTATGATGATTTGCAGCTCAATTATTAGATAGCTCCTATGCCAGCTTTATGATATCGTTTTCCTGTTTATACAATTAAAAGCGCAATTCTGTTAAATTATTAATAAGTCAAAAAGGATTTTAAAAAATTACAAAAAAGAAAAGTAACATTTTTATTAAATTAATATTTAATTTAAATTTAATATATTTTAATAATTTTATTGTTTTCATTGGAGCTTTATGTTATAGTCGTCCGATTTTGATAAAATTTAAACCGTAATTTTAAAATATTTAACCCATACTATATGTCGAAGAACTAAAAAAAAATAAGAAACAGCAGACTTATAATTTTTTTTCATTTATTTTTCGATTATTCCCATGGGAGCTATATGCTATAGTCGACAGATCGTGCTCGTACCGACTTATATACTACCTGCAACAGAAAGACAGCTTTTGGAAAAGTTTCATGCAGATAGTTTTAAAACTGATTGCAGTATGCGTATAAACGGACGGACGGACAGACGGACATGGCTAGATCGATTCTCCTGATCAAGAATATAAGTACTTTATAGGGTCAGAAATGTCTTCCTCACTGCGTTGCAAACTTCTGGCTCAGTTGAAAAATTAAGAATTAAGCAAATATATATATTTTAATTTTCTTTAAAACAACATTATTCCGATTTTGATGTCCATATGTTTAACAACAGTAAAGCTTTGATGAATTTCCAATAAAATATTTGATAATTTTTATGTTAGCTATATGTCATGGTTGCCCGGATTTAGTACGCCATTACTTTTAATTATATTCAATCCAATTAAAAAATACAGCAAAGTTATACTTTGTTATGTCTATTGTTTCCATGGAAGCTAAATGACATAGTCGTCCGATTTTTATTAAAAGTAGCTCTGAAATATTAATCCATTACTATACCTCAAAAAAATAATAACAAAATTTAAAAACAGCAAAATTATAATTTCTTAAGCCCTTGCAGAGGATATAATAATTTCAGTAAAAAGTGGGAAAGACATCTCCGACCATATTAAGTATATATATAATCAAAGGAGGAAAAAAATATATATATATATTTTTGACAAGGTAAGAAAAATGTTTCCATTCGGCCCGCTGCACCCAGGTATTTTAATTTTTACCTATCGCAGCGTGCCGAATAATATGATATGATATAAAAAAAAACCAAAGCACACAGTTCTGACCCCTGATCTTAGCTGATTGCCACCTGAAATCAGGCAATGTAGCATCATTAACAGTCGGCACCCTCGGGGAGAGTTCACTATGAGGATTTTTGCCAACCAAAAATTTTAAAAATTGTATGCGGAATGCATAATCATAAATTTAAATCATAAAGTAAAAAATAGACGCATCATCGACTTTGAAAAATTTTCCCTCTATTCTTAAAATGGATGTATAATATCCCTCATTAAATCCTTGGCCATGTGAAACATTTAACTTGCTAAACGGTATTTTTTATTTTCAAATCTAAACTCACTTTGAGACGTATTTTTTAAATAACAAGAAAGGAAGCAAACTCCGGCAAGCCGAAGCTCATATACCCTTGCAGCTATTTCAAAAATTAAATATTCTTGAAAACATTAAAATTATGATTTACTTGCGTATTCGATAGTTCCTATGACAGCTATACGATATCGTTTTCCGATTTTAATAGAATTAAAGGCGTAATTTTTAACTGTAAAATTATTAAAAATTCAAAAAAAACAAGAAGGAAAGCAAACTTCGGCAAGCCGAAGTTCATATACCCTTGCAGCTATTGCATTAATTAAATACTTTTGAAAACATTTAAATTATGATTTATTTGAGTATGTGCTAAAAAAAAAACATTGAAACTATGATAATTTGCAGCTCAATTATTAGATAGTTATTTTTATATATTTTTATTATTTCTATCGGAGCTATATGCTATAGACGTCCGATTTTGATAAAATTTATACCATAATTCTGAAATAATTAAACATTGCTATATGTCGAAGAACTAAACAAAAATTAAAAAACAGAAAGGTTATAATTTCTTTTCATTTATTTTTCCGATTGTTCCTATGGGAGCTATATGCTATAGTCGTCCGATTTTGATGAAATTTAAAAAGTAAATCGGAAATATTTTACCATTACTATATGTCGAAGAACTAAACAAAAATTAAAAAACAGCAAAGTTATAATTTTTTTCATTTATTTTTCCGATTGTTCCTATGGGAGCTATATGCTATTGTCGTCCGATCCGGCTCGTTCCGACTTATATACTACCTGCAATAGAAAGACAACTTTTGGGAAAGTTTCATGCAGATAGCTTTAAAACTGAGAGACTAGTTTGCATATAAACGGACGGACAGACGGACGGACAGACGGACAGACGGACATGGCTAGATCGACTCTACTAGTGATGCTGATCAAGAATATATATACTTTATAGGGTCGGAAACGTCTCCTTCACTGCGTTGCAAACTTCTGACTGAAATTATAATACCCTCTGCAAGGGTATAAAAAAAAAAAAAAATTACACAATAAAAAGTTTTCAAAATATAGGCGTCCAATTTAAACCGTAATTTTGAATTATTTAACCATTACTATATGTCGAAGAACAAAAGCAATATTAAACAAGAAAGGAAGCAAACTTCGGCGTGCCGAAGTTCATATACCCTTGCAGCTATTTCAAAAACTAAATACGTTAAAATTATGATTTACTTGCGTGTATGTTTAAAAACATTGAAGCTATGATGATTTTCAGCTTAATTATTCGATAGTTCCTATGGCAGCCAGATTGTTCCTATGGGAGCTATATGCTATAGTCGTCCGATTTTGATGAAATTTAAATCGTAATTCTGAAATAATTAACCATTACTATGTGTCGAAGAACTAACAAAAAAATTAAAAAATAGAAAAGTTATAATTTTTTTTAATTTATTTTTCCGATTGTTCCTATGGGAGCTATATGCTATAGTCGTCCGATCCGGCTCGTTCCGATATACTACCTGCAATAGAAAGACAACTTTTGGAAAAGTTTCATGCAGATAGCTTTAAAACTGAGAGACTAGTTTGCATATAAACGGACGGACAGACGGACAGACGGACGGACAGACGGACAGACGGACAGACGGACATGGCTAGATCGACTCTCCTAGCGTTGCTGATTAAGAATATATACTTTATAGTGTCGGTAATGTTTCCTTTACTGCTTTGCAAACTTCTGACTGAAATTTTTATATCCTCTGCAAGGGTGTAGAAATTGGTTATTTTCGTATTCGACTCGTGGTGAGAAAACAAGAACACGGCCTGTAATTTCAATAAGCGACTGACATTGTAAAGGACTTCTGCAATGTTTACAGGCGCCGTTTTCAATATTTTGCCAAGCACCATAATTAATGTATATTAATTCATTTATAGTACATTTTCTTTCTTCAGGAATATAAAGTTGAGGAATCACATTTTCTGTTACATGTCTATTTTAAATATAGTCGCAGTTTGAGCATTTAAAAATTTCTACATGTTTTTGTTTAATAAATGGTTTAATTTGTTGCAAGGAAGGACATTCTTAAAGATGTCGAAGGAAATCTCCACTATATTGTTGTGCAATATTATCAAATATTTTTGACCGTAAATCAGAAATATCTATATTTGTTCCAATCAATAAAGGGTTAGTGTAATTTAAAAATGTCGCCTTTAAAATACTATTATTTGGATCTTTTAGCACTGACTCCTTAATAAACCTAACATTTATTAGGCACTGAAAAGCAGAGTTCGCATAGCAAGCATTATTTCGATTTTCTATACCACGAAAAGTTTGTAATTGACTTTGACCTTGACCTTTTAAACCTTTTCATTTGGTACGGATGGCTCAAGAAAAGTCGTTGTCTGACGTCGTAGGTATATATTTTCATCAGAAACATTTTTATTGCTTTTTTATTAACAACAAAATGTTTTAGATCTTTTCTATATATACTTCTTAACCGATTGTACTTTAATATAGCGCCATCATTTGTCATAATACTCTTTGGGTTAAGGTTCAGCCAGAAAGTTTTTTTAAGCAAGATAAGACAACATATGTTTGACCATTTGCAAATACTCTATCACCAATAGCCACAACTCCGGATGTTATTGTTGGCCCTTGGCTTTTAAAAATCGGACGTCTATATCGCATAACTGTTATAGAAACAATCAGTGTTTTTACGCCGATACAGACGGTAATATTATTTCAATCAAAAGTTTGCAACGCAGGAAGTCAATCTAGCCGTTTCTACACAAGCTAGTCTGTCAGTTTTAAGGCTATCTGGATAAATCTTTCCCAAAAGTCTTCATTTCATTGAAGGTAGTAATAAATCTGAGCGGACTTGATCGGACGACTATCCCTATGGACGACAGTCCATGTAGTGACGATGCGCACCAAGAGCGTGTCCATAGGAAACTACTATTATACTTGTATAGCCACAGAATTGAAAATCTGCTGTGATGGTCCGATGGTGGCGAGTAATACACAATCGAAGGGTATCGCTAAATGAATAAGAATTGCATACCAAGACTTTAGGAATATTGATTGGTTGAGGAGAAAGGGCGCTAAAAATTACGTACTAAATTTTTTTTAAGTGGATTTCCTGAGCTTGGGTTGGTAAAATATTACAAAATTTTATTCAAATACCCGTCGATTGACGCCAATCCGATGCTTCGTTCAAAAGTTCTTTAAAAATACTTTTTTGTATATTTAAAATATACAACAGTTTTACCGTCGTTTCTCAATTTCAAACCATTTTAAGGACTAGTTTAAGAATTCTGAAATAACATTTGTCTTTGCTCTACGACTTTTTGAAGAACTAGCTTCTTTAGCGGGAACTTGTTAAAAATAGATAAACTTTGCACGGCTTTAACTTCTAAAGTAGTAAAGGTACAGACAAGTGATATATGACATTAAAAAAGGTATTGGTTCAAATAAAATAATTTAAAAATTATTTTATTTTTATTTTTTGCTTTTTTACGTTTATAGCCCTTGAGATTCCTCTACATTTGGTATATAACAAATTTTTCTGCAAGAATGGGTTCTCAGTTTGGAGAAGTTAACGATGCTTAGGCAAGAATTTCCTCCTAAGATCCACCACCAAAAAATGCTATAAAAAATGGTTTCAGGTCAAAGGAAGAAACATTTTCATTAAATAATTGTAAAATATTATTATTAGTTAAAATTTAAATTCAAAACTAATCCTAATTTAAGCAAATTTTTTTGAAAGCAGATAATTTGGCAAAAAATGACAAGAGGTTAGCAAATATCTTAAAACCAACGAAGTTATTCAAATTATAACGTTCTATAGGGCCAGATAACATTCCCGTTCATTTTTATATACTTACATATGGTTTTTTAATTTCAGTCAGAAGGACACATTCCCTACCCTAAAACCCTATAACAGCATCATTAGGAGAGTCGATCTAGCCATGTCCGATTGTTTGTCCACTCGTTTCTACGCATACTTAGCCCATCAGTTTTAAAACTATTAGTAGCAGTCGAAAAAATTTGACTGTTTTTCAATTGATTTTAATATCATTCGATACTAATTAATGATGTATTGTTTCAGAATTACAATTCTAATTTAAATTAAATCAGACCACGATAATAAAAGCATAACAATCAAACTATTGTTGTTTTAAAATATTTTAATTTTTTGAATTGTTGCAAGGGTATATAAGCCTGGTCTTACCGAAGCTTGCTTCCTTTCTTCTTTGTTAAGCTTTAAAATTTTATTAAACGTAGCTCGCTTAAACAAAAGATGTACTGAAGTACAGGTAAAACATTTTTTTGTGAAAACCATGGTCACAATATTGGGGTACTTTGACTATATTTCAACCAAAAACACCTCTTAACTAAGTGAAAAAGTCGTGACTATCGCACCTTCAACATATAAAATATCTGATATCAAATTTTGTGACGAAAAGTGAATAAGCATTCGACTAAATAAATACACTTTTTAAACACTTTTTTTATCTGTGTAGGCAAAAACCTGGCTGAAGCGGTCCGAATGAATACATTTAAAAAGGTGTAGTTATTTAGAAGAATACTCTAGTCATTTTTCGTTTATTATTATAACTATTTTAAGTTTGATCAAAATCAGACGACTACAGCATATAGCTCCCATAGGAAAAACGAAAGAAAATGGTAACTTTACTGTTTATACCCTTGCAGAGGGTATTTAATTTCAGTCAGAAGTTTGCAACGCAGTGAAGGAAACATTTTCGATCCTTTAAAGTATATATATTCTTGATCAGCATCACTAGGAGAGTTGATCTAGCCATGTCCGTCTGTCCGTCCGTTTCTACGCAAACTAGTCTCTCAGTTTTAAAGCTATCTGAATGACACTTTCCCAAAAGCTGTCTCTATTGCAGGAAGTACATAAGTCGGAACGAGCCGGATCGGACGACTATATCATATAGCTCCTAAATAATAATAAATACAAAAATATTATAACTTTGCTGTTTTTTAATTTTTTTTTTATTTCTTCGACATATATTAATGGGTAAATATTTCAGAATTACGGTTTAAATGTCATCAAAATCGGACGACTATATCATATAGCTCCCTTAGAAAAAATAAAAATATATAACAAAAAATTTTTTTTATGTAAATTTTGTATTTTGTAATTTTTTTACAACAAAATTTTTTTAACAAAAATTATCCCCTGCATTAACTGTTTGCAGGCAAGTCAATCCCAGTGAAATTTTGCGTAACGCCACCTGTTCTTGAGCAGACGAACTAAAGTTATCTTGATTATATCTGCATTGATTACATTATTTTTAAAAGATATATATTTATTTTAACGTTATCCTGTTCTTCAATCGGACTTTCATCCTTCCGATAGCTTGTTTTCCAGTCCTTTATACAACAGCCTGTTATTGTATTGTGTATTTATTGAGTTGAATAATTATTATTTTTCGTCACAAAATTTGATACAAAAAATGTTGTACGGTAAAAGTGCGATCATCTCGATTTTTTACCTTACTCTTTATAGAAACGGAGCTGCAAAGATGATTGTCTTTTTAAAAGATTCAACTTTAAAATAAACAAATCCAAAAATAAATTGTTTTTGGTTTTTATAAAATATAGTACTTCCAAACCAAAGTCAGAAAATATGTCTCAATTTTGCAAATTTAATCTTAGAAAAATAATTGGGAAACAGATTCAATTCATTTTAATACTCAGTTAAGTATAAGATAAAACAAATCAAAAAAAATTAAACCCACTATTTTAAGTTAAGTTGTTTAAAATTTAAGCCTTTAAAAATTCCATATTTTGGTGCCCGCGACACCAATGTTTTTTTTGGTTACATCTTTACATCTACATCATCAAAAGTATAATAATAATAATTTAGTGTTTTAATATTTTTATACCCTTGCAGAGGGTATTATAATTTCAGTCAGAAGTTTGCAACGCAGTGAAGGAGACGTTTCCGACCCTATAAAGTATATATATTCTTGATCAGCATCACTAGGAGAGTCGATCTAGCCATGTCCGTCTGTCCGTCTGTCCGTCTGTCCGTCCGTTTATATGCAAACTAGTCTCTCAGTTTTAAAGCTATCTGCATGAAACTTTCCCAAAAGTTGTCTTTCTATTGCAGGTAGTATATAAGTCGGAACGAGCCGGATCGGACGACTATAGCATATAGCTCCCATAGGAACAATCGGAAAAATAAATGAAAAAAAATTATAACTTTGCTGTTTTTTAATTTTTTGTTTAGTTTTTCGACATATAGTAATGGTAAAATATTTCCGATTTACGGTTTAAATTTCATCAAAATCGGACGACTATAGCATATAGCTCCCATAGGAACAATCGGAAAAATAAATGAAAAAAAATTATAACTTTGCTGTTTTTTAATTTTTTGTTTAGTTCTTCGAGATATAGTAATGGTTTAATATTTCAGAATTACGGTTTCAATTTCATCAAAATCGGACGACTATAGCATATAGCTCCCATAGGAACAATCGGAAAAATAAATGAAAAAAATTATAACTTTTCTGTTTTTTAATTTTTTGTTTAGTTCTTCGACATATAGCAATGTTTAATTATTTCAGAATTATGGTATAAATTTTATCAAAATCGGACGTCTATAGCATATAGCTCCCATAGAAATAATAAAAATATATAAAATAACTATCTAATAATTGAGCTGCAAATAATCATAGTTTCAATGTTTTTTTTTAGCACATACTCAAGTAAATCATAATTTAAATGTTTTCAAAAGTATTTAATTAATGCAATAGCTGCAAGGGTATATGAACTTCGGCTTGCCGAAGTTTGCTTTCCTTCTTGTTAATTTTAAAATTCTTTAAGATGGCGCAAACTCGGGCCTTTGGGTATGCATTTAATGTTTGTGTATGTGCTTTTGATCTCGTATAAGAAGAGATAAGCGTAGACATAAGCATACCCCTGGGCTGCATAAGACTTATGAGTTGACAGACCAGACAGACATATATTAATGGGTAAATATTTCAGAATTACGGTTTAAATGTCATCAAAATCGGACGACTATATCATATAGCTCCCATAGAAACAATAAAAATAAAAAAAAAATTTTTTATGTAACTTTTCTATTTTGTAATTTTTTTTTTAAATTCTTTTTGACTAATTTATAATCTGACAGTTCAGAATTTTATTAAAATCGGAAAACGATATCAAATAGCTGCCATAGGAACTATCGAATAATTGAGCTGCAAATCATCACAGCTTCAATGTTTTTTAGCATATACGCAAGTAAATCATAAGAATCACAAGAATATTTAGTTTTTGAAACAGCTGCAAGGGTATATGATTTTCGGCTGGCCAAAATTTGCTTCTTTTCTTGTTTATTTTTTTTTTTTAGTTCGTCGAGATGTAATCGTGGTCAAAAATATCAAAATTACGGTTTAAATTTCATAAAAATCGGACGACTATAGCATATAGCTCCCATGAGATCAACTGGAATATTATAATATAAAAAATGTAGCTCTCCACTTTTGAATTTTTTTTTAAAAATTCTTTTGGACACAGTAATAATTTGATAGTTCAGATTTAAGCTTTTAATTTCATTCAAATCGGAAAACGATACATATATACTTTATAGGGTCCGTAATGTCTGCATTACTGCGTTGCAAACTTCTGAATACCCTCAGCAAGGGTATAAAATACACAGGTGAAAACAATTAAAAACAAGAAGAAGTTCGACGAATTTTAGATACCCGTTACTCAGCTAACAAATTCCAAACAAAATATACAACCCAATAATTAACCTCACTTCGCGACCAGCGGGCGTTAGGCCACGTTAGAAATCTGCATGTCAAATCCCACATATCTAATCTAGGTTTTTTAGTTTCCGAGAGCTCGACGTTTATATGGATGGACAGCAAAAGGACGTGACTAGATCGATTCGGCTATTGATCCTGATCCAGAATATATAAACTTCAAAGGGTCGAAAACACTTATTTCTATCATTGAATGCAAAATACATATATATATATAACTAAATATGATGTAAGGGGTTAATGTTTTTGTATTGTAGTGCTAAGAATTCGATTGTTGGGCAAGGTTTTTCGAACAAATGCTGTGCTGTTCACTTATTTGACACACTAAACTTTGCATAAAATAATTTCCTAAATACTATGGGCATTGCGTCCATATCCAAATTCAGTGCTGTTTGTCATATGTAATATTTGATCCTGCCCGAAAGTAGGCAATTAACAAAAAACTATCCCCTGCACAAACTGTTGGGAAGCAAGTTAATCCCAGTGAAATTTTGCATAACGCCACCTGTTCTTGAGCAGACGAACTAAAGTTATCTTGATTATATCTGCATTGATTACATTATTTATAAAAGATGTATATTTATTTTTACGTTATCGTGTTCTTCAATCGGACTTTCATCCTTTTGATAGCTTGTTTTCCAGTCCTTTATACATCAGCCTGTGTTATTGTAATGTGTATTTATTTAGTTGAATAATTATTATTTTTCGTCACAAAATTTGTACAAAAAATGTTGTACGGTAAAAGTGCGATCATCTCGATTTTTTACCTTACTCTTTATAGAAACGGAGCTGCAAAGATGATTGTCTTTTTAAAAGATTCAACTTTAAAATAAACAAATCCAAAAATAAATTGTTTTTGGTTTTTATAAAATATAGTACTTCCAAAACAGAGTCAGAAAATATGTCTCATTTTTGCATATTTAATCTTGAGAAAAAAAATTAGGAAACAAAAATTAGGAAATCAAAAAAATTAAAACCACTATGGTAAGTTAAGTTGTTTAAAATGCAAGCCTTTAAAAATTCCATATTTTGGTGCCCGCGACCCCAATGTTTTTTTTGTTACATCTTTACATCTACATCATCAAAAGTAAAAAAATAATGATTTAGTGTTTTAGTATTTTTTAATTTTAAAATTATTTAAGGTGGCGCAAACTCGGGCCTATGGGAATGCATTTAATGTTTGTGTATATGCTTTTGTTCTCGTATGAGAAGAGATAAGCGTAGACATAAGCATACCCTTGGGCTGCCTAAGACTTATGAGTTGACAGACCAGCGCCCGACTAAATCACGTAAAATGGGGTTATGAATTCTTGGGAGTGATACAAATTTAAATAAAAAAAAGGAACAGATATACAAAAAATAATTAAAAAATTTTCAAATTATGTTTTTGACTATTTTTGGAATTCATATTAATATCTGTAAATTAAATTTAAATGTAATCCATATTTCAATTAATTATAATGAATTTACACAAAATAAGAATTATTTTAAATCTAATATTTCCCTCATTTATTAAAAATATTTGAATATTTAATCATGCATTTTATTTGGCATTGTATATTATTTTTTGATTTTATATTCAATTTAAATTATATATTCAATTTAATTATACATACAATTTTGATTTCAATAGTGAGATATTTATTTGATTAATTTTCTCAAATAAAGAACGAGTTTCCCGTCTATTGTACACCCGTTACTCGGGTAACTGCATTAACAACACTATAAGGAAAAAGCGAAATACAGTGCACTATGGGGCCAAGACCACATTTGTTGCCCAAAGTTATAATAAGCGCTTAGGGGGACAAAAATCAAACAAATTCTTCATTAATAAACATGCCGCTATCAATTTTGTTGGAATCGTTTCAGTAGAACTTGAAATATCATGTCAACCATCTCAAAAAGTAGTTTCGGGAAGAACGCGTTTAAAGTTTAGGAAACATTTTTAAAGGATCGAACGCCACGTCACAAAGTCGGCTGTATCTCTTAAGATAATTCGAATTTTGAAAAATATTTGAAGGATCATAGTTTTGAAAGTCTAAACTTCTAGACCAGAATACCAACTTAATTTTAACGATATCGGGTTAAAACTTTAACCCGTTTTAGGGTATCCTTAGGCAACAAAATATATAAAATAAATTGCGTTGAAACGAATATATTGTATAGCTGCCATACGATCGATCTGTACAACTTTGTAGTTTAAAAAAAAACTTTTTGTTTTTTTATTAATTAATAAAGTTATTTCAAATTGAACAACTATAACTTATCCATCCTATGTGACAGGTTTACTATTTTCTATGGCTGCTTATGAATATAATACGTTTTATTTATTCAGCTAAGCAGTAAATTTTTGTTTATTTATTTTATATTTGTTTATTTACTTTACATCCAAACTAAATTAAAGTTTTATTTTTTGAAAGAATTCCAAATACAATAAAGGAAATTTCCATGCAAATCGAACGTCAAAAAATAAACAAAGTCAACAGGTCAACCATCTTTGTTTATGTTTTGATGAGCCTCAGCTGTTCAGATCAACTATTATCGGAAGGGTTAATGGTGGATGTGCTCTGTAGAAATCGAAATTTCACTTTTTTCAAAAATCCCAATGGTTTTTCATGGAAGAACTGCGAGGAATAAGGGTTGTAGCGAAAAAACATCGGCTAACTATCTCATAAATTAGTCCGTTAAAGCTCGTCAAATTTTAACGGCGGACAAACTGGGGCATTTTTGGAACGAAAATACTTATGGACCTACCGTTCAACGGATGGTGGAAGGTATATCGATCGCTGTGGAAAGGAGCTATAAGACAACATTTTATTTTGTTTTAACGACTTTTCAAAAATGGGTTTTGGCCAACGGATGTGGCCAAACAGTATAAAACCACTGTCGGCACACACACATAGACAAGCTTCCCCGTGAAAGCTACTCATACAAATTAAGTGCGAGCATTTTTCATTATGCGTACTCTCCGCTGCTCTTCATGGGCGAACAAACTTTTGGCCAAAGTTCGAGTCCGCTGGTTCAGTGTGTCTCGTTAAGAGATTTTTTTGTTAGATTTTTAACAAAAAAAATACATAAATTTGCATGTTAACTAACTTTCATGAAGAAAAAAAGTTAGAAAAATAGTTTTAAAAATCATTTTTTTTTTGTCATAAGACAATGTCGTGCAAATAATTCAGTTAAAAATGTCAATGATTGGTATTAATTTCGTAAACATTTACTGCCTTATAGTTTTCCTCGACAGTCATTCAATATTTTAAGCATGTGTGCTCTCGGATGCCTTCGTGTATGAACTCCGGTTTTTTTTCAATATGCATAGCTTATGTTATATAACATAATTGTATAGCTATAACGTTGGTTTGATTTTTACATTTTTGGTGTATTCATCGTATGGACCAAAAGAGGTATCTACCATACATCAGAATAACTACATAATTTGTGATCCTCAGAATGTGCGTGGCATATCCGTTTAATATAGATTAACCGGCGGATTGTTGAGCTTAAAAGCTTGATGGCCTCCTTGATTGTTCCGGCGAACGATAAAAATAGTTTTATGGTGTAAAAACTTCAATTTTAACATCTTTTACAAATTTGTCGAGCCTAAAAACGTATAATAGAAAGTTGAAGAGGGTGATTTTTGTAGTTATATAAGCTTTCGATGACTCAAATCGGTCAATCAGAACTGGAGATAAAAATTAAATGGGTGAAAACTTTATTTACAATTAAAAGAAAAATGGAGCCATACAAAAAATGTTGAGTCCTTTTCTGAATTATTGAGAACAACTGTACCGGAGAATCGAGGTTTGATCTTTGGATAATTTTGTCAATTTAAATTTGTAAGCCAGTGTAATCGAATAGTATTTTTATACCGATCGGTTCTGTCGCTTTTTCTCATTCATTGCACTTGGGTATTTTCCGTTTTGCTTACACTTACGATAAATCATATATACTGATACAAAAAAGTTCTCTAATAAATGAGCCCAACACTTTAATGTCATAAGGCCATTTGGACGTTTTACTTTTCATAGCATGTCAATGATGCGACCTTGTCTAAACATACTACAAAACTCTATTATTGTACCCGTGCAGAGGGTATTATAATTTCAGTCAGAAGTTTATAGCGAAGAGAAGGAGACACTAAAAAGTATATACACTCTTGATCAGCATCAGGAGAGTCGATCTAGCCATGTCCGTCTCTCAGTTTTAAAGCTATCTGCATTAAACTTTCCCAAAAGTTGTCTTTCTATTGCAGGTAGTCGGAACGAGCCGGATCAGACGACTATAGCATATAGCTTCCGTCGGAAAAATAAGGAAAAAATTATAGCTTTGCTGTTATTTGATTGTTTGTTTTATTTCTACGAGATATAGTAATGAAAAAATATTTCAAATTACAATTTAAATTTCATCAAAATCGGATGACGATATATATCATGGGAACAATCGGAATATTACAAAAAATAAGCTTTAAAAAATTTTAATTTCTTAAATTTTCAATTTTTTTAAAATTCTTTGAACGTAATGGTTTGATAACTCAGAATTACGGTTTTAATTTTATCCAAATCGGAAAACGATATTTTATAGCTTCCATAGGAACGATCAAATAGTTGAGCTGAAAGTGTCCTTCGATGAGGGTAACTCCAAAAGCGCGAGGAGTTCTTTCAGATGAGGGTGCGAATTGATTTTTGTATACCCTTGCAGAGAGCATTCTAATTTCAGTTAAAAGTTTTCAACTCTGGAAAGTAGGCGTTTCTGACCCAATAAAGTTCATAAAGTCTTGATGAGCATACTAGGAGTGTCGATCCAGCCAGGCCCGTCTGTCCGTCTATCCGTCTATCCGTCTATCCGTCGGTCTTTTCCAAAAACTTTTCTTAAATTGGTCAGAGGTAAAATCCCGTTCTCCATAAAATTGATATTTTGTTTAATAAAATGGCAATCTTTTCTAATATACCTCTCGAAATATTTGAGGACGGGTTGCTATTTCCACTATTTCTGTATCCTCTGCAAGGGTGTTAAAAGGAAGTTTTATTTTGATGAAATATTTTAACAAATTTAAAGGATTTGACCAAATTGGTATAAAAAATACTGACGAAAAGCATTGAAATGTTCGCTGATTTTTAAGAACAGCGAAATTTATCAAATTTTTCACTGCGTTGCAAACTTCTGACTCTCTGCAAGGGTATAAAAATTCAAAGCAAATTAAAATAAAATAGGCAAAACATAGCTTTTGAAAACAGCAACAATTCGTCAGTATAATATCAAACTATAAAATAAACCAACATATTTTTTCCGTAAGTGACTTATATAGTTCATTAAAGCTTATAATAATTTAACCTTAAGGTAGCGTTTCCAGATTTTAAATGAAATGGGCACACGTTTTTCGAAAAAAAAAACCCATCGCACACACAGGATCTGTCTAAAACAATCAAACGTACTAGGTTACTTCCGCTTAATTAATTTTAAACCCCAAATTCAGCTGTGCCAACAGACTTTTCCGCTGCCCCTGCTGCTGATGCCAGCTTGAATGCCCTAGGGCAGGGCACACATTCGCAATTCCTCAGCGTTTGGGGATGTGAGAGGCCCATCCGGACCAGCAATTGGAATTCGAATTGTTTAGCTTAAAATTTGCTAGTGAAAACCTTTTGTCCCCGCTTCTCATAATGAGCAAATTAAAATCTAATTGTACAAACTGCATCGATCGAATCAGTGGATAAACCATCGTGATAAGCAATCGGGGTTTTTTCGGAACCAGTTTCAGTGTCAGTCATCGAAAGTCGGAGGGCGGATAAAGTCAGTGGAAGTGGAGTACATCTTTTTCCCGTCTTTACGTCCGTCCGTTGAGTGCGCACACGGACATTCCTTTATGCAAATTAATTTCAATTGATTGCGCACGGAACACTTTTTATTTTGATATTCCACTGTCGCAAATATGTACGCAATACTTAGATAAACCACAATCGCTTTGATGTTGCTCATGTGGACAATGCCTGGCAAAACTTTTTGTTCCGCAATGGGTTACTGCGGCAGGGGCACGGGTCAAACAAGCTGGTCAACTCCTGGTGCCTCGAATAATTTATGCCTGATTTCGAGTGGGCAATTAATTTCTGCCAAAGTTGGGAGGCTGTAAGACCTCACGGCTTAATGAGGTGCTCCAATTTCACAGTCTTTAACGCTGCAGCAAGGTTTAACATAATTTCACATTCAGGCGTGTTCCCTTATTCCACAATCATGTCTCAGAACTTGAGGTTACTTGAGTTTCTTGAGTTACTTGTAGAGTATTATATTTATTGAGAAGTATGTAAAAGGCGCTTCCAACTCTAAAAAGTATACGCATTCCTGATCAGAATTAATAGTCAAGTCCTTCTAACTGTGTCCGTATGATCGTCGATATCTCGGCGATCTGTGGAGGATTTCATCAATATAAATTTGTAAACCAATGTTATTTAATTGTTCTTATACGGGTATGACATTACATTGTTCGCCTCATTCATTGAACCTCAGAGACAGAGACAACTATATGAATACTGCTTGAGATTTTTTTGGTAATAAAATCACGGTCACACTGCATTTTTAACGTTTAATTCAAACTTTATGGCTTTGTTTATTATATTATGTTTATCCCGCTAATTTTAACTTTTAAAGGTTTCAGTTGTTACCTTTTAATGGTAAAACATATTTCGTATACATTATCTCGCCTCGCTTTTTCATTTCGTTTTTTCGTCAACTCCAATAAATAAGCAAAATTGTTCTTTTTAAATACAATTTTGCTCATTGATGAATCGGCCCGTTGGTATTTAATCGAACGGTATTTTCATACCAAAATCAGGTTCATATTTTTTACTATCGGGTATAGGTTCTGACAATTTTCATCATTCGTTGCTCATTGGAATCGTCATAGGTTGTCTTGCTCGCACTTACGTTAAATCGTATGGTTAAAACTAAAAATTAGCAATGAATGAGGCCAACAATGTAGGGTCAAAACCCCTTTATAGCAGCTATATGATATCGTTTTTCGATTAAAACAAAATTGAAAGCGTAATTCTGAATTTTTAAACCAATCTTATGTCCAAAAGAATCACAGAAAAAAAAAAAATAAAACTAGAAAAATTTCAATTTTTGTTCTAATATTTCGAATGTTTTTATGGAAGCTATGCGATGTATTCATTCGATTTTGACAAATTTAAACTATACATAATTCATACATATAAAAAATATCCAATAGGAAGGCTTCTTCCAGAAAGCTTTAAAAATGAGAGACTAGTTTGCGTAGAAGGGGGTGGGCGGGCGTACGGACAGACGGACATGGCTAAGCCGACTCTCCTAGTGTTGCTGATCATGAATATATATACCTTATGCTAGGGACTAAAACCGAATCAAATATCGGTTTCGGTTACTGTTGGGTTTCGATTATTTCGCTTAGGGTTTCGGTTTTGGTAAACATTTTTCAGGATCTAATATATTAAATTGCAAGACGGTTTACAGAACCGATAAAAATGATTCGGAATCGGTTACGTTTATTCCGGTTGATATACATATATCGGTTACGATTTCGGTTAGGCAAAAACCGTGCTTTATATGGTCGGAGATGTCTCCTTCACTGCGTTTCGTTCCCTCTGAAATTATAATACACTCTGCAATGAAAAAAAAATGTTAGCTTCTTTTTTTTGTACTTTTTCTACCCGTTACTCGTAGAGTAAAAGTGTATATTGTATTCGTTGAAAAGTATGTACCAGGTAAAAGGAAGCGTTTCCGACCCCACAAAGTATATATATTCTTGATCAGGATCAATAGCAAACAGATTTGGGATTTGGCATGCAGATTCTGGTGTTTCCTAATACCCACAAATTGCAGAACAAAACACTTAACACGTCTGTTACGTCGATCTGAGACATGTTGGACCGTAGATGTTGGACTCTGTGTTTCGGTCATATCTATCGGTAGACACAAAATCGAGCTATTATCTTAGAAGTTATGTGGTTTTGAAGCTTTCTGCCGCGCCTCTGCCGCCGCTAAACTTCGATTGTTTTATAACGGGAATACTTAGTTTGAATTTTGTTGAAATTCTAAATTAAGATGTTTTCTGCAAGGATATATGAACTTCGGCTTGCCGAAGCTTGGTTCCTGGCTTGTTTTAGATAGTTTACAGAATTTGCTATTTATCAGAATTAACGAAATATGAATAAAAAAATTCAAATTTTCTTTTTGCTAATATATAAATGTTTTGAAACCAAAAACGTAAGTTTTAACAATTCTTTTAAAAGCAATAATTTTTAAAATGCAAAAAAAGGATTTTAGCTTTTTAGCGAATACGAAACATTGTAAGATTTAAACCAAAACATTTTTGGTGCAAATATACAAATTAAAAATGCAATTCCAATTTTCTCTATGTAGGTAGATCCTGGTAGAAAATTTTTTTTTAATTTTTTTGCAAACACATGTTTGTTGGCCTCGATGGGCAGTGCCTGTTTGTCAGGTCAATATACAGGGCAGTTCCGGCCAAAAACAAGGGGCTGTGTGGCCGTGCTGCTTGCCGGCAGTTAATCGTCCTCAATTGCCTTAGAAGCAACTTACACACGCTTTCCACGCACAAAAGACGCCGAAAGCGTTCCCTCATTGGTAAGCCCACAACAATATTTGTCTTTGACCCTATTATTTACTAAATTACCTTTTCCTCTCGGCGAGGGCTTATGAACCCGGAGCCACCCCACAACCCCACAACCCCTCCACCTCACATACCAGACATTCGAGTACGAGTACGTGGGCTTGGGCTTGGGGTGGAATTGCTAGTGGAATTCGCTCTAAGCTGCCAACTCGCTAAGGCACTCGCCAGCATCTGCAGGTGAAATTATTTATTTTGCTCGGGTTAATCCACTACAAAAGCAACTGCTGAGCCCCACTATCCCGGATGGAAAGCGGGGAAAGCGTCGGAAAAGCGGAAAAGTCGAGCCATGCTGTGCGAGCATTCGAGACGCGGAGACGCGAGGAAAGCGAGCAGCCCCGAGCAGCTAAGCGTATGTGTACCAAGTGATTATAATTTCTTTAAGTGATTTCAACCTTACCTTGAGGTATTTTGCCCTAATTGAAGACATTTCGTAAAATGGCTTCGGCGACCGTGTTTGCGGTTGAATGCTCGACACCTTTGATCCAATGTTCTTAGTGATTAGCTTTATAAAACACTCAATGTGCAAATAAAACGGGTCGTACAATAAGTGTGGCTGTGCACTTTCGTGTGCGGATATTTTGGGTGTAGGTTATTGAGATGTCAGGCAAGGCATCATAAGCTTAATTTTAAAACATAGACATTAAAGACCTGCAATGGTTTGGTGATAAGTGATACCCTCAATTGTCTCTATATTGTTTGTTTCTCCACCCTTATTTTGCGGCACAATTATGCAAATAGAAAGAATAGAATAGATAATCAGATGAATTCCAAGTTGGTCTTTTTTAACGGTATAGTCCGGAAAGGCGGAGATAATTTCCCTATCCGGAAATCGTTCCTCTTTTATATCAACTAGGCATAACTATATGTCTTGATTTTCAGTTGAGAGCTTAATAAATATTCATGCGAATGCTTAAAAATAGCTCGCGTTCTTGCCAAAAGTCGTAAGGTACTTGAACTACTTAAATTGTATTTATCAAAAAAATGTAGAAATTCTGAATCAGTCACAAAAGAGTATAACAGAACTGAATTGGGTATTCAAGTAACTTCAATAAGGTCTAAAAGTATTTTAAAATCTATACACCGACTTTCTTATACACAATTATAAAGTTACATTTAATGGTAATATGGTTAGATTTCTAAATATTATTTAGCAATTGTAATATGGGGCTTAAATAATATTCAAAACGTTACTAAAAAAATTACAAGCAAAAAAAGTGTGTAACAAATGTATATATATTTGATCAGGATCAAAAACCGAATCGATCTAGCCATGTCCATGTTCATGTCCGTCTGTCCGTCTGTTCGTTTGTATCAACATCGAGATTTGGGTCTTAACATGCAGATTCTAGTAGTTTTAATTGTACGAAGTGCGCATCTTTATATACTACTGTGGGCAAAAAGTAATTTGAATTTGTTTGTAAAATTAAAAATCTTTATTTATTCTTTTAAATCAATTTCATCCCCTTCCAAGTAATCCCCCCCGATAAAATACATTTATTCCATCGTTTTTTTCAATCCTCGAAACATGCCAAATAGTCCCTTTCCGGTACAGCAATCAGCGCCTTCTTCGATTCAGCTCTTATCTCCTCAATAGACTAGACTTTTGGGAAAAGCCAGAAGTCACACGTAGCCAGACTTTTTGCAAGAAATTGAGCACTTTCGGTACCAAACGAGATTTGACTTTTCGTAGGCCCAAATGGTCTTTCAAAATGGTATTCCCAGATCCTTCTGATATTCCAATCATATCAGTTATGTCTCTAACAGTCAACCGACGATTTTTGTGCACTAATTCTTTCACTTCATGACATGTGGGTCATCAGAAGCGCTCCAAGTCATCAACACGCTCTCGACCCTCTTGACAGGCTTTGACCTTTTTCTGCGACATGGTGGAATCATCAAAAGCCTTTCGCAAACAAAATTTGATGGCACTTCTCTGCTCAATTTAATTAGACTTTGTAAAAAATCTAAAAAATACGCTATTAGTCGTTTGGTAAGAACAACCGTAAATATAAATATAAATGTCATTAACAGTCCTGCCAACTCATGAAGAGAACTAGCCTGAAATGTTAGGACCGCGAAATTTAAATTGGAAATTAACCTTACGTTTTGCACACAGTAGAAAATAAATGTATTTATATACATATGTAAGCAAACGGATTTCAACTATATAGTTGAATTCTTAAATTCTTGATTTTGCTAAAAAAAATTAAAAAAACAACAACAACGGGGACTTGAAATTGCGGCAATTTCAAAACATAACTTGCGTTTCTATCCGCTTTGTCTTTTTAAAGCATCAAGTTTTTTTTGTGTGTAAAAGTATATGGCTACAAACGAATGGACATACCATAGAAGTGACCCTAAGCGAACATTTTCCGCTAGACCATAATTCCTTGACAACAGTTTGCATTATTCACATAAAACTTTATAGCTGTGTTCAAGAAAAGAAGAGGGGCGGATGCCCCTTTTTTCGTCCTGTTTCATTTAGCCGGTTCCGTCCCGGCATTTGCATTTTAAACATTAATAGGTGCATAATTAAAAAAAAGCCAAAGCAAATGAGGCCGCTGAGGGATAACAACGGGTTAATTAATAATTCCCCGCCTTTAAACGTAACGTGTACTTATTTGGAGATCCATTCGACAAATAGCCACTCTTTAAAGGGTTCCACCATCTCGTCTTTAAGTCATGGCGCAGCCCTTTTTTCCCTTGCTCATCCTTTTTTATATTTTAATTATTATTACGAGAATGTCCAATAAGGCGCGACAGGCCTATGGAGGATGGGGGGTTGGGAGTCCTCCCCCGGGTATCCAAATCCGAGTCCAACAGGGCGAACTTTTACTATCCCGCTCTTAATGAAGCCTCCTGCCATCAGAGGCCACATTAGAAGTCGTTGCATCGACTTGGTCTTCGGTCTTGGCCTGGTGCAAATATTGTCTGTTCTGTTCTGTTCTGGTCTGGTTTAGTCTGGTCTGTTCTGTTCTGTTCTGTTCTGGTCTGGTCTGGTCTGTTCTGGCCTGGTTTGGTCTGGCCTGGCTTGGTTGGACAAGTTGGCTTTGTACCGTCAGGAGATTGTCGTTTTTAATCTTTAGCGTGGTTTGGTCGGGGGCGGCGGAGTTGACTTCTCGGGTAAGGGTAGTTTCACTACGGTGTGTCTGGGGTGCCAAAATGATTGCAAAATTGAATTTTCAATTTTATTTTTCGAATAAAAAATTCAAAAGCCGGAGAAGCCCGAGCGACAGCCACAGAAGCAGAAGCAGCTGCCGAGAAATTCGAGGCAAGAGCACTGGCCTGTATCCAAAAAATATTTATTGCGAGTAAACTTTTATTACAATTTGTGTTTATTCGCTCAACCTCTTTTCAATTAGAAGCCAGGGAGTCGAGTGGAGAGCATCGTAAAACAAATCAAACGAATTCGAGGAAAGTGTAGCATCTGAAGCATAAATTCATTGGGCAAAGATCGAAGTAACTTTTCCTCTACCCTCCGTCTGTTGACATAAAGCCCTGCCAATGTAATGGTAATTGAAAGTTGGAAAAGTCGCTTACTAGTGGTATGTGCATAGGACGATTTTGTTGCAAACTCACCTATGTGTCTTAAGTCACAGATTTCTAGCCGACCCGTGTAGTATCTTATGTCTATATGTAGATATTTTGCTTTTTACTACACAGTTAGCTGGCTGAATCCACTACTAGAATTAATGGCACGCGTACATTTTTAAGCGGCGGGTGCTAGGTTCGATTCGGAGTTCCCACAAGGTAAATCTTTTTGTCATATAATATTTTTATGTGTGTGTATAAAACAGATTTAAAAAGTATGTCATGGAGGAACTTTAAAGTCGACTGCCTCAGCTAATGAATTTCCAAATAAGTATGCCTTCATGATTAGCTCCCGTTTAAAAGATAATTTTTATGTTATTCCCCTTACCAAAGGGAACACAAACAAGTAGAAGTTTATATGTATAAAAATGCTTATCACAGAGGCTTTAAAGAAAAATGCATTTTCTGTCAAAACTCTGATGAACATAACGAACAAAAACAAGAGCCGCTATCACTGTTCAAGGTTGAGCTGAAACCAGGCAGAAGAACTTTCAAGAAAAGTTCTGCAACAAGTTGCAGTACCTATTGCATCGTAGGATCAGCGTAGAAAAGCCGCACAAACAGAACAGGTCAGCGCGATGCACAAATTGCCAGGAATATGGTCACACTAGGTCCAGTCAGAAGTTTGCAACGCAGTGAAGGAGACATTTCCGGCCCTATAAAGTATATATATTCTTGATCAGCATCACTAAGAGAGTCGATCTAGTTTTAAAGCTATGTGCATGAAACTTTTCCAAAGTTCTAACTTTGCTATTTTTTAATTATATTTTTTAGTTTTTCGACATATAGTAATGGTTAAATATTTCAGAACAAAGGCTTAAATTTCATCAAAATCGGACGACTATATCATAAAGCTCCCATAGAAACAATAAAAATATGTACAAAAATTTTTTTTTAATGTAACTTTCCTATTTTGTAATTTTTTTTTAAATTCTTTTTGACTTATTAATAATTGCACAGTTCAGAATTACGCTTTTCATTTTATTTAAATCGGAAAATGATATCATATAGCTGCCATTATCTTCAATGTTTTTAAGCATATACGCAAGTAAATGATCATTTTTTGTTTTCAAGAATATTTAATTTTTGCAATAGCTGCAAGGGTATATAAACTTCGGCTTGCCGGAGGTTTCTTCCTTTCTTCTTTTTCCCCTCAATTACAACCAACGGCATCTCTTATGCCAGTGCATTATTAACAGGACCAATTCACGCAGAGCCATTTAGCAGGCCATGGGACATCCACAGAGCCATTTCGAAACTGAGACGATAACTTTACAACAAAGTATGATGGACTTTATGTCATTCATGAATACCACTATGCAAAACCATACGCATAATCAAAACATATTGATACAGATGCTTGCATCTCAGCAGTCCAAATAAACCATGTCTTGCCTTCAAATATCTCAGTGGAATGCCAACGGCGTTTCCCGGCATAAACTTGATTTTTTTCAATTCCTGAACGTTACATTGACATAAGGTTACAAGCAGAAACGAACCTTACAAGCAAATATAACTTTCATTTATGAAAACCACTATGCAAAGTCTATTCTAAATCTAAATATATTGAAACAGATGTTTGCATATCAGCATAGAAACCACATTGTTGTTAAATAGTTCTCCCTTCTTTTGTTTTTTGATAAGATTTCTATTTATAATTGTTTGAACTGAAGTTTATACTAGCTTTATGCACATCATTGCAATTTCTAGATTAATGCACACTACTATATTGTTTTTAACGACGCGAAATTTAAACGGTACCCACCTCCACGCTCATATCCAAAACTGCAGCTGTACAAATGCATCTGTATTGGTAAAGATCTCGCGTTATTTTCGTTTCCTTTTGCCCTTTTGGTTCTGCTTACGCAATCTTTTCCAAGGCCAAAAAGGAATTGGGAAGCATTGATCATGAAGGATCAGTTAAATTTCAAGCACCGTGGAACGCCTATTTGAGGGACACAATAACCTGTTGGTTACGAGGATTGGAATCAGTTTAGTGATATATTCTTGGGGTCAGTGCACATCAACACTAAACTTTCTACTTGCAAGTTTCAATACCTCAAATTTTGTTTGGATGGTAGAGAATGTACTGATTGGCTAACAATCTCAATGACGCATGGGAAAAGCTTCAGAATCGCTTTAAAACAAAATCGCTTATTACTCACTCGTTTATTCAAAAGTTTTGTTCGTTAACTACTGCAATTAGTTCGAACATCACTGATTTACCTAAAGTAGTGGATCCACCCACGATGTGTGGTTATTCTATATGTTGCTCTCAAAATGAGACCCTGAATTGAAGCAAGCTTGGGCTAATTCCAGTGCATCGGACACAAAACCTGTTATATAAATTGATTTACTTAAGCTTCTCTTAACTTGTTGTGATACGTTAGAATCTTGCCGGGACTTAAGCCCAATGCAAACTTCACGAGCGGTTCCGTGTAAACGCCGGACTATCACATATCACGTAAATATGCATTTTCGCGATTAAGTCTATTGTCACGGACAGCACAATATTTACGCATGTAGCCAATAAATAATGCTTCAATTGCCTCAGTCAATCTCATCAGGTTCGGGATTGTAATTCGTCAAATACATGTCGCAGGTGCAAAGTCCAAACAACAAACTTTGGTCCACCCAGATAAAATAAGAGCCGACCCAGTAGCGTCCGCACCGATGACATCTGGTAACATCAATACAATTCCGCCAACAATTCTGACACTTTGGACATTCCTTTTTGGCCTTGATGGTTGCAGAATCGTTCATCCAAAGGATCGGAATATCTCTTACCTATGCTCGCATATCAGTTGTTGGTTAAAGCGCAAGCCCAGCTGGTGCTAGCCGAGGTCGTGGATTAACTTTAAGTTCGTTGACTTCCATGATTCCAGCCCAGAAAGTCCAGTCCAACGCGGCTATTTGGGGAAGAACATTATGTAACACTATGGAACATTTACAGCACCCGCAATATCAACGTATCGACTGGCGCAAGGAGGATTGTTTGAGTGTATCCTATGCATTAGCTCTTAACCATTCTTGGTGATTCCGTTCGAGTTCTCAAGCAGCTTGCAGAAGATTACGCCACTTTGTATCCGAACGCTGCTGCCGTGCTTATCAGGAACGCTTACGTTGATTACATTCCCACTGGATGCGATACAATAGAAGATCCCATTGCAGTGAAAGCAAAGCTCATTTCAAGCTTCGAATATGGAGTTCGAATTGCTGGCCATTTTTAAAAGCCTGTTTAAGCAATGATTTCTGTGTCGACAGAAGAGGATTAATATCCAGCCAAACATTTCTCTACACATTACCAATGAGGGAAATGTTCTATATTGTATGATAAATAGAACTTCAGCATTGTCTCATTTACTTCGGACACTAAGTTACTGCTACCGCTTTGTCCATCGACTGCGTTGTTCGACCAGTGAGGGGGTGTACCCAGATACTATACCTAGGTACAATTTAATGATACCTTATACCTTACCTAGGTAACAAAATGAGAGGCTACCTTTTACTTAACCTAGGAAAAGATTTTTAGACGAAAAAAAAGGCGGTTGGGTTTTTGTATACATTTAAGCCTGGCTTTCTTATTCCGTTTTGTCGTCAACTTCAATGAATGTGCAAAATTCTACTTTTTAAATACCATTTGGCTCATTGATGTATCGGTCCCGTTGGTATTTTATCGAATGTTATTTTTATACCCTTGCAGAGGGTATTATAATTTCAGTCAGAAGTTTGCAACGCAGTGAAGGAGACGTTTCCGACCCTATAAAGTATATATATTCTTGATCAGCATCACTAGTAGAGTCGATCTAGCCATGTCCGTCTGTCCGTCCGTCTGTCCGTCTGTCCGTCCGTTTATATGCAAACTAGTCTCTCAGTTTTTAAGCTATCTGCATGAAACTTTCCCAAAAGTTGTATTTCTATTGCAGGTAGTATATAAGTCGGAGCGAGCCGGATCGGACGACTATAGCATATAGCTCCCATAGGAACAATCGGAAAAATAAATGAAAAAAATTATAACTTTGCTGTTTTTTAATTTTTTTTTAGTTCTTCGACATTTAGTAATGGTTTAATATTTCAGAATTATGATTTAAATTTTATCAAAATCGGACGACTATAGCATATAGCTCCCATAGGAACAATCGGAAAAATAAATGAAAAAAAATTGTAACTTTTCTGTTTTTAAATTTTTTGTTTAGTTCTTCGAGATATAGTAATGGTTAAATATTTCAGAATTACGGTTTTAATTTCATCAAAATCGGACGACTATTTTAATTTTTTTTTAGTTCTTCGAGATATAGTAATGGATAAATATTTCAGAATTACGGTTTAAATTTCATCAAAATCGGACGACTATAGCATATAGCTCCCATAGGAACAATCATAAAAGTAAATTAAAAAAAATTATAACTTTGGTGTTTTTAAATTTTTCTATAAGTTCTTCTTCTTATATAAAATAACTACCTAATAATGAGCTGCAAATCATCATTGCTTCAATGTTTTTAGACATATACGCAAGTAAATCATAATTTTAATGTTTTCAAAAATATTTAATTCTTGCAATAGCTGCAAGGGTATATAAACTTCGGCTTGCCAAAGTTTGCATCCTTTCTTGTTTTACCTAATTCCGTCTAGTATTTAACTATCGGGTATCGGGTTCTGTCAATTTTCTTTATTCATTGCTCATTGGAAACGTCATACGTTTGTCTTGCTCGCACCACATCACATGTTGGAGTTTAACTTACATTCCATAGTCGGCGCCAGTAACACTGGATCTCAAGAGTTCGATACATTGTCCGAAACACTGTTTTTAGTTGTAAAACTTGTTTTTGGCGGCGCAATAATGCAAGAGTTCAACCCACGCGCTGGTTTCTTCATACTGGATCGGATTACGCTGGACCTGTCACAATTAAGACATCCAGGGCTAACACCAAAGTTTGGCAAAGCTTGGCTTGCTATACTTATCTGCCTCCCTACCAAAGAGATCCATATTGAACTGGTCAGCGATATGACTACATCAGCATTTTTAGCCGCCTTCACGTCTCGGCAGCAATGGATTGACATTCCAAGAATATTCATCTTGTTAATACAGATTGTAGGGATTCTAAATTTTATACCATTGTGCACGCAGCGATCACAGTTTGAACCCACTCCGAACCGTTGGATATAGCCGCAAGCAAAAGTTCAAGAATTCTGGAAGCACTGAAACCTCCCCAAAAACCTGCGGAGACCGTCGAAGAAGACCCGCGAACACTCTGCCAGAGTGATACGGTTCCGATGAGATCCGAGTTGAGTGTTAAGACAAAGATAGCCAAGAACGAAGCCGAGGGCCAGACGGACCAAAGAGACGCAGAGGACAAGACTCAATGCCTTGCGGACATCGCGGATTCCGAGACTTCATGAAGACGAGTCCGGAGGAGGTCCAAGCCGAGCACGCGAAGAGGGCAAAGGACGCTTAAGGAAGAGCAAGAGTTACCCCTTCGCAAAAAAATCAAATAAATTCGACGAAGCTCTGGCTACGATAGTCTAGCGATGGCACTGGTGGACGACCTCCTCGACGGCGGGCGCCTGCTGTCCGATAAGTGGAAGGCCATAGAAGTAAGGATGGCCGACATGGTTGCAGAAAGGCTAGTGGACGTGCCGGACGGACCCATTCCCTCCATCGACTCGTCGGACACGGTCATAGGACACCGGGTCATCAAGTGACCCTTTTCAAGAAGGGAGATTCCGAGGACACCACGAGCTCGCATATGGTTGCCAAAGGAGCAAACTGAAGGCGCAGAACCTAGAACCTGGATTTTCAGGGATGGGAAGCTAGGCCTCAACCTACAGATGGAATTTAGCAAATATAAGGACGGTAAATCGATGGTTTCGAAAGAACATTTCTTACAGATCATAGATATATTTTCTTTGAAATATCGATCCCGATCAGTCAATCGAAATGTAACCCCCGGAGAACAAAATGGGACAAATTCTGTAGGGTTGTCCAATCAACAGCCAGAAACAGCAGTCGACGACCTCACAAACATAGAGCCGTGCAGTGTTTCATTCTCTAGAAAACATTTTTTTCTCTGTACTCTTAGGAAGAGAGAAAGGAAAATATAAAACTCAATCAATGCTACCAAGGAATGGAAGAAGGATTCTTGAAGAAACAATTGCGAATCGCTAGAAGGAATAAAAGACTCAATTATACGAGCAGATCGATAACAGCCGAACTTAGTGGCACTCACCTTACACGCTTCGTGAAGATCACAACAGATCTAAACTTAAGCTCCCGGAGAAAACCAAGTATCTGGGAATGATATTAGACCCGAAGCTTTCGTGGAAACAGAACTTTACGAAACGAGTCAAAAAGGCGAGAATCGCAGTCTACTTGTGTAGAAAAATGATCGAAAAAACTGGGGAATACACCCAAAGACAATATTATGGCTCTACACGGCAGTAAATCCAATTCTAACATATCGAACCATACAACATCACAAAACTGACGAGAATACAGAGATCAGCTTGCGCAGTAGCAACCGGGGTGTTAAGATCATTCCCAGCTACTGCACTGAAGACTATTCTTGACATAATGCAGATAGAACTGTTCATAAGGGGTACGGCAGCACAAGGATTACCTCACAGGACACTGCCTAATCCTCGAGGATATAAACTCTCTGGCAAAAGACGAAGTGGACCACATGACAACATGACAACAATTTGGAAACAATTACATCTAATAACTATCCACATTTAAACAGATAGAGACTGAAAAAGGCAGTGAGCCTCTGACGATAATATGATTTAAATATTATTTTATAACATGTGAAACGCAGAAACATTAAAGATATTTTTGTCCGTATCGAGCGAAACACACTTTAATTAAAGTCATGGCAATTTGTCTCGATCATCGACAGATTTAAATAGACACCAAAATGTCCTCTTAGAAACATTCAGAAGTATTGAGGTGCACTGATATTGAAATCGACTTCTGAGCTTTTCGGTGATAAGAAAT
The DNA here is from genome assembly GCF_025200985.1 of Drosophila gunungcola. NCBI lineage: Eukaryota > Metazoa > Arthropoda > Insecta > Diptera > Drosophilidae > Drosophila > Drosophila gunungcola. The sequence continues at coordinate 499,010 of NW_026453189.1, read as the reverse complement.
TTAAGACTAATCGAAAATCAAAACATTATGTAATAAAACTGCAGAACTTTTAAACTGACGGTTTTAATATTGTACAATGTCATTTATATATTTACAATATACCACTGAAACATTTTACGAATCCCAATACTTTTTTATCTGTAGAAATGAAATAAGAAATTAATTATTAAATTCAGAAAATCCAAGAGAAGTAGCCAGAATTTCTGTGAAATGTACAACCGTAATCAAACATATCTTTCCAAAATACATATTGTAAGTAGCCCCGGTCTCAACAGACATGAGTTGGCGAAATTGCATCGATGGGGAGGGGAGGCGCTCGAGGTAAAAACTTAAATCAACTGAGACTGGCTCTCCCTGGTTTAATTAATGAGAGTGACTTGTAGTACTGCGTTCAGCATTTGGCCATTGCACACTGACTGACATCGCTTAAAATCAAAATTTCAGTTAAGTAGGTTTTATTCAAGAGCATTTCAGAAAATTGTCTTTGCTGGAAAATGCTACGCCATCATTAATGGCGTAAAATTAAAAATTAAGTATTAAATTAAACTATAAAATTATCCAATAGACCACCATAGGAAATTGTACAATAATTATTAATTCGCTGCAATATAAAATTGTATTTAAAGAAACAAAATATTGCCCAAAAACAATTGAATCACGACCTAACCAGGCGGACTTTTGACCATCGACCAGTGTGCCAGAATCAGATGAGAGGAATCAGAGTTTTGACAAATCACTATGTGCGAACTGGAATCCATATTGCATATTCAGACAGCCCCCCACATTTTGCACACAGATTGTGTTTGCCATCACTTAGCGACTTGATTTCTGTACTTCTGTACGGCAACACAACCAAAATGAAAACCAAATGACAGAGTGTCCGCGACACGATGATGTGGCAAAGCAAACAGGACTAAAACAATGCAAATCACGCAAGCCACAGCCATGTCGAACCAATAATTGAAAAGTCCCAGCGCCAAATGGCCACGACAGCCATCAATCTTGTAGGTGTGTCCCATCCTGCTGCTTCTGTTTCCCGTTTCGATTTCGCCTGCGTTGCGTGTTTCTGCCATCCCCGAATGGGACTGGAGCTCACGGGGATTGCGTTGCACTTCGAACTCCCACACAGAGAGAATTGCGACCTTCTGCAATCGAGTGTATGAATTCTAAAAACAGGAATTCTCACATACCCTTGTAGCTATTACAAAAATTAAATGGTCTTTGAAATGTTCTTGCGTAAATGTACAACAGAAAATGCATTTATCGATCGTTCCTATGGCAACTTTATGGCATGGTTATGCCATTATATTTTTACACTCGGAAGTGAATTTCATAACATTTGCGGATTTCGAATTTCTTTTCTTTTGCTCCCTTTTTTTTCCCAAACAAAACGTGTCAGAATAACGCATAAAATCGAAGATCCTAGCACTAGGGGACACAAATAAAAAGTATTTATAATTTTAATCATCCGCTATTTAACCAGAGCTGGAAACATCTGGTGGCAGTGCTGTGAATATTTCACAAGTAGTGTTGAAGACCAGAGTTGTCGGAGGCGATGAAAAAGGTCCCAACCAAACACGTTTCGCAAATAAAATTAAGCGGCGATAAGAAGAAGAACACGTTAATTAAGTAGATTTCTTACCATACTTAAACGAATTTTGAATTTGAGAAAAAATGTTTCATATTCAAGATCTGTGGGCTAGCGGTCTGAGATGTCCGGACCTCTAACTTGATTTCCCTTTTATCGGGGTCCCGAGTTCATTTCTTGTTCTAATTTATTTCTCTTACTTTTGTTTGTTTTTATCTTTGTTTGTCTTGTGGGTAATTCTTAAATAGCCCTTTTACCATTTCTAAATATTACCGAATATATTTTGCAAAAGCACAATTCTCAGCCGAGGCACATGCTTTTTAAAAAAGGTTATATAGGTATGCTAAAATGCTTTTATCTAACGTAAAAATTTGATAGCATTTATAAGAAATTTTGTTTATAAACTATAAGCTTACTAATAAGACATGAATGAATAATTATTCCTTAACTGAAGGGGAGAACGGTCGCTTTTCAAATAAAATTCTATATATATGTGTAATATAAAGATTATTTCAATAAAATCAAGTACAATGGAAATAACATTTTGTGTTATTTGAAAATTAATTCAATTGGTTTTTGCAGTTTGTTCTCATTCTGATAACGTAATGCTCTATAAAATTCATTTACTTACTCAATTTGAATTTCTTTTAAATTTAGACTCGAACTGAGTAAATCGAACTCAAAGTGAGAGTATTTGGTTTTGTATTCATGTTAATTACAAAATTACTCAGATTAAGCGCAATGTACTTGATTAATTTTCTCTGTGCAGTGCTTCTCCCACTCCCTTTCCCAGCCACTCCCAAACTCTTACTTGTGTGTCTTCCAACTTCTCTGTATGAAATAGTCCACTCGGAATTACTTCGGTGGCAAAGGAACTGTTCAGTCGCAAGTACAAAGGGAAGTACCAGCCAAGTTCCCCTTACGCTCTTGAAAACAATAATGACAGATTGCCATATTTTCTGTAATTTGCAAAGGTAACACTTTTAATGCATAACAACAGGGAGGTTCGAAGATATTAGTAAATCTGCAGAGAATATAGATTATCGATTGATAAAAACTAGCGCATCAAACTACAAGTTTATGACATTTAGCTGTAAGTATAACTTTATTTAATCAATTTATCATATAGTAAGGTCAAGTTAAGGCTTTAATGTATATCTTAGACAAAGTTTTGTTTTACGGACAACAATTTCATTAAATCATAATTCGCAATCGGCTACTTGGGATAGCAGAAAATGGGGAAAAAATAACTAGAAATCTATAGCGGATATCCTTGTATTGTTCTCTACAACTACCAAGAATTAAATTCACCCAAGCTTTTACTTTAGTTCGAGGGGAACAACACGATTTGGGAAAGTTCGGAGCGCACTCCAATTTCCGCTCCTGGAGTCCTGGGAGTCCTTGGGCTACGGCAGTTACGCGAGAAGAATACGGATATGTTGAGCTGATTAAAAGGGTTGTCTTCTGGTCCTTTGTTAAGAGTGTCCCCGCTATTGATTTTCACTAGCTCAGCTCACATCTGAGAACTTTCCCCCGCCATCCTGCATATATTGGAAAAAATGCCGGTGATTTACCGCGGCCTCTAATGAAACAGGAAAGTTAAATCGTAAGTAAGGAAATGCGGTCATCCCAAAAGTAATATTTTGCTTATTTTTTAATGTACGATTTTGCGGCTTTTAGCGGCTGTCAGGAGAAGGCGGAGCGGGCGAGCCCAACTTTTATAGTCTTTTATAGCCGACGGAGAGGATGGTTCACGAATGGTGGTTGCGAATGGGCAAAACTTGTTCTTTGATGCACATTTTTTTTGTTCTACAAAGGAACGCCGAAGTTGGTAGCCGCGGCACAGCAGCTGCGTGGGGTGGGGATGGAGACGTGGATGGGGATGGGGACTTGGAGGCGGAGACGGAGACGGAGACGAAGTTCTAGATGGTGCGACGGACATTAAGTAGTAGAATGTTGTCTTTATAACACTGTGAACACAAACAATGCTCCAGCGAAAAGGTCACAGCATGCCCCCGGCGGAGCGACAGCAAGTCAAACCGACACACCCCGAGAAACAATTTTTCAATAAATTAGGTTTCTCAGCAGATTCCGCGCCGTTTGCCCCACACCTCTGAATCTGTCCGCATCCCCGGTCCACTTTACAGAACAGAACAGAACAGAACAGGCCAGAACAGGCCAGGCCAAGTAAAGCAATTCACCCCATATTTGTTTTGGCTTTTTGTACGCAAACGAGGCAACGAGGAGGAAAAAGGAGGCTTTCGTGTCATCTTGTCGTCCCAGTTCCCCCAACCTGCAAGTATCGCCAGGGGCGAAATATGCCTTGCTGCAGAAGTCGCTGATTTATGCCCTTTTTAATGTGGCCAAAGTAAATGTCATTTAATTACACCCGATTTAATGGAATTTTACGCATTATCGGCAAATTTTTAGAAAACTTCCTGTCCGCAGTTACTTCCGCCCGTTGGCCGTTTAGCAAGTGGACTCCCATCTCTCGGGGAAACTCCCCGACTTTAAAATAAAGCTGCAAGGCAAGGCAGCAATGCGGATGGAAAGTTTGAAAGGTTACGCAAACACAAAGACTCAAATAGATGTAACGCGACACACTTCAAAGGAATGCCCAGAATTTTTGAAAAGAAAATATTTGTGCCCATTGCAGTGTTTGTTAGATTTTATCTCCATCAACTTGTTTTGATTTCCATTCAGCGCATTTCCATCATGATTTCCATAACCCCGGTCGCTGGTGCCCAGAAAAAATTGTGTTGTTTGTTGATATAAAATCGAAATTGATCAAAAACAGTTGATATCCGAATCAGTAATCACAATTGTTGATACAAAGAGATTATTTTAATTTTAATCAAACGTTTCTTACGCAATACTGGAAACTTTTAGAGCTATATGGTTAAAAATGTTACTACAAGGCCTCTTTTTTTTTGTATATCTTTCCTAGAAACCGCAAAAAAAAGCGATTTAAATTACTACATTTTGATAAAAGGCGCATGTGCTTTCTTGTTGTCGGTTTCAATATTTGTATACCTCAGTTGGTTTTAAATTGAAGCCAAACTTCTTTTTGTTTTTAAAAATCGCAAAATAACAAGAAAGATCGCTATAGTCGAGTTCCCCGACTATAAGATACCCGTTACTCAGCCAACAAATTAAAAAAAAAAATATTTCCCCAAAAACAATAGTCAACCCTAGAAGCTAAGAGCGTACAGCTCAGCGGTCACCAGCAGAGCAGCGGCCGAACAGCAGCTTAATAACCTATAACATCTAAAATAACAACTAGATTTTGAAAAATTTTATATCTACCAAAATATATGACCAAAACACACAAACAGAGTATAACAGCAAAGGTCTTACATATCTCAGAGTGAGGTGACGGACGTATTTAGGGTTTCTCGATTATGGGCTTTAGAGTGGGCGTGGATCCGTTTAGTCGAGTTGCCCCACTATTCGATACCCGTTACTTAGCTAACAAACATTTTTTCTATGCTGCCTCTTCTCACTTTTCTATATTTATAGGTAAAATCGCAATTGCTTATAGAAAATAAATACACTAGCCTCTTGTAAAATTAAGAAAATTTTCTTTAAGTTTAGATAAATTTTTACATATATAAAAATCTACTTTTCTATAATAGACATATTTTTCTGTTATTTATTTCTAAAATGAAGAAAAATGCCCTTATAATCAGAAAAGAAATGCTTAGCCTAGGGGGTTAACACATCAAACATCAAGCTAGCTATTGTGGACCCCTCAAATCTCCTACTAAGTATTAATTTGTTTATATTTTGTATACCCTTGCAGAGAGTATTATAATTTCAGTCAAAAAATATATAGTCTTGATCAGCTCCACTAGGAGAGTCGATCTAGCCATGTCCGTCTGTCCGTCCGTCCGTCCGTCTGTCCGTCCGTTTCTCCGCAAACTAGTCCCGCAGTTTTAAAGCTATCTGCGTGAAACTTTTTCAAAAGTTGTCTTTCTATTGCAGGTAGTATATAAGTCGGAACGAGCCGATCCGGACGACTATAGCATATAGCTCCCATAGGAACAATCGGAAAAATAAATGATAAAAAATTATAAACTTTTTTCTGTAATAATAACAAAATCGCCCCTAAATCCAAATCGTAGGCGATTTTCTAAAATCAACACAATTCTCCTATGCCTAAAAAAATTTTTTTTTGAGTGTATTACGTTTTTAATTATTGCGAAAGATAGCCTTCTTAATACCTTTTGAATGGTTATAGTTATTTCAGTGAAAAATCTAAACGCAGTGAAGGATACATTTGCGACCCTTTTAAGTTTGTCTATATTATTGATCAGCATCATTAGACGACTTCATAAAGTTATGACTGTTAGTATCTGGATCACGTTTTTAGTCTTATAAATTGTCGAATATTGTCCGGCCCGGACTACTTTAGCATATAGCTCCTATAGCAATAATCGGAAAAATAAATGAAACAAAATTATAACTATGCAGTTTTTGAAATTTTTAATTCTTCGAGATATAGTAATTTCGGAACTGCGATTAACATTTCACCATAATGGGACGACATTATCATATAGAATAATCAAAATAAAAAATAAAATAAAAATACATGTATCTATGTAACTTCTCTATTTTTTAATTTAAAAAAAAACACCTTTTGACATAGTAATAATTTGATAGTTCAGAATTACGATTTTAATTATCATATATCATATAGCTATATCATATAGCTGTCATAGGAACGATCGAATAATTGAGCTGAAAATCATCATAGCTTCAATGTTTTAGAACATATACGGATATAATTCCAATTTAAAAAAAATCATTCATAAAATACCAACAACGTGTATATTTGCGTCTTAAAAACAGCTCTATACCTTTTGGTAGAATTGTAATTATTCTAAGAACGGATATTAATACCGCTGTTCTAACTCTATGAACGAAACGATCTTACTTTTTAAGAACAAACGGTCGTATTTTAGTAACACATTGTTCTGAAAGAACACTTGGTATTATTAATTAAAGACCAAAAGGTATTATTTTTATTAACAAATCGTTCTGAAATGTGGAACATTTGGTATTACTAATTAAAGACCAAAAGGTATAATAATATTTTTATTAAAACATTGTTTTGAAATGCAGAACATTTGGTATTTATAATTTAAGACAAAAAGGTTAGTAACATATTGTGCTGAAGTGAAGAATTGTTGGTATTATTAATTTAAGACCAATAGGTATTATTTAAGTCCGTTTTGGTCTTACTAAAATAACCATATGGTCTCTTTTGTTAATAACATTTATTTTATTTAATACGGAACAAATGGTATTAATAATAAGTTTCATAGCTTCAAAGCTCTTATTTTGTTGCATATGCTTTTATATTAGAATTTGTATTTGAACACATTTTCCATCACTTAACAATAACATTCAAATACAAAGATTTTACATAAAGTACGCTTGTTAGATGTTTTTAAATCTAAAATAAATTGTTATTAATAGGATACTCATAAAAAGGGTCAATTATAAAATCATTATTATTTACACAGAGAAAATTATTCAAGTATATTGCACTCAATTTGAGAATATTCGTACTCAAAAGAAATCCAAGATAAAAATTCTCAGTTTGAGTTCAATTTACTCAACTTGAGTAAACATGTTCAACTATTTTTTCTCAAAATGAGAATCTACCAAAACAAATCGACCAAAAATGTAACTAACATTTTCTTTCAATTTTGCTGTTTGTTTTACATACATTTGTATACAAATTTAATTTGAAAACGAGCGTCGGGGTCTTTTTTGTCCACCTGTAGAGTGATAATTGATACTTTATAAACATAATAATTCATAATTAATTGTTATATTTAATAATATTTAAATATATTTATTTAATATTTTTTTGTAAAGCACATGCCTCGACTGAGAATTGCACCCGGGACCTTTCGCGCTCTAGATGTAAGCCTTAACCACTTGGCCCACGCTCGTTCTTACTTGTCAGTAAGCAAAAGCAGCACAACTATTTTCATTGAAAATGCGAATTCGTATTTAAGCAAAAAAACAGAATCACATAACTCGAAGTGAAATCGGAACCACAAAACCTTGGGTGTTGGCTTCCTGGTCCGGACATCTCAGACCGCTAGACCACGGATTTAACAAGTATAAGTATTTTTTCTTAAAATAAGTACAAGTATCCTTAATGTGAGTTCTTGGACATGAGTATAAATGAGTATATACTCAAGTTGAGAATTCAAATTCTCAGTTTCTGAACGTCTGAATTTTCTCTGTGCAGTTAGCATGTTGGTTGGCTTAGATTCAAATTGTCACGCCTGCATGTATGCAACATATTTTTTGAGCTTTGTGCATCTCAAAGTCGAAGACTTGACAAAAGCAATCACTCTTGACTTTTTTCTATTTGTCCTTTGTGAATAATATTGAAGCTCAGGAATTTTTATGTTTTTAGATTTAAATTTGTATACGCTGAAAATGGGAGTAAGAAATGGAATTCAATGGTCTTCACAGTCTCAATGCCATCAAACAAGAAAAATCTCGCAACGCATATCCGCAAAACAAGCATACATTAAAATCTCGACTCACTCCTATTTTCAAACCTAACTTTTGTTTTTCTTTTGAACAGAAGCGAGTTTTGTGGACATTAAAATGCCACAAAACGTTTTATAGTAATTTTTCATCTTTTCGACGGTCTGCACCCAAATACCTCACATCCCGCCGGAGATTCGGGTTCGGGTTCGGGTTCAGTGGTGTGTGGGTGGGGTAGTAAAAGGAGTTGGGTGAACAGGGTTTCACGGCGGCATAAAGCCGCCGACGTTTATGTTGATCTCGTGCAGCGAAACAGCGCATTTTTATCTTTGCATGACAAGTTAATAATGTGTCAGTCCAGGCGCCGACGCCTGCGACGTCCGTCCTTCAAAAATGGACCTGGACCAGATGGCCATGGGCGGCATGGATGGGTGGCAGGGGCTGCTACGCAGATCCCGCTTCCGCACCCGAATCTTCACCCACGGCATCAGAATCAGATAAATGCCGGCACGCCCTTTGTTTTTTCTTATTGAAATTTTGCTGCGCCCGGAAAGGCCTTAGGTAAAGTATTTCCGTGGAGTTTAAATGGATTTATTGTGATTTTGGGTCACGTGTCTGTTAAGGAATTTGCTTAGCCTCTTTCGCTGGTAATTGATTTTTATTTGATTCATTTGCTCGGAGATCTACAAACTGGGGGTGCAAATTGAAAAAAACTTAAAAAGCTTGCAAGAAAAAATATAGTGGTAAAATTGGTTAACAAAATAGTTATTTTAAATTTCCTATCCCAAGAATAAAAGTTAATTATTTATGTTAGTAGATCTTAAGTTTCCGTAAGCAATCAATACTGGTTAACCAACTATATTTATTGATATTTTCATGGGCCATAAATACGTTTAATCAACTAAAAAGCGTAGCGTTACTTTAAAAAGTAGTTCTACTCGCCTACTGGTCCTGATCAAGATAATATATATACTTTATATAGTCGAAAACGCTTTCTTTTACCCGTTACATACTTCAACGAATACAATATAGGATGCAACAAATAAATACACACATTACGTAGAAGTTAGCTATTTTATGGTATGTTTTTAAAAACCAAACAGCAAGAAAAACTGGAATAGTTATACAATTATTTTTCATAGTTATGCTATGAGCATTGGTTACTGGTATTGTAACAAGCTAAGTTTTTGTGAGTGTGAATATAAAAGCATTCTCGAACAACATATAACGCACTCACCCAGTATTCAATATTGATTACGGCCAAAATTTATCGAGAGGGTAACAAATTATAAAAGAACCCATATTCGACCGTTTTGAGGCGAGAAATTATTTTACATTCATATCTCGAAAATTACGACACCCCAGGGAAATTGGTGTTGGTCAGTTAGCGACATCTACCCCGCCACCCATTACCACCCCAACTTTCCGGCAAAGAGGGTCTGCAAAACGCCTTCCGTTAAGTATAAATCTTGAGTCGGAATCACAGGCTAAAACGCTTAGTATGCGGGTCACACACGCGAAAATGGGATAAACGTATTGTGAGATATGGCGAGGCGCAACCAGGTACCCAAGGGAGCAGAAATAAAGGGAACTTTTTGTTTAAACTATTATGGCTGACGGTCTTAAGAATTCACATTCCCATAGATTAAATATATTAAAAAAAAAGCCAAAGTAACCAGGGTCGATATTTATTTTCTATGTTAAGATATATGGTGAAAATATCTGAACTGTAGTTCTCATATTTTGCGACCAGAACCGATCCGTATGACTATCAGGTTGTTCATAGTGCACCTAGAGAAAAACCCGATAGAAAAAATAAAACACTACCATATTTGAATTTAACATTGTTTTTCAAAATATTTTTTTAATTTTATATTAAATTTGTTCATGCCTAATAATAAAAACTAAAGTGTAATCACAACACCCTTCGGTACTAAATTATTAACGAAAATATTTAATTCAAAGTGAAAACATTTGGATTTACCATGATTTTCTCTGGGTGTAGTATAAACTTCAATGGCCTTTAGCTTATTGTGGCAGTTTTTACGATAATGTGCTTATCTGCTTGGCCTTTTTAGTGTTTTTTAATACTTACTTAATTAATTAATTACTTACTTACTTTACGCATTACTTGTGTGCGTGAGTTTTTTTAATTGTGTTGGTAAATTCGCTTCCATATGTCAGTTTGAAGCACCACAGCTCTATAGGTTCGGAAATTTCTTCAAATCTCAAAATTTGCAAACTTCTGGCTGAAACTATAATACCCTCTGCAAGGGTATTAATTGAATATTGGCGAGACGATGACTTATGTTGGAGTATTAAAATTTTAATTAATCCAAACTTACTTTTAGCCCCATTAAAAGTTAACCTTAAACCATCTTTATCCTTTTTACGACCTTTTAACTCAATTAATGTACAACTAAAAGTACATTTATAACTTGTACTATATTTCTTCAATGTGTTGAACGTAAAAAATCAAGTAGGCCACAAAATTGTGTCTAGCGACAATATTGAACATACCAGAATCAATTTTTAACAGCGTTTTTGCTTCTGGCATCAATAATTGTTAGGAAAATTCATACCTCATGTGAAACCAAAATTGTTTGAATAAATGTAATCTATAGGAATTGAATGTGAACACAGCACACAGAGAAAATTTAGTACATATATACCCTATTGCAAAAATCTAACATCTTTAAAACATCTAAATTTATTATTATATAAATACGCATTAAAACCCAATAAAGCTATAATGATTTTATCCAATTATTTGATCGTTTCTTTGGCAGCTATTTGATATCGTTTTTCCGATTTGAATAAAATTAAAAGCGTAATTCTGAATTATTAAATATTCCTATGTCCAAAAGAATTTTAAAAAAAATTTTAATTTGAGAAGCTACAATTTTTTTCATTTATTTTTTTTAATATTCCCATGAAATTCTTATGATATAGGCGTCCGATTTTGATCATATTTAAATCGTAATTCGAAAATAATAAGCAATCAATAAATGTCGAAGAACTATGCTATAGTCGCCCGATACTACCTGCAACAGGAAGACAACTTTTGGGAAAGTTTCATGCAGATAGCTTTAAAACTGAGAGTCTAGATTGCGCAGAAACGGACGGACAGACGGACTCTACTAGTGATGCTGATCAAGAATATATATACTTTATAGGGTCACAAATGTCTCATTCTCTACGTTGCAAGCTTCTGAATAATATTATTGTACCTTCTACAAGGGTATAAATATCATTTCTCAAGCGTTCTACCCGCTGAGTTACGAGCTTAGAAGCTGGAGCAATCGCAAGTTGTGAGGCTAACACTCATTAGAATTGACAGTCGATGACGTCGACGAAAAAAATATATTCATGACAATAGAATGACATTTTTAAAAAATCATCTTGTTTCTGTGTAGGTTTTCAATAAAGAATAAAAGATTTAGTAGAATAGTTTGATAAATGAAAGAAATCGTTAGTGATTTTCTTGTTCTAAATAAAGTGGGTAAGCTGGCACAGTTTCGCGAGCATTTCATAACCAAATATTTTTCAGTTCGCGTCAACAATTCGCGACCCTGTTCGGTTGAGGTCACCTTAAGCTGAACTCCTGTTAATCGAAGGAATATCTTTGATGTTATCTGCCATCCGCCTTTGGCCTAATTCAATTGGCAAGCCAATTTGGCTATTCCAGGGAGGACAAGTCATTTGTAAATTGGGTTGGGCTATAAAATTGCGTTTTTACCGCTTCATTGCCGTAATAGAACTCATTTATTGAATGTTGAGCACAGTGCCCTGCCCAAATTAATGTAAATTTGCATTGGCCAAGGCGGCAGCGGGATGTAACAAGGGGAGGTGTATTTTACCGGCAACTCGGATGTTCTCGGATACTCTGTGACCCTTCTAAGCGTTCCATAATTCGCTTATTATGCGCTTGATGCTGCTCACTTTTATGTTTCGCTATATTTTCTGGCACCCAAGACCCCCGCAGAACATGAAATACGCACCCTCGCCCGATTCCGGCCCCATTTCCCCGGATCCCAGTGCCAATGCCAATCGAGGGTGGAAGCGAAGCCCCTGTGGTCATGGCCCGTACCCTCGGCGGTTCATATTCAGCTACAGCCATAATTTATGTCGCTTTGGGTCGACTTCTGGATCTGTTTCCGGACCAGGGTGGTATAGGCATAGCACCAGTACCAGTACCAGTACCAGTACCAGTACCCAAACACCTTTTGGCAGTGCTTGATGTGCTTGCAAATTTATTAAAATTCTTCTACCAGATACATTTTATTACGGCATACTTGTCAGGCCATGATGCAAGTGCGTATTCGACAGAGATGCGATAGGTCGGTATTTCACACTCAAAACAAGAAAGGAACTTCGGTAAGTCGAATCCCTCAATTCTAAGGCAGATGAGTGATTCGCCATGTTAATACATTTTCTTGACATTTTTATCAAGCCAGTACACCATTATAGTAAAGGCTTAAAAAGGTTTTTTACATACCCTTGCAGAGGTCACTATAATTTTAGTCAAACGGAGACATTATCGATCCCTTATAGTACATATTAGAGCCCTGCACGAGTGTACTCGAAGAGCCCTTAGACTCCCCCTTCAGCAAAACAGTTCCAGTAAATTAGCTCACAAAAATTCGATTTAAATAGCTCAGCTCCCAGCTTTTTCTAATGGGATATTCGATTCGATAACAAAGGGGCTTATTGGAAATAAAGCTCTGGAATCATGGGCTTGAATAGCTCGATCATTCGATCAAAGCTCTGAAATGTCGTGACAGAAAGCCATCTCAACAATGGTATTAGGGATATAATTTAATTATTATTATATTAAATTCTATGATAGACATCGATATTATCTTTAGGTCCGAACCTTTAAAGTATATAGTCTTGATCAGCATCACTTGCCATGTCCGTCCGTCCGTTTCTACGCAAACTAGCCTCTCAGTTTTCTGGATATCATTCTGCATAAAGCTTTCCCGAAAGTTGTCTTTCTATTGAAGGAATTATAAACCTAAGTCGGTAAAAATAAAGTTATAATTTTTACCGACTTAGGTTTTTTAAAATTTTATTAGTTAAGATACAGTTATAAAATAGATATTTTATATTATATGTATAGATAACAACAAACATAAAAAAAAAATAAAAGATAAAATTATATAAATAAAATATAATTATATAAATAACTTCCCTTTACCATGTTTTAGAGTGACATGAAAGACTTTCGCGATATGTGGGCGTTAAAGTGGGCGTGGGCGTGTCAACGTTTTGAAAGAAACTTGCGCTGCGGAGGCATAACTTGGATCTGCATGTCAAATGCCAAATCTAGTTCTTTCAATAGTTTTCAAGATCTTTGCGTTCATACGGACGGACGGACGGACAGACAGACAGACAGACGGACAGACAGACAGACGGACATGGCTAGAATATATACAGTAGCGGACAAAGAAATCGGCACAGACAAACAAATTTTAGTTTCGTAATTTTTTCGAAATTGTGTTTATTGTTAAAAAAAAAAATGTTTATTATACGAATTAAATGAATGTATTTGTCCACCAAAATAGAGTTGTTTTTCGATTGCAAAAGTTTTTTTTAGAAAATTCTAATATTAAAATTATTGATACTTCTTAAAACACTGGGGATCTCGAAAAAGGTTCATTTTTTTCTTTTTAAGTAGCGCTAATATCGCGGAGGCTTACATTTTCCGATCGCAAAGCCAATATGGCACTTTTACCAGCTTCAGTCATTTTTGACATGTTTCACTTTGTTTTTGCACCATTACCATTTCGATTTACCAAACAATGCGGTATTTGAATACTAATCACTTGATAGATAACAAGAAAAATGAGCCAAACCGATTAAACATTTTTTACTTTTTACCTTTTTTGTCCGCTACTGTATATTTAATAGAGCTAGAAACGCTTCCTTATACCTGTTACATATATATCAACGATTAAAAAACACCCTTATACTCTACAAGTAACGGGTATAATAAATAAACAAATTAGCTAAAATTTGAGGAAAGATAACCTAAATTGGGGGCATAACCAACTATGGCCTAATGATAATCCATAACCTAAACATTAGAATTATTTCTGACCTTATGATAAATTTAAATCGACAAAATCCTCCAGAGATCAAACCTTTTGTTGTATAATGTTTCATTTCTAGTAAAAAAAAGCTATCGATGACCGAATTTGGTGAATCAGAACTGGAGATAAAAACAAAGGAGAACGCTATAGTAGAGTTTCCCATCTATTGGATTCCCGTTACTCAGTCAACAAAATTCAAACTAAGTATTCCTGCTACAAAACAATCAAACTTTAGGTGCAGCCATCTGTCGAACTGGATAGCAAACATTTGAAGGTAAGAGCGTGCAGCGCCCCCACCCCCACAGTTTTTTCTACTGCAGCGATTTCTGGGTTAGCAGCGGCAGAGGGGCGGCAGAGCAGCGGCTGAGGACTTCATAGTCCTATAACTTCTAAAGCAAAAGCTCGATTTTGAACATGTTTGTGTCTTCCGATAGATATGACCGAAACACACACACAGCGTCCAACACCAACAGTCTAACATGTCTCAGAGGGACAGTACATACTTTCAGAGTTTGTGGGCGTTAGAGTGGGCGTGGCTCTGTTTTTAAATAAACTGGCACTACTTAGGAACTACGAGAATCTTCATGCCAAGTCCCAAGTCTCTAGCTTTTACGGTTTCAAAGTTTCATAGTTTCCTAGAACTCGACGTTCATAAAGACGGATTGATACTGATCAAGTATATATATTTTACTTTATATGATCGAAAACGCTTCCTTCAACCTTATACATACTTTTTAACGAATACCATATACCCTTTCACTCTACGAATAATGGGTATAATAAAATAGGCACGAAAACAGGCGCAAAACGTTATTTACACTATAAAAAAAAAATGGAGCCATAGAAAAATGTTAAGCGTCATCTTCTGAATTAAGAAGTTAATCTGCACCGGAAAATCAAGGTTTGATCTCTGGAGAATTTTAACGATTTAAATTTGAAAACCAGTGCTATTAATCAAGAATTTATTGTTGCATTTGACAAGCTCGAAAAAATGTTTCTCTGAGTGCAGAAAGAAGAAGCCCCGCTCTGTGTGTGTCTGGTTGCCGGCAACAAAGACAAAAAAAGCAACAAAGTTGCCCTGCGTGGCCCGCATATTACGGATTTCCTTTGGGATTCCGGGGCATCGGTCCTGTTCTTTTGATATTGTAATGCGCATAATAGGATTTTTATGACACCTTCTTTCTGGTGGGCAGCCGTTGC
This sequence comes from Drosophila gunungcola, assembly GCF_025200985.1. Taxonomy (NCBI): domain Eukaryota; kingdom Metazoa; phylum Arthropoda; class Insecta; order Diptera; family Drosophilidae; genus Drosophila; species Drosophila gunungcola. The sequence continues at coordinate 483,611 of NW_026453189.1, read as the reverse complement.
CAATGGCACTGGGTGCGATTAAGCGCCATCCGCTTCCTGTATTCCACGTTCACTTCCGCAGGACGAGGACGAATCCGCTTGTCACCAAAGTTGTGAATTTTATCGGCCGGATGTGTGCGCGGCATGTGGTTTCTAGATTTGCATCAGATCATGAATTTCACGCGATGCTAATGGGCACATTAGCATTGACTACACGCGTTTATTGCCCCCTAGACTTTGGTAAGTGCATGTGCTAAATTTGTAATATGCAAATTTCGGCTAAGGGCTGTCGAGCTCACCTTTGGCATTTCATTTACACTTGTGCTGCATATTTTATTTGGTTATTGTTGTATGTACACGGTATTATTGCACACAAATGGCCAGTTATACATTAAGGTGGATATAACTGCGACTGTGTGTCAGGATTCCTGTGGGATGTCGGTCCGGATAATATTTAGGCCCAACCTCCAGACGACTGTAAGAGTTCCAGCAGTCTGCTGACTTGGGGACTGTCGTTTGAGGATTCTGGAAATAATTTTGTAAAATGTTTTAAAGGCGTCGCCCCATGACACGGAATGTCATTTTAGGCGATCCATTGCTGTGTTTAGCCGACGCAAACGAAATAAATTTAGTAAGTAAAGAAAAGGTAGTAACATATATAACTTTTTATACCCGTCCCTCGTAGAATAAAAGAGTATATTCTATTCGTTTAGAAGATTGTATCCGTTTAAAGGAAACGTTTTCGACTCTATAAAGTTTATATATTTCTGATCCTGTCTGTCCGTTTGAACGTCGAGATGTCGGAAACTATAAAAGGCAGATACTTGGGGCTTAACATGCAGATTCTATTTATGCCACGCCCACGCTAACGCCCACAAATTATTGTGAGATATTGCAGATACCTATATTCGGTTCACACACTCGATTAAAAAAAAACACAATTTTCAAAATTAAGCCACTATTTTAGTAGTTATTGTCTTCACATCGACAAGAAGTGACTTGTCATTTCTAGAATGTAGAATGGCAAAAGATTATATCACTATTGACGGCAGTGAGCGTGTGCATGGGAGACTACTTTATAAAGCCGCAGAACGTATTAAGAGTTTATTTAGTCGAATGTTTAATCCATTTATCAGAAATGTTTTTTACCTCTTTAAAAAGTGTTTTTGTTTGAGTTTACACAACACAAAATACACATCGCGAAGAAAAAAACTTCTGGAAGATAGAAAGAAGATAGAAGTCAATGTACATAAAAATATCTTCCAAATCACTTGTGGAAGTTGAAGAGATAGTGAAATTTGTATTTTATTTTTGTAAATTGTTTTCTGTCCAGTACAGTGCGCAGTGTAATCATTGAACACTTTGTCAAATAAAATTACTAATACTTTAAAAATAATAGTACATAAACTTAAATCAAGTAAATCACATACAGGATTTTTACAAAGGATCCAAAATTGAGACTTCAGACAAAAAACAACGATTTAAATGGGAAATGGGAATGGGAAATCTTTTTAAAAAGGGACTTATTTCACGGACCGAAAGGAATAAGCTCATCACCACAACTGCACTGTCAACACGGATATACGGACTACCAAAAATCCACAAAAAAAAGACTCCCTAAAGACCCATTTGCTCATCGATGGGATCACCATATTACGAATTTTGCAAATTCTTTTTAAAAATGCTAAAGAATATCACGACGGACTCAACCGACAATATTAAAACTAGGTAGAATTTAAGGAGAAAGTCAACAACAATTTCATTTGTGAGGATGAAAAACTAATTTCGTTTGATGTAGTTTCACTATTCCCTAGCATACCAATAGATCTTGCACGAAACACAATTAGAAAGATATTGTAACATTCTCGATGGGATCCCCTGCTTCGCCAACAAACAAAGTTTCAAGTAAATATATTTTATGTTCTCATACTTTTATTTTTGTTAATTTTTATTTATATATTGACTATACTTATATATATATATTTTCATTTAAGTTATCGCGAGAATTCGCACTTATCCCTTTTGAACTGTTTTGAGACACGCACTTATTTTGCGCCCAAGCGTTAGTTCGTTTTCAGATTTGATTGTGGCTCTCAATTTTTGAATTGTAACTTAATCTTATTCCATTGTTTTCAAAATTAAGAAAATCAAAACCATCTTTCAAGTCTTTGAAGGCTTTCGACAAAAAAATGTTTGGTTATGATATGCCGAGTGGTTATGGTACGCTGCTAGTTTAATTTTGATTGCTTTCAGAAATAAAGGGGGTTGATGGAAATGATGTTCAGCCTTAATCAGATTGTCTTATCCAACTAAGTTGCTATTGACAAAACTTGAAGCTGAGCACTACGGGGTGCTAAGCTTATTCAATAATTAAAGGTTATGGACACCAGTTTTTTTTATAAAGCCAATTTTTGTATTTCGTTGCTCGAGGTAAATAACAGACAAATTGGCGTAGCAAAATAAATATGAACTCTGCCCCTTAAAAGCAAAGTAGGATTGTGGGCTGGTTGTTAACGTGTTTGCACACCGTGTGGTAAATATGATCGGACGACTATAGCATATAGTATAATAAAAAAAAAACTACAACTTTGCTGTTTTACAATTTATTTTTTAGTTCTCCGACATATAGCAATAATTAAATATTTTAGAATTACGGTTTAAATTTCATCGAAATCGGACGACTATATCATATAGTTATCATAGCAATCTACGGCAAGCCGAAGTTCATATACCCTTGCAGCTATTGCAAAAGTTAAACATTGAAAACATTAAAATTATGATATGATTTTATGATTTTAAAAACATCGAAGCTATGATGATTTGCAGCTCAATTAAAAAATTACATTTAAAAATAAATGTTTTTTTAATATTTTAATTGTTTAAATAAGAGCTTTATGTTATAGTCGTGCGATTTTGATGAAATTTAAACCGTAATTCTGAATATATATAGGGTCGGAAATGTTTCCTTCACTGCGTTGCAAACTTCTGACTAAAGTTAGATTACCCTCTGCAAGGGTATACAAAAAGTAGTGGGACAGTTGGAATTCATTATAATTTGAATTAAATTAATTTTTTCTAGATGTTTTACCAACTTTAGTAGAGATGTTATTGACCTCCAACTTAAGGTTTAATGAGGCCAAACTAACTAATTTCCACTTTTTACGCCATGTTTTACCTTTTCTTAAGGTTATAAGTGGTCTAAAATGTAGGCCATATTTAACACAATTAAATTTATTGGCTTCTTTTGGAATTTTTGGTACACCTACAAACTCTTGTTAAGATTGAGGGCGACGAAAATTAAATTTAAATAGGTATTTGATGCAGTAGCTGTCGTAAAGGTGACAGTCAAGACACTTAATATTTCGTCATTCCACGCGATTCTTAAGGGTCAAGCTACCCCCAATTCCCAACTCGCAACTCGCAACTCGCAACTCAGACTCCTTGTGCAAAATAAATCAGAGGCAGATTTCTTAATGATATTTTTGATGGCCAAACCGACCAACCGAGAGGTCTGCGTAAATATTTTTTCTGAGCAATACGCTGCCGAGGGAATTACGCGGTATGCGGTTTACAATTCAAGAGGGTGAAATCAGTCCTCTGTAAATAATATAACATCGGAGGCAAAGAAGCTAAATTGGGAGCATACAAATTGTCGAGTGATAAATGGTCTTAACAGGATTCTATTTATTTTTCGCTCTGTTATGCCAAGGTTACTCTTCATTACATTTTTCGGTTGTCGGTTGTCGGTAGTCGGTTGTTTCAGCAAAATGCCAGCCAGCATCACTTTATTTAGCATAAAAGTGTACATAATTTGACATTGACAATACACGGGACAAGTGCGCGGGTGGTGTTTTCGAAGGACTGGGTCTGGGTTGCTACCGAGTCCTGAAAATCCTTAAAATGGAGACGGGGCGGTGGCTCGAGCGCAAATTGATTAATTGGTTTGTGAGCGTCTAATTAAATAAAGCGGTTCAGCGCCCGGTACCAAATATCCAAATAGATCGGCGTTGGACCCACGTCACTACGTTACTACGAGAGGGACGGCCCTGCTTTTGAGCAACACATTTTTTGTTCCTTTGTTTTTATTAATGTGACGGCTATTTGTTTCTGGTAAGCAATTACAAAGCAATTTTATAGCAATTACCTTCTTCTAACAGCTTGGGACAAGGCTTTTTAAAGCTGTTTTTGGGGGCAGCCACACCCAAATCCCCCCCACTCCGAGTCGTAATATTGCCCGGCCCCTTGAAATATGCAACTCACCCCGCATGTTTCCCTTTCTGCTCCGAATCCGTAATGTAATTTTGGCCTTATTTTGGGACAGATGTGACCAGGGCATGTGCTGTAAAATATATCTTCTGTTTCGGTGTTCTGCTTACACAGATTTTCGCTGCTTTTTGGACCGGTCAGCTCGTAGGCATCACCTGTACACCGAAAAAAAATTGTTTCAATATGACCCTATTTAGGTGTTAACGAGAAGTCTCCAATAAGAAGATCGTCATTATGTATATATTTATTTTGAATGGCAATACGCCTTTATCCACTGTCGTATTCTAAGGGTCATTGTATTTAAAATAGTTATGTATTAATATAAAACTTAATTAAATAATTTCTAGGATCTTTTAAGGGTCGAATCGATACATGCCCCAATAGATTGGGGTATCAAATTGACAGCAACAACATTTTTTTATTTGCCGCACCCAAAAACAAAAACGACCAACTGTTCAAACCAAATGCATTTTGTTTAAATTTGATATTTTTCAAACGTCATAGGCTATTTTAGGTGAAATACTTTAAGCTTTAATAACCTTTATGAATTTTTCAATTTCAGCAACTTATTTGGCCGTAATCATGTCAGTTGTTGAAGTACTTTTTTGGCGCCTCGGAAGACAAGAAAAAACTCAGTTATTTTTTAATTAACTTTAAGTAAAATAAAATATTGCCCTAATAAAGGTGCTAAGGAAAATATTTGTTCTTATTTTTGTGTTTACTCTGTAGTTTTTCTGATCTCTCCTGTTATTGGTACCTTTAAAAAGGCAATGTTGTTCGATAAAAATAAACTTTGTTAATTAATATAGACTTTGTCACGCCAAAATATGAGACGAGAGTAATTTAAATTGGACAAGATTCTACTTCTTTTTATGAAGATAAAAAAGCGGTATCGGAGTTAATCGATGCCATTAACCAAGGCTTTGAAGTAATTGGGGCCTTCCCCCTTCAAAAGGGCAAAATCTCGCAAAAACGTTATTCTTCTGAAAAAATTAAAAACGTTAATTTGTCGATGTCAAAGGTTTTAAAAACCGCTTTTAAGGCGTTGGAAAATAAATATAGTCTGGATGAGTGTGAGGCGAAACACGGTAAAATCTTTTAAGAAATGAGTTTAATACAACTGAAGATCTTGTGAAGCAAATTAAAATTTGAATAATTTTTCAAAACACTGGTCCTATCGGGAAAGTCAAGAACATTTTCCCTACTGAGCGTTTCGCATGATATTTGAAAAAAAATGCAAAAAGCACCTATCCAACCGGCGATACAGAGCTTTATTCAAACGGTATTTTATGAAATTTGTAGAATTTTTCGAAACTTTGCCAAATTATAGCAATATATGTAGCAATATTTTTTTTATGTCATGTACACGGTTTACGTATTTATCTAAAATCCGGCGAGATTGTGTATTGATTGCTAAAGCAAACATGTGCTCTGTTCATGTTAGGGGTCGATCTGACCAATAGTTTTCTACGTACATTTTGTGTGTTGAAGCATTTCCTTACTCAAACAACAATTTGATGAGAAAAGTGAGTCATTTGACCACCCGCAATTATTGAAATTGTTGTGATCGAAACAAACAGAACAGCAAAGAGAGAGCATGGGGCCAATTTTCACGACAATCCCCCAGAAGCAGAGCCCTCAATACGAACTAAACCAAAAGCACCATCCCCATCGCCAAACACATCAAACAATATTTCAGCAAAGCGTCGATCATAAATCTATATACTAGGGTCGGAAATGTCTCCTTCACTGCGTTGCCCACTTCTGACTGAAATTATAATAACCTCTGCAAGGGTATAAAAAAAGGAAAAAATAGTAGGTATCTCTGCAAATAAATAATATTATATATACTATTATTATAAGCTCTAGAAAATGCAGAACTATTAAATTAGGACGTATATTTTGTCAGCGAAATGATGAGTGAGTGATTGATAATAAACGTTCAATGATCACTACAGCATTATAGATAGCTGAAGTGGCCCAATAATAGTGCATTTTGGTAATCCGATCAGACATTCGGTGTTCCCGTAAATCCAAACCGTTCATTTGGTTGGTAAGAAACAGATAATTGCTCGTTGGATTTTATTGCACTACAATTAAACGTGGCCGAGCCGTATGTTATAGAGCAAACATCGGCGATGAAATGCGCAAAAGGTCAGAATGGCCGGAGTAGCAATCCGAGCCACTTGTCTTGGCCAATTCCGCCACTAGCCACTTGCCACTAGCCACTTGCCAGCTGCCAGCCCCCAGTCCTCATTTGTATGGACAACGGCAGATTCCCGTAGGCAATGAAGGCGAAATCAGGCATTATTCATTAGTCGCCGCCAATCGATGGCTGGCGAATAATTTTGTGGACAAACAAACGGGCAAATACATATGTAGCCCCAAGCATTTAAAGAGCTCTACGCCAGCTACATTTTGATCGAACTCATTCGACGCGGATGTGGACGTGGATGTTGATGTGGATGGGTTGGCCCTTGTCCATTGCCTGCTTAATTGACACACACAGAGTTTTATCTGTGGGAAAACTAATTTCCGAGGCGTACAGTCATGCGGGGGGATGGTTTTCTTTGGCAGAAGACTGGGTGTTTGCATTCAGAAAAAAATGCCTACAATAATGGGCAGGCACATATGGCTTCATAGTTGGTAAAATATTGGACATGTCTAGGCAATTGTCAGGGTAACTATTTAAAAATTAGAACAGGCCCAATCAGAGCTAGAATTATGTGATTCCGACTTCACAACTGCATTGTATGTCCTATTTTCTCCCAGTGTCTGTGTGCTGTGCCTGTGCCTGCTGATAAGCATTTCATGTCACATCCTTAAGGGCTTCCACTCCACCCACTTGGCAGCCATCAGAGTTCACATGGAGGACACCACACCCACACCCACTCACACTCCCACACCCACTCCCACACCCTCCCTTTTGTCTTTACTGTCACCGTCAGTAGCGCTTAAGATTGCTTTCAACGCTTAATTGCTTTTTTTGTGCGAGTCCTTTTGATGTGCGATGTGCGATGTGCGATGTGCCAATGTGGAAGGCGGGCTTTTGTCATGGACCTGGACGTGTTCCACGGAGAGTCGCCATCGCCAGGAAGCGTTATTTCAATTTCCGCCTTTCCGCTCCAGTCCGCCTTTCCTTTTCGGCAAACATCCCAGACACGCCATTATTGTTTGACGTGTCAGTGTTAATGAGTCATTGTCCATTAAGTTTGCTCATTTCAAACGGGCAATTAAATTCGGCTTTATTGCACTTCGACGAAATCGAACCGAAAACCGAATCGAATCTGACTAACGACTCGCCATTCGGCCGAATCGAATGGAGTACATTCACTGGGCGTGGAGCGATGGCCAGGCCACACAATAAATCAGTTTGTTTATCTAAATTAATGCCGCTGCTTCAGTATGCAGCACTTGCCATGAAATGTCACATGTCCCATGTTGGCTTGGCTGTGAAGTCCTGGCCCAGGCACATAAATCAGTGGCAAAGGAGCAAAATATGAGGCATGGACAACATAAATAATTAACAAACTTGCCTCAAATGATAAATTTTTTCGCTAGCACAGACGGAATATTTATGACAATCCAGAGATACAAGCTACACATACTCGTATTGTTTATTCTGAATGCCCCTGGCACTTGACACTCGAGTGGCCAGGGGCTCTTTGCTACATGCTACATGCTCCTTGGCCCCTGCCACTTGCTCCCACATCTCTGCCCAGTCCTTCATGTTCCATGGCTCTAATCAAGGGCCGAGGGATGCGATCTGCCCCTGGTTGGTGATTTACGAGCTCCCCAATCATTCGGGACTCATGGCCAGCCAAACAAGAAGACACATCCGAGGCACAGACTCACAGACTCACAGACTCACCATCATAACTCGTCATTGCATTTGATTTTATTTCAGCGTTATTTATTTGAATTATTTATTTATCCTATTATTGGGGCGGCCTGCTCCTTGGCGAGTTTCCTCCTGGGGTGGCAATCTGACATGGTATCAGGGGGGTGGAGTTCCTCAGTTCCGGAGTTCTGCGGCCACCACGCCCCGCAAATTTGACATTACTGACCGTTCCCTTACCCTTGCATGCATATTCCAAATATCGGCCAGCATATGTCCATTTGCGTGTTCCGTGTTCTGGCCAGTGCCAATCAATAATGCGGCCTGGATAAAGATTTATAGGTTTTGCATTCGCCCACCGCACGCACCACTCCCTCCACAAACATTCCTCCCCGCCCTCGGCCCACTCGAAATCGGAGGACGAAGGATATCTGCCATATTCAGCCACCCATCCAGATGGGACAGTGGATGGACTGGGATGGACTGGGATGGACTGGGATGGACTGCCCAACTGGTAATTACAAACAAGAATAAGTGAGCAGTTATTCATTCAGGAGATACAAAAGCCAAACCACTGCCACCCCACCTATGAAGAATGTTATCAAACGAACAAAATTATTAATGAGCTATGCGAAGTGCAGCAGGTCAATCCATATGATTGGTGGAATGACCACTCCACTTAAGTTATTTGTAGAATAAACACACATATATACCTATATTTGTATTATCTTTTGCAAATTATACCAAAATAACCAGGTGTGTCCCTAAAACTCATAAGCATTCACTTGAAATTTGCTGAATAAAACAAGTAAGAACGGTATAGTCGAGTAACCCAAAGTAACAAATTTCAAACTTAAAATTCCCCTCTAACACTTCTTTCACTCTGTCTATTTACATCAGCGATCTACACGGCTTTATGAGCACAGAATGGTAACTCAACAACTTCTAATATAATACTTCGGTTTAAAAAATGTTGGTTTCTGCCGAAAGATTAGACAGCCCAATAACTAACCTCTACCATGCCTCACAGTGACATGACAGACTTTTGCGGTTTTTGGGCGTTAGAGTGAACGTGGCTATAGTTTTTGAGTTCTCAACTCGCCTTTTGATCCTGATCAAGAATATATATACTTTTTAGGGTCGGAAACGCTTCCTTCTACCAGTTACATTCTTTTTAACGAACACAATATACATGTTTACTCAACGAGCAACGATAAAATAAATATATACGATATAAATACATTCATACCCTTCATATCTAACGTAATAAGGTGATATAAAAAAACATTTGACCAAATTTAATTCCCTTGCTTAACATGTTTTATAAATCAAAAGCAAAGCAAAACCAATTACAAATTTGGATCCTTTGAATGTGACTTAAGGTATATATTTGTTCTCCCTTACATATAGAATAGATTGGGCACCTGATAAGTTTTAACTTAACATTCATCAGTTTAAGTAAAATTAAATGTCATAAGTCAAATTAAATCTTTTGGGTTTCCAATTGGTTGTCGGATTTTTGACAGAAGTCGATTTTCTATTTGATAATTTGCGACGGTTACAAAAAATTCAACTGGCCATTTCAAAATAAGTAATATGTAATAATAAAAACCAAAAAATGGCGTTCAGGTTGCTTTTTGGGTTATTTTTTGATTTAAGAACACTCCTGTTTATATACTGCACCAGAATATATCGATATATTTGTATATTTTTAGTAGCTTTGGTAAGACTTATTTTAACGGTTATACCAATGCATTGTTGTTAGTGTTTAGCTCCTTACGGTTAAACTAAGATAACATAAAACTAAATCAAGAAGGAACGTTATAGTCGAGTGTCCAGACTATAAGATACCTATTACTTACTCTTGCTTTGGTGTATCGATAAACATTGACCGAACTAAAGTATGTTGCCCAAATAGGGCAAGTCCTTCATGTCTCAGAAGGACTTTGCGTTTGTGGGGGTGGCCAAGTGTATGCATTTTGAATTTTCCAGACTAAAAGATACCTACTAATCAGCTAAAAAATTTCCATCTGCGGAACTGCATTATTAATATCGCAAGCCAGGAGGGAGCTGCACCCCCGCTTAAAGTTATATTGCTCTTCTCCGCTTTCTCAAAAATGCTGTGTCGTCATAATTAAACTAACAATAGCTTCGAACCATTGATTTTGAAAATTTTTGGAGAATATAGTCCGAATAAAAAATTATATTGCCCAAAACGCGGCCTCTATCATGTCTCAGAAGGACTTTGCGTTTGTGGGCGTTTGAGTAGACGTAGCCAAGAGTATAACTTTTGAAATTTTGTATTTCTTAAAATTTTAACGTCTATACGGACGGACATGGCTAGATCGGCTCGGCTATCGATCCTGATTGCCAAAAATGCAGGGAGTCTAGAGGGGTGTCACTAAAAAGCCATCCATCAAAAACCTGAGAAGTAATGGTCAAAAGATGGAATGTCATATATCCGCGAATTCGTCATTAAATTGCCGATCGAACGGCATTCACAGTTAAAGATTTTTCAATTTATCAAATTTTCGCAAAAAATGATAAAGTCATAATTTTTCACAAATCTCCAAATACCAAATTAAATAATATAAAAAGGTACATTTGGTTAAGCAAATGTAATGAAATAAAGGACTGCAAATTTGGACGCAACGGCAACATCAAAAAGGATGTCGCAATACTGAATACAAGGGAAAAAATGAGTAAGGTCAGTTTATGAAAAGCATAGGAGGATATGACGCAAAGGACCATGAGTTAAACTAAATATGTTGATTAAGCTAGCTCAACTCAGGGTTTCCGAACTGGATATTGTTCTTCGCACAAACAATATTCCAGTCAACGGAAACAAACACGCGAAAATCGATGAAGTTGAAAGAGATTTCTACGATAATGTTACAAATAGAAGTCAAACGATACAGCCTTTTTATTGGTATTGAGTCTGTCGCAGTCGGTACAGGCCATCAGTATACTACACAATAATTAAGCAAACGCTGGAGACCCCGCAGAAACGCAAGCAGTTTCTTTTATACCCTTGCAGAGGGTATTATAATTTCAGTCAGAAGTTTACAACGCTGTGAAGGAGACATCTCCGACCCTATAAAGTATGTATATATATATAAAGTATATATATTCTCTCAGTTTTAAAGCTATCTGCATGAAACTTTCCCAAAAGTTGTCTTTTTATTGCGGGTAGTATATAAGTCGGAACGAGCCGGATCGGACGACTATAGCATATAGCTTCCATAGGAACAATCGGAAAAATAAATGAAAAAAATTATAACTTTGCTGTTTTTTAATTTTTTTTTTAGTTCTTCGACATATAGTAATGGTTAAATATTTCAGAATTACAGTTTAAATTTCATCAAAATCGGACGACTATATCATATAGCTCCCATAGAAATAATAAAATTATATAAAATAACTATCTAATAATTGAGCTGCAAATCATCATTGCTTCAATGTTTTTAGACATATACGCAAGTAAATCATAATTTTAATGTTTTCAAAAATATTTATTTCTTGCAATAGCTGCAAGGGTATATAAACTTTAACTTGCCGAAGTTTGCTTCCTTCCTTGTTCAAGTATGTAATTGGCGTTTTGCCGGAGTACGATCCAGTAGAGTTCCAAAATCTTGACGAGTGGAATACTATTGTTAGCTGTACAGCATAAAATGAGATGTTTTTCAGATGTGGGGGCAGTTCAATAGTGGCAGTTATTGAAGTTTTTTGCAAGCGAACACAGCTGATTTTCACAGGGAATTAATGCGGCTTAAAATAAAACCCAGCGAATCATTCAGGTTGTACTTGTACATCATGTTCCAATTGGAAGACGGGCTAATATAGCAGAGTCATCTATCAATTCATACATTTGTAAAGGATTGAATCAGAACTGTACCATAGCGTTGTTAGCACTGAAACTTCAATCCTGTTCAGAACTATTCAGGTCTTTGGAGAACAAGCAGCAATTTACCCTAACTCAGGCTACAAATCAATTTTGTTTGGCTATAATACCCTTGCTTATGTTTACATTTTACTTAAATAAGCTCTAATAAAAATTTGTATACCCGTAACTCGTAGAGTAACTTTCTTGAAAAGTAGAAGGAAGCGTTTCCGACCATATAAAGTATATATTCTTGATCAGGATAAATAGCCGAGTCGATCTAGCCATGCCCGTCTTCCTGTCCGTCTGTCCGTCTGTATGAACGTCGAGATCTCGGATACCTTAAAAGCTAGAGATTTGGGCATGCAGATTCTAGTAGTTCCTAAGCAGTGAAAGTTTATTTCAAAACGGAGCCACGCCCACTGGGGGTGGGGTGGGGGTTGCTGCACGCTCTTAGCTTCTAGTGTTGGCTATGCAGTTCGACAGATGGCGCCACCTAAAATTCGATTGTTTTGTAGGTTAAATACTTAGGTTGAAGTTTGTTGGATGAGTAACGGGTGTTTAATAGTCGGGGAACTATACCGTTTTTTCTTGTTCATCGTCAATTTGGGCTGGCATAGATTTCTGAGCATGCAAATAGCAAAATGCTTCGGCAAGCCGAAGTTTGTATACCCTTGCCCTATTGGAAAATAAAACAACTAAATTTCGAATTATATGAGTACCCATTAAAAACTCTTGAAGTTATGATGATTTTCACTTCACTCAATGAGGTATTAATCCATTTCTATATCCAAAAGAATTACAAAAAAAATTGAAAATTAGGGAAGTTAACATTTTTTTCATTTTTTGTTTTAAAATTCCAATTGTTCCCATGGGAGCTATATGATATAATCGTCCGATTTTGATAAAATTTAATAAAATAATACAAAATCACTAATATTGAAGAACTATAAAATTAAATAAAAAACAGCAAAGGTAAACCCGTGCAGAGGGTATTACAATTTCAGTCAGAAGTTTGCAACGCAGTGAAGGAGACATTTCCGACCCTACAAAGTTTATATATATTCTTGATCAGCATCACCAGGAGAGTCGATCTAGACATGTCTGTCAATCCGTCTGTCCGTCCGGCTGTCCATCCGTCTGTCCGTCCGTTTCTACGCATACTAGTTTCTCAGTTTTAAAGCTATCTGCATGAAATTTTTCCAAAAGTTGTTGTTTTCGAAAAGTTGTACAAGTACATAAGTACTTATGTTCCGACTTATTTCGGAACGAGCTTGATCGGACGACTATAGCTCCCATAGGAACAATCGGAAAAATAAATGAAAGCAAAATATAAGGTCAAGTAAAAAGTAATCCTTTATTTGAACAATGGATGACTTCAGTGATCTGTATCTCGCGTTGTATAAGTCCGATTTAATTTTAGTAGGTGGCGTTAGAAAGTTAAGCATTCGTACTAAAAAAGCATTTTAGAAAAGTTTTGTGATCGATAACACAAACGCTTTGAGAGCTCGATAAATATGGAAACCGGCAAAGAAAAAACTCGCTTTATTGTAAAGTTGGAACCATTTAACAAAGGCTGGATACACAAAAAAGCTCGATATATGGGTGCCACATGAGCTATCAAAAAAAAAACATGAAAATGGGTCACTTACGACAACGTGAGGCGAAAACGGTCGTGGTCGAAGAAGGATAGCCGGTGGCTAAGCCAGGATTGACGGCCAGAAAGGTTTTGCTCTGTGTTTGGTGGGATTGGCAAGGAATTGTCTACTATGAGCTGATTCCCTACTTAATTCGGTTTTGTAATGTAACAATTGGACCGTCTGAAGAAAGCAAAAGCCCAGAAGCGCCCCGCTTTGGCCAACAGGAAAGAGCTTGGATGAGAGGTTCTTTCGCGATTACTTTTTACTTGACTATATATAACTTTGCTATATCTTAATTTTTTTTTTAATTTTGCAAAAAAATAGTATTGTTTAAATATTTCAAAATTACAATTTAATTTTTATCAAAATCAGACCACTATATCATGTAGTTCATATAGTTGTAACAATCGGAATATTAAAAAAAAACAAATCTAAAAAAATTTAACTTTTCTATTTTTGAAATTTTTTTTTTTATTCTTTTGGAAATAGTAATAATTTGTAATTTTTGGGTTTACGATTTTAATTTAATTCAAATCGGAATAATTGAGCTAAATATCATCATAGCTTCGATGTTTTAAACATGTACGCATAAAATTTAATTTTTGCAATAGCTGCAAGTGTATATAAGCTTCGTTATGCCGAAGTTTTCTTTATTTCTTGCTTTTAACATTATCGACATTAGGAAAACTTATTTAGAACGGGACCCCTAACGTATGTTTTAAAAATAAGGTAACTGCTGACCTTAAATTTGAAACTCCTTGAGGACTTATCAAGTAACTTCTTTGTCCTGAATTGGAGTCGTTGGACAAACCCCGATTAATTAAAGGCATTGAACTTGGGCACTCCAGTGTTGACACTCTAATAGGCAACTGGAATTTTATAGGTTTCTTCATGGCGTTCATACCTCGGTTCCTAATTACGTCCGAGTCTACTCAGGGCAGACAAATAAATTTGCGGTGATTTGTTGACATGTGGATGCTGGATGCTGGAGAAAGAAAAGTAAAAGTAAAAGTAAAAGGCATTACTGCGCGACTTCCACCGCACAATGTAACTAAAGCGAATTTAACTATTCGAGAACACTCCACCAGGAGAATGAATTGCTGCGTTCGTACTTTATGTCCCATCAACGTACGCCTACTCCATGAGGTGAGTCGGTCGGTCAGGACGGTCAGGATGAAGATGAAGATGAGGATGAGGATGCCAGGGCGGAAACAGCAACCATGTGGAACTGCTAGCGAGACCGGGACATAAAGAAAAACTTCATTTATTCGCAGGGAAATAAATCTTTTAATGCACATCGGAGAGTCGTTATTCGGGCATTGTTTTCTCATTTGCCACAACACCTCCGAACACACCCACTCGCCCCGGAACGTGGGGCATATGTCGTGTCGGGCAGCCATCGAGTGCCGTAGTCGTCCCGCACTGTATCCTTAGGTCCAGGACCATTTCGCTGAGCCATTCCGCCATCCAGATATCCTGCCATCCTGCCCGGCTTCCCTGTCGGAGCAAATGAACGTTGAATGGCTATTTCAATGATTCTAATTATGGAGCCGCCCGGCGCAAAAGTTTGTTAAGTATCGCGTGCATCATTGTTATTGTTTTTCTTACCGAACCGAACCCGACATCCACAAAGCAGCCGAAATGTTTCGTGCTGTGGACGCACGGCAGCGAGCAAAAAAATAGCTATACAGATTTAATCCAGAAAATTATACAAATCTTTTGGAAGGTTTATTATAAAAACAAAAGTTAAAAATGTAAGTATGTAAGTTGCTGAGACAAAGTTATAAATAAATTGTTAAAAAAAAAAAAAATTATATATATTTTTTTTTTAAATTATGTGACGAAGTGATATAAAAATTTATTTCTCAGAAAATTTATTTAAAATTTAGAAGTAGTTTAGACGGCAAAAGAGATTTCCATTTAAATCACTTGATTTAATAAAGACAGATACATCAATGATATTCGTTGAATAAATATCTGCAGATCTTTTTAAATAAAAACCAAGCAATCGTCTATTTAAACTCTTTAAAAACAGGCATTCTACTATTTTATTTGTTATAATACTATTAATTCAATGGCCCAAAAAAAAAATACATAAAAAAAATATTTTTTTCATTATCTTAACTGGTGTATTACTATTGATAGGCAAAATATAAAACAAAACCATACTTGACAAAAATAGTTTTTTTTTTTAATTGCTTAAAAAATTAAACATATCAATTTCGTATGTTGCTTTTAGATATATTTTTCAGTGTGTATTTTTTCTGGCCTGTTCTCTGGGAATCCATCCTTGTGTGTTACACTTCATTCGATGGGTGGAGCGCGCTCATTAGGTGGCCGCCCCTTCCATCGCGTCCATCGCTTCCATCGCTTCCTATGCTTCCTTCGCGAGTCCTTCGCATCGTCATGCAAAATGTCCCACAAGGCCGGACAGCAATTGTCCTGGGTGTGTGCACGTGTGCGTGGCTGTGACCTGTGAAAATGTCCGTGTCAAGTTGTGAGTAATAACACGGAATCGACGAAGAAAGAGGACAGCAAAATAACTGCTCGTAAAGAAGACAGGACGGGCTTGTGACCTTTATCACACAGTTGACTTGGGAATACCCTTCCCAAACTACGTTGCTTGGGCATGTATATAATACGTTCATTACTTGATTTCGGTTTTGGTATGTTTCGATTTTCAGACTTAACAAAACTTGTTCAGAATCATTTTTAAACAAATTTTTTTTTTCAAAAATGTTGTGATGAAAACATTTTAAATTAACGCATTTAAAATACAATTAAATATTTATTATCACCAAAATGTGAACAATAATATAATTGTTATGTTAAGAATTACGGGTTCATGAGACGTAACCTATGATGGCGTTAAACATATAATAATTGGTCAATGGTGTTATGTATTGGGAGTATGAAATATTCTTTGTAGAAAGCGAAAAAGTGGGGCACTGATCTCATTTGTCAATTGTTAAAGTTCATCACATCGTGGTTGACAAATCTCTATCCTCTTTATGACCAAACGTAGCGCGCTTTACAGCATGGGCAATTACATCTATCGAGTCGCTCTGACAAATTTAGCCCCAAAAAAATCACATTAATTAGCCGTACGTGTTCATGCATTACTGAAGTATTTGATGTCGGTGGTATTGGGCACCATAATAGCTCTTCTGCTTCTCTTGTGTCAAAACGAAAACGAGAACAAAGCCCAAACACACATAAAGCTTCAGGATGAATAGCCGTTTTGACCTTCCATGTGGGTACGTTTGTACCCGTAATTTCTGGAAGTATGCATGTTGGTACATAATTACAAAAGCTTCTTGTTTCTTGCAGAGACAGCGAAAAAGTTAAATTACAGAAATTGCTAACTTTAATATCCCCTAGTCCGAACAAAAGTCAAAGTAATGGCCTGGCGTAATTAACGACACTCTAGGGAAGTTGAACCGATGAACACTGTTCTGTCGGGTTCTCAATAAATCCATATCAGAAAATGAAACATATATACTTTTGTCTAAGGATATTAAACATGAGAATGTCTTTATTTGCGTGCAAAGTCTTTAGCACTTCTAACTTAACAATGCATAACTCTAGACTTGTAAAGAAAACTTAACGTTCTCATTCAAAGAAGAACATATTTTTCTAAAGTATTAAAGTTAGCAATTTTTTTTAATATTTTATTTTACGATTAAATGCAGATGTCTGTCCTCTGGCCTTAAAAACGACACTTACGATATATTTTATTTTTGCTTTCGATTAATACACATTTTAAGTATCAACACGAATTTACACAGCTCCAGAGTCGATCTAGCCATGTCCGTCTGTCCGTCCGTCTGTCCGTCTGTCCGTCCGTTTATATGCAAACTAGTCTCTCAGTTTTAAAGCTATCTGCATGAAACTTTCCCAAAAGTTGTCTTTCTATTGCAGGTAGTATATAAGTCGGAACGAGCCGGATCGGACGACTATAGCATATAGCTCCCATAGGAACAATCGGAAAAATAAATGAAAAAAAATTATAGCTTTGCTGTTTTTTAATTTTTTGTTTAGTTCTTCGAGATATAGTAATAGTTTAATATTTCAGAATTACGGTTTTAATTTCATCAAAATCGGACGACTATAGCATATAGCTCCCATAGGAACAATCGGAAAAATAAATGAAAAAAATTATAACTTTTCTGTTTTTTAATTTTTTGTTTAGTTCTTCGACATATAGCAATGTTTAATTATTTCAGGATTATGGTATTAATTTTATCAAAATCGGACGTCTATAGCATATAGCTCCCATAGAAATAATAAAAATATATAAAATAACTATCTAATAATTGAGCTGCAAATCATCATAGTTTCAATGTTTTTTTTAGCACATACTCAAGTAAATCATAATTTAAATGTTTTCAAAAGTATTTAATTAATGCAATAGCTGCAAGGGTATATGAACTTCGGCTTGCCGAAGTTTGCTTTCCTTCTTGTTTTTTTTTGTTCTTCGACATATAGTAATAGTTAAATATTTCCGAATTACTTTTTAAATTTCATCAAAATCGGACGACTATAGCATATAGCTCCCATAGGAACAATCGGAAAAACAAAGAATAATAGTTGCAAGGGTATATGAACTTCGGCTTGCCGATCTTGTTTTATCTTAACTTCTCCAATTTGTCGTTATTTTCTTTTTATTCTATTAAATGAGTGTCTTAAACAGTCCTTAAAAATCGTTTAAATAGTAGAAAACGTACTTGATATGCCCTCCCATTGGCTGAGAATACTTGGACATTCTTTAAGACTCGCGTTGCTCTATAGTGCGAGCGTTCGCGAGTTCGAAACGAGGTCGAGGTAAAAGTTTTTCCAAATATTAATATATTTGTTAACTAAAAGTTTTCCTTTTTGTAAAATTAATTATAAAAAGTAAAAATTTAATAAAATATTATGTAAAATAAATAAATAAAATATAAAATAAAATACAAATATTTCAATAATAATAATTTAGAAAGGCTTGGTAGTTAAATTAAGACAAAAAACTCAATTTTTTTCAAAATATTTTTCTAAATTCATGACACATTTTTTTTTTAGTTTTGTGGTTAATACCATCCATTTAAGAAAATATAGTAATGCTTTTTAGAAAGGTCTTCCTTTTATTTTTTTAAAAACACAGGCGAGTCGCCATTGGCTGAAATTCATTGGCGATTTTCTTGAATTAATAGCGAATTTCTTAAATCAAGGACGATTTTTTTTGGGTGTAGAATACGCATTAGAGCTCCTCACACCTATGTAACCCTTACCTAGACATAATTACCTGGAAATTTCACCTTTGAATACGGCCCTGTGGCTTAATAAATGCCACCCAGAGTCAAGCCTCTCGCCTTTCATTACATGACGATCCTGTCTAATCTGGCAAAAATAAACAAAAGGAATGACTACTGCTCACTCACTTGCAATCCAGAAGTCATTAAAACAATGTCCTTCAGATGGTCCCAAGCCACTGACGATTGACCAATACTAAGGCTACACAACTCGTGGTCCATGCTGTAAGACGGCAGAAAATAGGAAGGACATAAAGGACATCCATTCCCCTGGTCATCGGACCAAAAAAAGAGGTGGTCAGCTCGCCAATTATCGGCGAAAGGGAACAGCGCTGGTGGCAAGGACTCAGGAGGAGGAAAGGCGGAAGCAGCAGCAGCAGCAGCATGGGGAACTAGTGACAGCAGTTAATAAAAAAAATATTTTATATAAGACAAATTAAATAAGAGTGCTTTAAAATGCACCTTAGTGGGAAAAATCGATGATCGCCGCCAATATAAAAAAAATTGATTGAATAATGAAAAATTGAATTAAATGAAAAATATTGAAGAAAAAAATCAAACACAAAAGAATAATAATATGTATAAATGAAACAAAAAATACACATACATATACATATTTCTGTTAAGCAAAAGCAAAAAAAAAGAGAAATCCTAATTTGTATCTTTAAACAAAAAAACCACACTTTTTTTCCCAGTGCGCAAAGCACTTTGGTGTACTCACACTCCTAAGCAGTAGAATACGTGGTTAACATCCAAAAGCTTTAGCCATTTAGTACAAGCCCCAGCCCTTTAAAAACTTTTAAAGATCCATATCAATCAGAAAGTAATAAAAAACAAGAAAGGAAGTAAACATCGGCAATCTGAAGTTCATATACCCTTGCAAATATTTCAGAAATTATATATTCTTTAAAACATTAAAATTATAATTAACTTGCGTATATGTTTAAAAGTATTGAAGCTATGATGATTTGCAGTTCAATTATTCGATAATTCATTAGACAGCTATACGAAATTGTTTTCCGATTTAAATAAAATTAAAAGCGTAATTCTGAACTGTTAAATTATTAATGAGTCAAAAAGAATTTTTTAAAAAAATTACAAAATAGAAAGGTTACATTAAAAAAATTTGTTGTTAATATTTGTATTGCTTTCATGAAAGTTTTGTGTTATAGTCGTCCGATTTTGATTAAATTAAAACCGTAATTCTAAAATATTTAACCATTACTATATGTCGAAAAACTAAAAAAAAAATTAAAAATCAGCAAAGTTATAATTTTCTTTAATTTTTTTTTCGATTGTTCCTATGGGAGCAATATGCTAGTTACTTATATACTACCTGCAATAGAAAGACAACTTTTGGGAAAGTTTCATGCAGATAGCTTTAAAACTGAGAGACTAGTTTGCGTAGAAACGGACGGACAGACGGACAGACTGACAGACTGACAGACGGACAGACGAACATGGCTAGATCGACTCGCCTAGTGATGCTGATCAAGAATATATATATACTTTATAAAATCGGAAATGTCTCCTTCACTGCGTTGCAAACTTCTGACTGAAATTATAATACCCCCTGCAAGGGTATAATGAAACTGCACATAAATTGCAAAATATATATATTGATAATTATAAAGTAGTCACTATAAATAAAAATAACAATATTACAATAACAGATAAAAAGAAACACAAAACCGTCTGCAAGGGTATAAAAACTACAAGCCATCTAAATTTTGTTTCGTAACTATAAATTTAAAAAGAAAGGAAGCAAACTTTGGCAAGCGGAAATTTATATACCATTGCAGCTAATGCACAAATTATCAAAAAAAAAGTTGCAAGCTTCGGCAAGCTGAAGTTCATATACCCTTGCAGCTAATGCAAAATATTCTTGAAAACATTAAATTATGATTTACTTGCGTATATGTTTAAAAACATTGAAGATATGATGATTTGCAGCTCAATTATTCGATAGTTCCTATGGCAGATATATGATATCGTTTTCGTCAAATTATTAATAAGTCAAAAAGAATACCCCTGCAGAGGGTATTATAATTTAAGTCAGAAGTTTGCAAAGCATTGAAGGAGACATTTCCGACCCTATAAAGTATATATATTCTTGATCAGCAACACTAGAAGAGTCTATCTAGCAATGTCCGTCCGTTTCTACGCAAACTAGTCTCTCAGTTTTAAAGCTATCTTTCTATTGCAGGTAGTACATAAGTCGGAACAAACTGGATCGGAGGACTATAGCATATAGCTCCCAAAGGAAAAATATGCAAGGGTTCAAAAACACTTTCTTTCAAAAAGAATGGAGGCTTAGCATATCCAGAAACCCACTGTTCGATCATATGAAAAATCGTAAGCATACGGTTAGCCAAGACGACAACCGAACTAAAAAACCATGTTATAATAAGTCAGGATAGGAACCAGTTATCTGAAGGGGTTATGAATGCATTAGAATAAGATAACTAGATTGTAATTAATCGTTAAACTAGGATACCATAACAAAACGCTTTAGAGCTCCTCACACCCATGTAACCCTTACCTAGCCATAAGCACCCATGTAAATTTCCCCATAAATACGACCCTGTGGCCTAATAAATGTCACTCAGAGTCAAACCTCTCGTCCTGCATTACATGAGATCACGTACACAAAATCAACGAAAACTTGCTCAATTTGACAGCGTACACAGAAAAACTTCTAAAATTAAAGGTTTGTTGGTTGAGCAACCCAAAAAAGGGTTTTTGAAATACCAACGATGGCAACACATCCATCAGAATAGATAAAGAAATCATTAAGGAAGTTCAGGTTATACTCAATGGTCTCAATTTCAGAGTAAAAATTGCCACCTAAACGGCAGTTCTTTTGAAGGAGCGATATTCATGCAAATTGTTTTCACCACAGTGCATACAAACAACACGGATCCAAAAATTTCAGCACTAATCATGTAAGATCAATTCCGGGTCTTAAATTGGAGCATTCCAGAAATGGTTGCCTTGTTCGACAATACCGAAAATTTTTTTGTTAAAAAGTAACATGTATTTGTATTTTGTCAGATTGTATTTATTTATATAAAATCAAAAAATATTACAGATTTGATATTTAGGTCTCATAAAAATGTTTTTTAATGGTTTTCTAGCTGGAGTTCAAAGTAAAACAGTTATTACGCAAATTTCGTTTTCGATTTTCGTAATGGCCGACTTGGTAAGGTCAGTTAGGCAGTATGAAAAATGATCAATATCTTAATATGCCAACAATTATAGCAAAGGTTATTTATTTGTTTGTTTGCTGTATGTATCCACTTTTTTTTTTAGTAAAGTCCATTGCTCTGCTAAATATGGCATTTTTTAAATCTCCACTATAAATTGAAAAATGCGAAAAAAAACTTCTTTTAAAATATCTTAAATAAGAAAGGAAGCCAACGTCGGCAAGCCGAAGTTCATATACCCTTGCAACTATTTCAAAAATTAAAAATTCTAAAACTCATTAAATTATGATTTACTTGCATATATGTTTAAAAACATTGACTGGATGGCGATCTTGAGACGAGTGAACTCGTTGATGCAGACATTGGTCATGTTGGTCATGTTGAGCATGTGTTTGATGTCCAAAAAGCTTTCCTTTGTTATGACTGACAAGACGAACAAAGCGTTCATGTGATGAATGAATCACAGGCGGGGATTATTGAAATGTTTTACAATAAGATCCCATGCGGTATTGTAGTTCTTCTCCGTTAAATCCATTTGGCGAACGTCCTGGTCTTGATCAGCAGGAGGCGCTTGCTTAAGGATGTGGAATTTTTGGACATTTGATAATGAAGAATTTTTGTGGACAAATATCATGAAAGAAGGGTACCGGCAATTTGGGGTGTTGAACTTCGGAGCCGAATCCCGATGCAATGCTGGGTGCATGTTACTGGGTTATGTATTAAGCCTCACCCTCAATCAATTTTTTATTTTTCGTTTCCATTTTTGCCTTTTTTACACCTTTTTTAAATTGATTGCACAAATGACAATTAAAAATGGTTCACAGCAAGTCACTCTTTTGCTGTGTTGTGAGCTTGCGTTAAGATGCCAGAAGTTAATGTAATGATGGGGAGTTCAAGCAATGGATTTGCAAGGACTGCACTGATACATACATGCTGTGCGTGTTTTAAGTCCGCAATATGTACAAAAATTTATGATGTTCGTCACCACGCCGGCTCAAAATAAACATGTGGTTGCGATGGGCGCATTTACGCAAAAATAAACTTTGCCTTTTGTTCGTAAGTCCACAAAAACGGAGGAACAGGAACAGGCACTATGCCTTCAATTTGCCAAACACTGTGGAGCAGTTTTCAGCTTGTAAAGCTGCTGCAAATATTAAATTGGGCAAAGTTTACAAATATATGTTGAAAAAGAAAATTTTAACGATTTAGCATTTTTTTGGCAGTTTTTACATCATTTTTAGCAACTTTAAGCAATACATAGAAAACCACCGAATAAATGAGCCGAAAATCGGAATCGCTCAAATGTTTTTAATCATCATCGATTAAATGTTTTTAAACATACACGCATATAAAACAAAATTTAGATGTTTTAAGGAATATTTGATTTTGGCAATGGCTGAAAGGACATTAAACTTCGGCTTGCCGAAGTGTACTTTCTCTCTTGTTTTTAGTTCGTTTCATTTAGCGGGCGCCAGGGGTACTTCTCGCTCTTTGCTTGTAGTGCTGACCCTGCAGTTCGGCAGATGGCGCCACCTAATACCCGATTGATTTCTAGTGGCTTATTTAATTTGAGTTTTCTGATAGTCGGGGAACTCGTCTATAGCGTTCTTTTTGGTTTAATTTTAAAGGTCGTCATCGACCTTTGTTTCGCCAATCGGCATTTGATGTTAGACCCTGAACTCGGGTAGTTTTTAATGGGAGTTGATTGAATTTTTAATTTAATGTCGTGATTGCATACAGTTAAAAAATATCCAAACGCTGAACTTGGTGCTTAGCTTTATGGGTGTCAGATACAAATGCTGTCGAATAATGAATACAAAAAAAAAAGTCTTAGTTTCTAAGAGACCTCTACAACGTCATCTTATAGGTTGTACCATTATTCGCCAAAGGTCGCTGGTTGATTTTAATTTTTTTCTTGTTCAGCTTGTACGGAGCAGAGTTACGCTCCTCCGGGGCCGCAGTATCATAAGGTGTTCGCACAATCTCCGGCAGGTGGGCATAGTACACGATCCGCTCGTTACGAGGCGGTATAGCCGGAAAAGGCAGATCCGACTGCTTGGAAAAGCCGTACTTGCTAGTGCCGTAGAAATCGATCGGCGCCATGGGCTCATCGATGTATCCGCGACGCATTTTCGCATAGTCCCTGGCTGACGGCGAGTCCGGGTAACGGTCCGGATAAATTACGTACGGATCCGGGTACTGTGGTATCCGGGGACTGTAGCTATCGTACGGATCGAAGCGCTGTCGATGCATGTACATGTCCTCAAAGTACTGCGGATAGTTACGATGATACTGCTCATCAAATCTGAAAAATACAATTTGTTAATTACTAGTAAGGCAACAAAGCTCGCCAAGGCAAAGATTTAAAACACTAAATAATGAGTAAAAATAACTAGCAAAATGTTTATGTTGCACACAGCTTATTTTATGCAAGGGTGCACTTCATTTTTAAAAACTGATCGGCATGCCGAAGCCTATATACCCTCGCAGCAACTGCCTTAATTAAATATTTTTCAAAACCTCTAAATGTCGAGATTTATTTGCGTGTATGTTTGAAAACATTAAAGTTATGACGATTTTAGGTCAATTATTCGTTCGTTCCTATGGCAGCTATATGAAATCCTTTTCCGATTTTAATAAAATGAAAAGCGTAATTCTGAAATTTCAAATCATTACTACACACAGAAAAAAATCCGGTCAAAACGGTATTTTCATCAATTTCATCAAACGGCTATTCAGTGTATGCTTACGTATTTTATGAGTATGTGAGAATGCAGCATACTTTTGGGCTTAATTGGGCTTCATTGGGCTGCATAAAACCACAATTAAAATTACACTGCGAATCATTAGAAATAAATCACCCAAAATCACTAAACACAACATTTAAAACAAGTGTCCTAAAATACCGCTCCCCATAAAAGCAATCGTCGGTAGGGTATGCAGGCACCAACCGCTCGCAAAGCATCGACAAGAGCTGATTTAGTTTGAAGTTTTCTCAACCACTGAAGAGCAGTCGGTGTTTTAAGTGACACGACTGCGATATGCCTTGTTCCCATCTCAGTGGACTGATTTCTATAAAACATTTTACTGCTACCACTGATTTGAATTTGTAAACAAAAATAAAATGTATGCTGAAATATTAAAAAAATATATTATAACATATAATATTCATATTTTTATCATAACCCAATAGTAAATACGCCCATATTCTTAGGGTACCAAGTTTGAAAAGTGGCAAAAGACAAAATATTCTTGATGCGCCGAAATGAAGTAAAAGCACACATGCTCCCGTGTATAAGAATGCATGATCACGCATACATACAAAGACGAATTCAAGCGCAGGACAGCATTCTTCAAAAAAGGGCCTCTCTGCCATAGAGTAAGAACTAGTTAGTGGAAATATATACATTTCTAACTCTATGGCTCGGGAAGTCGCGCCAAGAAAATCTCTCTCAGTTCCTCTCAGTATAGAATTCCACGCTTTTCCAGAGAGAGTCGGGTTCAAAAGTAAGCAAACTTCGGCAAGCCTTGCAGCTATTTCATAATAATATTAAATATTCCTGAAAACTTTAAAATTGTATTTATTTGCGTATATGATTAAAAACATTGATGGTATGATGTTTTGCAGCTCAAATATGCAATCGTTCCTATGGCACCTATATGATATCGTTTTCCAATTAGAATAAAATTAATAAGCTAGTATAAAAATATTAATAAAACAAAAACAATTTTTTTAAAAAATTAAAAAAACACAAAAGTTACATTTTGATTTTAACTTTTTTTATTTAATATTTTCGTTGTTCGTAGTTCTGAAATATTTAACCATTACTGTATGTCGAAGAACTAAATTAACTAAAAAAAAAAACAGGAAAGTGATAATTTTCTTTCTAGTTTGCGTAGAAAAGAACGGTCAGACGGACATGGCCAGATCGACTCTCCCATAGAGTCATAGAGTAAGAAATGTATAGAGGCACCATTTGCTCTGCCGCTCTCTCGAGTGACTTTTCCAGTGATGCCACCTAGACTAAAAC
This sequence comes from Drosophila gunungcola, assembly GCF_025200985.1. Classification (NCBI taxonomy): domain Eukaryota; kingdom Metazoa; phylum Arthropoda; class Insecta; order Diptera; family Drosophilidae; genus Drosophila; species Drosophila gunungcola. The sequence goes on along the minus strand of NW_026453189.1, from coordinate 457,480 downwards.
AGGGGAAATTTTCAGTCTCTCACGGTTCGATTCGAACCTTTAATTCGGTCCCGCGGTGAGTTTCTGCATCTGAACTGCTCGCTTCCATTGCTAAGGGCTAGTGCGAGCAGTGCAGTTGCAAATTCACCATGGGACCGAATTGCAAGTTCGATCCAAAAACTGAAAAGTGGGGTGGGAAATCAAGGTTAGCTTCGAACATGGCTCTCAGCAGAGCTTGGGCAGAGGTCCGGGCAGAGCAAATGGTGCCTCTATATAATTCTTACTCTATGATAGAGTAAGAAATGTATAGAGGCACCATTTGCATAGAGTAAGAAATGTATAGAGGCACCATTTGCTCTGCCCGGACCTCTGCCCAAGCTCTGCTGAGAGCCATGTTCGAAGCTAACCTTGATTTCCCACCCCTCTTTTCAGTTTTTGGATCGAACTTGCAATTCGGTCCCATGGTGAATTTGCAACTGCACTGCTCGCACCAGCCCTTAGCAATGGGAGCGAGCAGTTCAGATGCAGAAACTCACCGCGGGACCGAATTAAAGGTTCGAATCGAACCGTGAGAGACTAATTATTTCCCCTGTTTTAGTCTAGGTGGCATCACTGGAAAAGTCACTCGAGAGAGCGGCAGAGCAAATGGTGCCTCTATACCATAGAGTAAGAAATGTATAGAGGCACCATTTGCTCTGCCGCTCTCTCGAGTGACTTTTCCAGTGATGCCACCTAGACTAAAACAGGGGAAATTTTCAGTCTCTCACGGTTCGATTCGAACTTGTAATTCGGTCCCGCGGTGAGTTTCTGCATCTGAACTGCTCGCTCCCATTGCTAAGGGCTGGTGCGAGCAGTGCAGTTGCAAATTCACCATGGGACCGAATTGCAAGTTCGATCCAAAAACTGAAAAGTGGGGTGGGAAATCAAGGTTAGCTTCGAACATGGCTCTCAGCAGAGCTTGGGCAGAGGTCCGGGCAGAGCAAATGGTGCCTCTATACATTTCTTACTCTATGTCTATACATTTCTTACTCTATGGTGATTCCACCTAGACTAAAACAGGGGAAATTTTCAGTCTCTCACGGTTCGATTCGAACTTGTAATTCGGTCCCGCGGTGAGTTTCTGCATCTGAACTGCTCGCTCCCATTGCTAAGGGCGGGTGCGAGCAGTGCAGTTGCAAATTCACCACGGGACCGAATTGCAAGTTCGAATCAAAAACTTAAAAGTGGTGGGGGGGGGGGGAAATCAAGGTTAGCTTCGAACATGGCTCTCAGCAGAGCTTGGGCAGAGGTCCGGGCAGAGCAAATGGTGCCTCTATATAATTCTTACTCTATGCCTCTATACATTTCTTACTCTATGTTCTTACTCTATCATAGAGTAAGAAAAATGAATTTTCTTAAAAAAATTAGGACACGGGTAATTCCATGTCAAATATTTGATAAGCAAATCTAGATGCATGTTCTGTCCTGGGTAGGTTGAAAATTTACCTGGCAACACTATTAAAAAGTGTTTTTATCTTGTTTTGACTGATCGAGTCACAACGTGCAAAGATTTCTAGACCATAGAAGGCATCTTTCGGTTATAGACAGTGATCATATAACGCCATATGTTTTTCCCACCGCATTTTTATATGATCATTCCAGGTAAGAGTTCAGTTGAAAGTTATTCCTAGATCCGAGACTGATGTGCATAAAGTTAACAGTACAACATTTTTTTAAATTTAACTTTACCTTTCCAAATTTTTTTTGGCAGGAATTTGCGTAATCTATTCGTGAAAGAATACATTTTGCCGCTCGTGTTTTAATATTTTTTTTTAAACAAACCCAAGTTAGCAGTACACAAAACTAACCTTTAACTTTACGAAAACTTTCTTTTGAGGGAATTTGCCGTTAATTTAAACAAACCCTGTGTCCTGCTAACATGATTCGAAACCTGCCCCAATTTAGGATTTCGCAATCGTCTTCCTCCTCGATTCTCACTCAAATAAGTATATTTTTGTGTGAAAAAGTGAAGTGCAAAGTTGTGCGCTATATTTGAAACGCTTACATGGCTGAAACTCTTTAAATAGCTGATTGTTAAAAAAGTGAAGTGGCATAGCACGCAATTCTAATAATATCAGTATCCTTCTGTTTATTTACTATTCCTTGTTAATTTTGTTTATAGTCTTTTTTAAGACTTGCAAAGTTTTCAAGTTTGGTTTCTTTTTTTTTTTTAATTAATTATTTACTTCTCGAAAGCTGATCAGCTGCTTTTGCAACAGCGGATGCCTGTGTGAATGGGTTGCTTCCACTTTTTCGCTACAACTCTTTAAAGCGGCTGTGTGCAGACGCTTTAACGATGTATCGAACTGTTTAAACCTCTTCTTATGCCCTCTCTCCACACAGTTCATCCGTTGGAAACGGATGGAGTTTTTGACAAATGTGAAATTCCGATTTCCACAGAGCACATCCACCATCCATTCCCCAATAACAGCCGATCTAAACAGCTGTGTACTAGGCTTAACCAAGTAAAAATCACAAAAATACTTAAAAACAAGAAAGGAAGCAAACTTCGACAAGCCGAAGTTCATATACCCCTGCTGCTATTGCAAAAATTAAATATTGTTAAAAACACTAAATTTATGATTTATAGCCTGATTCCATTGGCGCATTAAAACGCATTTAGTCTAATGCGCATTTATTTACACAGGGAATCCCATAAGGCTAAATGCCGCATTTAAAATAAATGCGATTTTTAAATGCGATTAAAAACCATTCGCCCCGAACATTTTTAGAAAAAATACCGGAAAATACCGATGCTGAACGATATTTTGTTCGTGCCACCACTACAACAGCTGTTTTCTATATGCAAGGCTGGCGCAATTTTTGATGTCTTTTGAATATAAAATCTACTTTGTATAAAAATGACTGAAAACTTAAGCGCACGCTGCAAATTCTGCTCGCAGTGCCACAATGCATTACTGCTGGATCTCTGGCATAAAATAACTCCCACATATACGGGGATCCTAGCCCTTTTTGGAAACTGTGGTTATCTCCATTGCAAACCCGTCATAACAACGTAATCAGCTTTTCTTCCTTGTCGTCCAAGTTGGCAAATGCAGCGGTCGCATTATAGATGTCCTGCTGAGCATTACAGAGTTTAGTTATCTCAACCATGTTCATTAATTTTGATTAATTTCTTTTGGATTTGCCAAAATGCAAAAGTAAACAAACCCAGATCAGCTGCTCGTGCCACTCACATCACGGAGTAGCATTAGCTAAATGCTAATGCGCCAATGGAATCAGGCATTTAAAAAGTCCACTAATGCGGCAATGGAATCAGGCTATTACTTTACTTTATATGCTCAAAATCATTGAAGCTATGATGATATGCAGCTCAATTATTCGATAGTTCCTACATATGTCAGCTATATGAAATCGATTTCCGATTTTAATAAAATTAAATGGGTAATTCTGAACTGTCAAGTTATTAATAAGTCAAAATTATTAAAAAAAAAAAAATTACAAAATAGAAAAGATACATTTTCTTAAAATTTATTTTTTTTAATTTTATCGAAATTTAAACCGTAACCATTACTATATGTCAAAGAATTAAAAAATAAAAATAAAAAATAACAGGCTTATAATTTTTTTATTTTTGTTACCGATTGTTCCTATGGGAGCTATATGTTATAGTCGCCCGATCCGGCCCGTTTCGACTTATGTACTACCTGCAATAGAAAGACAACTTTTGGGAAAGTACCTTGCAGATAGTTTAAAACGTCTAGTTTACGTAAAAACGGACGGACATGGCTAGATCGACTCTCAAAGTGATGCTGATCAATTATTTATACTTTATAGGGTCAAAATGTCTCCTTCACTGTGTTGCAAACTTCTGACTGAAATTTTAATACCCTCTGCAAATTTTGTCGCGTTACAAATTTTGATAAATCTTGAAAATCTAAAAATTAAAAAATACATTATTTTACTGTGGTTTTGACAGTTTTGGTTTTCAAATTACTCGCCACATTTCGTTGACTTTCGCGTTTTTCAAGATAAAGTCAAAAATGACTTCTGTTTTCTGTCGCTTTCGCGATACAGTGTTTTCTTTCAATAGCTCGAAAACAACAAGTCCTCGTTTTTATACTCGTTACTCGTAGAGTAGAGAATATATTGTATTCGTTGAAAAGTATGTAACAGGTAGAAGGAAGCGTTTCCGATCATATAAAGTATACACATTCTTGATCAGGATCAATGGCCCAGTCAATCTAGTCTGTCCGTCTGCCCTCTGTATGAACGTACAGATCTCGGAAACTATAAAAGCTAGAGATTTGGGACTTGGCATGCAGATTCTAGTAGTTCCTAAGCAGTGCAAGTTTATTTCAAAACGCTTACTCTAACGCCCACAAATTGTGAAAGTATGTACTGTCACTCTGAGACATGTTAGGATGTTGGGGTTATTGTTGTGTGTCGGTCATATCTATTGATAGACCCAAATTTTCAAAATCGAACAATTATTTTAGGAGTTATGGGTCTTATGACGCTTTAAATCTCACTAACTTACGATGGAGAACGCGACAACTAATGGGTGGAATTAAAGATTTTTAAAAGGAAACAGCACTTTTTTTATTTAAATATAAATATTTCCTTAACAATATAAAAGAAAATAAATTTGTTTATCAACATTGGTGCATTTTGGTGCACTTCTTTCTTTAAATATTTCTTATATATTTGATTAAACAAACTTCTGATCAAAAATATGTGTAATTCCAATAAGATTGTTAGTCGTTGCTGCCTATGCTTATTAGTAATTTCAGGTGTAACTCCTATATCGGAAATTTTTGTAAACTGACCGAAGCTATTTCAGATCGCTTTTTGCATATTGATCAACGAAAATCACCATTATCGATATGGTTACAATGGCTCGAAGTTATGTACACTCACCGGTCGTATCGGCGGATGTAGGGATCATAGGACCTGGAGGGGTATGTGGGCATATTGTTCAACAGCTTGCCAGAGTAGTCGCCGTACCAGGGCAGGGCCTTGGGCACGATGCCACTGACTGGCCTGTTCAGAGCCGCCAGATTGCCGTCTCCGTGTATCTTCAGTGCTGAGGTGGCACCCAACTCGTTGTCGGCAGCATAGAGATCCCGATCTCGATCTCCCGTTCGACGCGGAGCCAGGAAGTACTCGTAGTCCTTGTATCCAAGGGGGGGCTTCTGGTAGTTCATCAGCTTGTGTTGCGCCGGGTCCAGCACTCCCGTGGTGTCCACCTCGCTGTCCTTTGCCTCCATGTCCGGGCTGCGGCGGAGGTCCTCAAAGCCGGGGTTGGCTGATACGCCGGCGGCCAGCAGCAGTGGCACACAGCACAGCACAACCTGGACGAACTTGATATCGGACATGGCGCAGAAGTACAGCCGATGCCTCCGGGGTGCCAGGTTGAAGTGCTCCTCTAATCGCTGCAAAACTCTATCGAAAGGTTGGGCATTAAACGCTACAATGATTCGGCGACATGGTAAGTTGAACTTCAAAGCGGATTGTTCTGGCTGCTCTGTTGGCCATTCTATTGGAGCAGTCAACCGCAATATTGCGTTCCCCGATTTCACCGCTTGCACAAAAAAAGCATAAAAAGCCCCATTCCCTTCAGAACTTTTTCCGGTACTAGTCTCTGTGCTAAATACATGTGAAACATAAATTTAGTCACAACTCAACAAACAGATAAAACTACTTCCCATTTACTTATTTATTTATTATAAAGGTTTAATCCTAACGCTTAAAGTTCTAAAACTTATAAATGCGATAGTCTCAAAGTGTTACAAAGTAGTAGAAAATGCTTACTATTATTAAATATAACTTATGTCAAGATCAACTATAACCAAGGTCGACTGTTTAGTTAATATTTGATTTAAATATAGTTAGTTTTAAAATGTGCGGATAGTTTCAGTTTAATAATAATAATAAGGAAGATGATTCTTTCGCAAGTCACAGATCGGATCTTATGCTGTGAATCTGATTTTTCAAACAAATAAATTGGTTCTTTTTGAAAAATGAATTTTCTTAAAAAAATTAGGACACGGGTAATTCCATGTCAAATATTTGATAAGCAAATCTAGATGCATGTTCTGTCCTGGGTAGGTTGAAAATTTACCTGGCAACACTATTAAAAAGTGTCTTTATCTTGTTTTGACTGATCGAGTCACAACGTGCAAAGATTTCTAGACCATAGAAGGCATCTTTCGGTTATAGACAGTGATCATATAACGCCATATGTTTTTCCCACCGCATTTTTATATGATCATTCCAGGTATGAGTTCAGTTGAAAGTTATTCCTAGATGCGAGACTGATGTGCATAAAGTTAACAGTAACTCGATTCTCACTTAAATATGTATATTTTTGTGTGAAAAAGTGAAGTGAAAAGTTGTGCGCTAAGACTTGCAAAGTTTTCAAGCTTGATTTCTTTTTTTTTAATTAATTGATATTAGAAATTCGTGGCTTGTCTTTTGTTTTGGTGCATAAGTGTCATCAGTATTGGTGTTGTGACTATTCATGTGTTTACTCTCTTAAGTAAACTGGCTTAGCACGAAATTCTAATAATATCAGTGCCCTTGTGTTAGTTTTTTGTTTCCTTGTACATTTTTTTTAGAGTCTTTTTAAAGACTTGCAAAATTTTCAAGTATTTGATTGGTGCATTAGTGCCATCAGTGTTGGTGTTCTGAATATTCCTGCGTTTACTTTCGCAAGGAATTTAAGTAAAGTTTATCAGTGTTCTTGTGTTAATTTTCTTTTTGTTTATAGTCTTTCTAAAGACTTCAAGACGAAATTTTAAAGTTATAAACATTTAAACATTGACCTGATATTAAAATTTAAACGGTAAGTGTCGTTATTTTAATAAAACGCCTGCTGGACGACCACCTGCAGTCGGCAGCGACTTTATAAAGAATACAATTCTAAAAGGAATGGCCGACTTGAATATCGTTTCTGCAGCTAACACAGTATGGATGGACATCTCAAAAGAAACAAGACACAAGATTCAGGCAGTTACTGTGTATTCGTAGGTGGTCAACAATCGCTTCGACCTAAAAACGCTTCTAACTGGAAAAGTCCAAGTTTCAGACAGCAGTTTTGACCAAATGGCCGAATCCTACCGCAATAACTCGGAACACAAATCTGACGAGTCTGATCAGTCTGACCAGCAAGTTGACTCTTCTCAATTTGATGCGCGTAATGAGCCAATCTAAAGAACTTTAAGGCTTTTTAACTCTTTGCCACTAAGTATTTAATTGGCTTGGGGATCCAAGAAGGATGTGCTTAGGCAATTACTTAGGGAATATTTTTTAATTAATACTAAGTCTTAAGTTAAGTTAGCTGATAGCCAGATAAGGATTTATCATTTGGCGAATAAATAAATAAATTCGTTTTAACTTTTGAAAAACCTGAATTTGAAAAGTTAATATACAGACCGTTTGAACTTATAAGGATAAAAAAGGTGGTGCTCGTCAAAGGAGTATTACTATCCAAAAACCAAATAAATGAACGGAAATATTTTCGAAAAGAATTTACGACGAATTCCGACTGCCGCACGGATATCACTTTGAAAACCACTTTATAAGCTCGAACAAATCTTCAGGGAAATTTTAAGGTACAAATAAGTACATCTTAATTTTATTTCAAATAACTTTTTTTATATCCTTGCAGAGGGTATTATAATTTCAGTCAGAAGTTTGCAACGCAGTGAAGGAGACATCTCCGACCCTATAAAGTATATATATTCTTGATCAGCATCACTAGGAAAGTCGATCTAGCCATGTCCGTCTGTCCGTCTGTCCGTCCGTCTGTGCGTCTGTCCGTCCGTTTCTACGCAAACTAGTCTCTCAGTTTTAAAGCTATCTGCATGAAACTTTCCCAAGAGTTGTCTTTCAATTGCAGGTAGTATATAAGTCGGAACGAGCCGGATCGGACGACGAAATAAATGAAAAAAAAATTATAACTTTGCTGTTTTTAATTTTTTTTTTTAGTTCTTCGACATTTAGTAATGGTTTAATATTTCAGAATTATGGTTTAAATTTTATCAAAATCGGACGACTATAGCATATAGCTCCCATAGGAACAATCGGAAAAATAAATGAAAAAAAATTATAACTTTTCTATAACTTTATTATATAAATAACTATCTAATAATTGAGCTGCAAATCATCATAGTTTCAATGTTTTTTTTAGCACATACTCAAGTAAATCATAATTTAAATGTTTTCAAAAGTATTTAATTAATGCAATAGCTGCAAGGGTATATGAACTTCGGCTTGCCGAAGTTTGCTTTCCTTCTTGTTTTTTTTAATATTTGTAATCCTATTTATAGGCCATTGCAAGTGCGGCAGTATATTGAAACCCGAAATATGGCCTCGTCTGGAAATTGAAAAAAATTAAAAAAGGGAGAAAAATCGTGTGGAAAGCGACAGCTCCGTAAAGAAACCCGCCAAAGTGTTGTATCGTGCTTGAAAAAAGAGGTCAACTCACTTTTATAGAGCCAAGAAAGCTGACGATATGACGGGAGAGGAGGATGATGCAGTGTCCTCGCATTTTTACAAAGCCTCGGTTTGCAGGACTTCCAAATGTGAAGCTGCAAAAAAAAATTCAGAAAAACAGATCCGTTAGACGCCATTCCGGACCTTAAAAGTAGTCAACAGGGTGTGCAGTATCCAAAGGAAGTGGTAAGCTAACAATAATTTTGAAAAAATTTGTTTAAATCACAAATAAATTTAACATTTTTGGGTACGCGACTCGTCAATAGCTTTACTTTCAGCTTACTGTCTAGCATTTGCAACGTTCGACACTGTAGAAGGGTACGCAGAAGCATGCAAGACGAACAATTTACCCAGGACCTACATTCGAATAGACGTTGCACATTATATGAAAAACTGGGCCGATTTTTTTTTTAAATATAAAACACTTTTTGGATTCGGCCAGCTTATTCGGTGCAGCAATCAAATAGAAGCTGTAACTATAATAAAGCTTTGCTTATAATTGCAATGTCCAAAAAGGGAGGACAAGGAGCAACACCTCTTAAATTTATCGAAAGCTGTGCGAACCATCCAACCCCACTAGAAATTGAAGTTCGAGACATTGTGGACGCCACTGAATTAACGCAGAAGGATGGTTTATTTATCAATTTAAAATTAATGTATTTATGTATTTCATCGCCTCAGGCTTGTATCCAAGTGCTTTAGCGGATGAAATCCGTGAAGAAACGAACGGATACCTGTCTCAGTGGGCTGAGTCTCTAAAGGAAGAGGTCAAAAACATTTTAAAAAATGATGAAAGTTATGACCTTAATCCTCGAGAATGCTCAACATTCATCAAACGCCTGCTAAGACACATAAAAACTATTCCTATGTGGTCAGCAATTGCTCAAAACCGTTTTGGGAATGGTAGAATACCAGCCAGCAGTGGGCCTGTAGAAACAGAATTTAATTAAAAATTAAGTTCTAAAAAATAGAGACAGTGTGGACTTCGGTGTGCAAAAACTTATAAAGTAATTTAAACGGAAGTACAAAGATTATCGATTGTTCCCTAAAAGAAACCAAATCACTTGATCTGGAACTCAGTTTTGAAAATACTATCGATGATCATAATTAGGTTCAGAAAGGAATAGCTTCGATGAAGAAACTGGAGAAACTCGAGAGCCATTTACGAATATTGCTCTCAGCCCAACGTTTTTATCTTTGACCAAAAAGACATCAAATTCCAAAGAGAAAACTGAATATTTTTACCTTTGCCAAAAATTTGTACAAGCAGGAAAACTTTTGGAGGACGACGGTACGGACATAGTAGTGTGCCAGGAGTGTTTTGATCCACCTAGTGTCGCTTTAAATGCAATTGAGAACAGGAGGGGCTTAGGGCAAAGCCCAAAAAAGAAAGGGTCCTCATTATTTAAGTAATGAAAATGTAGACATTAATGATATTGAAACGATACCTCTTTGCCTATTCTGAAAAATGAAAACAACTCTTCTTTAAGTCTTGTTACTGTCGGAAAATCGTCATTTTCGCTCAACAACACGCGACCATTTAATAGCATTTTTCCATTGATATTGGCTAGTGTAGCGGACTCAGAAAATATTAAAAATATGATGAATACGGATGTCATGAAAACGAAATGTAGGTGCTGTCATACATGTCATTGAAAGTATAATCGACCAAGCCACATATAGAAAAAGAGCAGAAATTATGTTGAAATTTTTAAAAAAAGAACTGAAACCTAACCAAATTGAAAACATAGATTGCATTTGCGATATTATTAGCCTGGCAAATTGTATTTTTAAGGGGAATCCATCTTTAAGGAAATTTCAATTTGTGCTTCTGGTTGCAGACCAAGAATTACGGAGCTTCCCACAATAACTATTAAAAGTTGAGAACTTTTGCAAAATGTGTCTGCTATTATTGAGCAACATGTGGCACTAGTCGGCACTAAGTGTCGCCAGGAAACTTGTAAAAGTTTTAACACAAACAGCATTCACAAAACTAGCAATTTCATAATTATTTTTTTCTATTTTTAGGAAGATGGAGATTTCCACAATGCCCACAACCTTCAAAAGTCCCAAAAACGGGGACATATATGCCCTCATGGCATTCGTGGATTTTGTAGGACCTTCAGTTACAACAAGAATAAAAGATTTGATTTATCACTATAGGGCATTTTCCCGTAGCAAAGCACACTGGACGGTCTCCGACGACTAACAAAAAGTACCATACAGCGCCAACAATGCAAAAGTCAAGCCAAAACTGCTTATGTACGCTAAAATTTAATATTCTTTTCTATATTGGGCTTTTTTAATATCGGGATGAAGTTTTATTTTTAGGGATTCACCAATAGTTCAACTAAATATTTAGTTGATTAAAGCTCCTGTCAGTATTATCTGCATTCGCCACGTGCAGACTGCAGATTTCGCGGGAATTGTGCGTTTTGGGCGTCGACGTGAGCAGAGCTCTGTCGGCGTCGACATTTTAAATCAGCGCTGCTGCAGAACACGACACAGTGGTCGCCATACATACAATAACATGCTGCGGTTTTACACTGTACGTACAGTCGGAAGTTAGAGAAAGAAAGCTTCTTTCATGCATGCTTGCAAGCGAAAAAAAAAATAAGAGCTATAGAGAAGCGTTTTTTATGTATTCTCAAGAGTTTTTGTGAAATCGTCCCTTCTACTAAAACCAAAAGCTGAACCCGAACGCTGCCGATCGTTCGATATTTTTGAGATCGTGTTTTCGTCTTGTTTCGGAAAGAACAAACAAATGGAACAGCAGCGGCGTAAATATATTCACTTTTTATATTTAAAAAAAATATCTGAACGCTTTGTTATGTTGGTGGAAAATTACTTGTTAAAATTTTCCTAAAATTAATTCTGTAAAAATATTAATATTTAATTCTATTAATAATTATATTAAATATATTTTCTATTATATTAGAAAATTATTAATTTGAAGCAGTTTTTTATATATTTTAATTTTAGGTAATAATATATACACGATTACAGATTTCTTTTCAAAGCGAGATTTTGTTTTGAATTATTATTTTACATTTGCCGGGGCTATACTTTCCGCCGCCACTGTAATCACAAGGAGTACCCGAAAAAAACCGGTACTCTTGAAAGCAAACGACTAGAACAAAAGGGATAATCCAAGAAAGCGCGCGGTCTTTTTCGTTTTTTATAATGTGAGCGAAAAAACATGAACAAAAAACTGGACTAATTTAAAAACATGTAGGGTCTACCTATGCCAAAAAAATATTCAATTTATAAACACTTTTTAACTGTCTTAGTCAGTGTACGGTCAAACAAATGTAAACAAATTGTTCCTAAAACCGTGTGTGGCTGTTAATCAAGCAAATATTTTATTATTTTTGTTGAGCGTACACTGCAATAAGATTTGAGTTTTATTTTATAATAAGTACATATCCATAAATTGTGTTAATTTAAATATTATTTTCATTTACTTCCAGAAAAAACTATTTCAAAGCAAAAGGTAATTTGTATATACATACATATGTACATACTAGTGGTGTTTTATTAGGGTGACCTTAGAACGTAAATTAAAAGAACCAACATTTAAGAAAAATAAACATAAATTTAAATAATTAGACATTACATAAATAAAATATAAAATGTAATTATTTAATTGAAAAAATATATTTTAAAAAATAAACAGAACTAATATAATTTAAAACAAAAAAGAAAGTTAACTTCGGCAAGCCGAAGTTCATATACACTTGCAGCTATTGCAAGAATTAAATATTTTTGAAAACATTCAATTTATGATTTACTTGAGTATATGTTTAAAAACATTGAAGCTATGATGAGTTGCAGCTCAATTATTATATGGTTATTTTATATATTCTTATTATTTCTATGGGAGCTGTATGATATAGTCGTCCGATTTTGTTGAAATTTAAACCGTAACTCTAAAATATTTAACCATTACTATATGTCGAAGAACGAAAAAAAAAAATTAAAAAACAGCAAAGTTATAATTTTTTTGTATTTATTTTTTTTATTGTTCCTACGGGAGCCATATGCTATAGTCGTCCGATCCGGCTCGTTCCGGCTTATATACTACCTGTAATAGAAGGACAACTTTTGGGAAAGTTTCATGCAGAAAGCTTTAAAACTGAGAGACTTGTTTGCGTAGAAACGGACGGACAGACTGACAGACGGACATGGCTAGATCGACTCGCCTAGTGATGCTGATCAAGAATATATACACTTTATAGGGTCGGAAATGTCTCCTTCACTGCGTTGCAAACTTCTGACTGAAATTATAATACCCTCTGCAAGGGTATAATGATGGGAATGTGGCGTTCAAATATTCACCGTTTAACGAAAAAACAAAAGGAAGATCTTCAGCTAGAGCTCTTACTTTTGATACAGAAAATAATTCTGTAAATCAAATTATTCTGTTGAATATGATACCTATGACGCGGATCTTAATAATGCATTTGTTGTTTGCGAAAACAAACCGAATCTCCGTGAAAAATTATTAGAATGGTACCATAACAATGATGTTACTAGAGATCAACATGATGCACTTTTCAAAATTTTGAATTCGGAAAATCTAGATGTTCCTCGTTTGGCTAACGGCCTTCTCAACTTAAAATGAACTAAAGCGGTTATCCGTACTGTTAGACCTAGTCACTTACACTCACATTGGCATTCAAAATTATTTGGAATTTATAAAAGATAAGCTCGTAGATAATTCGAAAATAGTTTAAGATGTCAGCGTTGACGGACTACCGCTTTTTAAGAGTTCGAATACCAGTTTGTGTCCAATTTTAGGATACTTTCAAAATATTCCCGGCAGTGATGGGTTTTTGATTGGCTATTAGTCGAAAGCCAGCTAATGTAGACGAATATTAGTCGAAAGCCAGCTAATGTAGACGAATATTAGTCGAAAGCCAGCTAATGTAGACGAATATTAGTCGAAAGCCAGCTAATGTAGACGAATATATGTACATACGAGCGATTTTGTAACCGAGCTGGTAAAACTTCCCCTTAAAATTGGTGACAAACGTGTCGTACAAGATCATTTTTTTGTGATGCCACCGCAAGATTGTTTATGTGTGGGGCGCCAGGTACCAACTCATTTAGTGGCCGCATCAAATGCAATCAAGTTGGAAAACGTATCAGCCATGTAACTGTTTATAGTGAAGTTAGAGGTTTTCCAAATAGCAATGATCATTTTCGAAACAGATCTTTTCCTTCACACCACTTTTAGTCGACCAAATTCCACTTGATATAAATTCTGCTTTTCCTCTCGACCCCATGCATTTGATTAACTTAGGTGTCGCTAGAAAAATTATTCATTTAATTGTTGAGAATAAAACTATTAATTTCAAAATTAAAAAAGAAGATTCGTCAAAAATTTCTCAATTACTAACAATTTTAAAGCATTTTTGGCCGGCCGAGTTTGTAAGAAAGCCCAGACCTCTACAAGATCTGGTAGGATGGAAACGGTTGTGCACAGACACTTTTTTTTTATATTTAGGTAATATTATTAAAATAAAAAATTTCTGATGAGTACTATTATCAAGTCCTGCTTCTTATGTGCGCGTATAGATTACTTCTTAGTCCAAATTACCATTTGCACCTTCAGACTAGTAGTGAATTAATTAATTACTTCGTCCGAAATTTTAAAAATAAATATTCTAATGAATTATTAACATATAATATCCACAATTTATTACATTTAATTGATTTCGTCCGTAAACTTGGGCACATAAATTCGTTTACAGCGTATAAATTTGAAAATTTCCTACAAAAAGTCAAACGAAGCGTCAAGAAGCGAAAAAAAATAAGAAGCCAAATAGAAAAAAACTGTCTGTGTACAAAACTGTAGAAGAAGAATGTACTGGGGAAAAAACTGATAGATTTTAAAATATTAATCAATTTAGTAATTTTATGATTTCTATCAAGATGCCGAATAATATTTGTTGCATCAAACCTTATATCCCATTTGAAATTTCAAAACTGTTTAAAAAAGATAATGCTTTATTGTGCAACAAAGCGACGTTTTGTAATGGATAACTTAAAGTAGGCAAGATGTCAATACTCAGGTACGACCGCACGTATGTTTGTCTGGCTTTCTGGCTCGTCGGCAAATGGGGTGGTGTTTAAAAGGTGCCATACCTTGAGGCCTACGCCATATTTATTTTTAAACGTGAAAAAAACGAACCAAACTATAATATATAAAGCAAAAGGATTGACATTTACGTAGGAATAACACACGCGGAAAAAAAGGTAATGTAATAGAAACGAAAAATTCGGCCGAGGTTGATGTTGCGGCCCTTTTCTTTGCCCACCCAACCTTGACCATGTCATTCCTTAAAGATTTAAATTCATGGCCCCTTTTTGTGTTTTGGGGTTGGTTAGCGGGGACCAAAAATATATCAATTTAGGTAAACATTATAATATTTATTAAATCTAAAATATTAAGAATAAAATACTTCATGGTTCAGGTTATTCATATCAGGAAAGTAAACTAATAAGTTAATAATATAAAATAATTTATTATGATGGCTGTGGAGGTTTAAAAAAATGAAAGAAACTCGGCGGTGTTTATTTATTTTGCCGAGGTTTATAGACACTCGCGAATTTCATAATGACACAACACACTTAGAACAAATTTAAAATTACAACAAAAAATGCAAAATCTAAATATAATTCCTAATTACATAAGTACTACAATTATTCTTTTCTTCCTCTATGCTCTTTAACGATTCTTTCTCATTGGACTCTCAAATCGCTCTCCTAAGCTATGCTTTGCCTCTTTCACACGCACAGCTTGCTTCTGGACCTCAACGATCTTAGGTATTTCTAAGCTATGCTTTGTCTCTTTTTCGCGCACATAGCTCTTTGTCACCTCCTCTCACGGGCTCTAGTCTTCGCTACACTTTTGGTTCGCTCTCCCTCTCTTTATAGCGCTGCGCATGCGCTAAACTATATTTATGCCGGCCAAAATGTTCCGAATATTGGCGCGCACGATCGAAAGGAGGAATCTGAGGATTGGGATGCTGCGGGCTCTAATCACTCATACTCGATGACCAGTACAGATCTGGGGTAAGGGCCTTTCCGAATTTGCTGGAGCAAACGTTTTCGGATGAAATGGTTGCCAAGGTGACAAATCTATTCAATTCAATTTAATTATTTTTTTTTTGCTGCTACCAGAACAATTTTTTTCCCTAACGAGACTTACCCCATCGATTTGCCCCTGGAAATTTAAATAAAATTCCTTTTGGGCTGGGTTTTCGGTCTACCAATATGCGCGTTGTTGTGGGCACTCGCGTAATTCCTTGTCTTATCCGGGCGTCACTACTGCCTCGGTTTACAGTTTTTCCCAAGTTTCCTTGACATTTGCCTTCATTTATACAAAATGGACCAAAAGCGCAAGGAAACTAATGCAGCTCAGCCAAATATTGTCCTTCACCTGCACAGCGAAGGCAAATCTTATGGAAAAATAGCCCAGATTATGGAACTTAGCAGATTCACAATAAGAAACATCGTGCAGCGCTTTAAAGGAGCAGCAGTTTGAAGAACGCTCCCAGATCAGGACGCCCGAGGGCCTTAACTGACCGTGAATCTAACAAGGTGGTCCGAAAAGTAAGGCTGCACCCGAAAATATCTTTTTCCCAGATTGCCGCTGAGGTTAAAACTGAGTTTGGGAAGGAAATTCATCCCACAACAGATAGAAGGACCCTTCACAAAGCCAATTACCATTGCCGTACTGCTCGAAGAAACAAATTGATCTCCGAGGTCAATCAAAAAAAAGCGTTTAGCCTATGCCAAAGAGGACTTGACTAAGCCAATTGTATATTGGGATCAGGTGATCTTCTCTGATGAAAACAAATTTAATATATTTCGATCCGATGGCCGTCAGCAAGTGTGGAGAAAGCCTAACACAGCATTATAGCCTGATTCCATTGGCGCATTAAAACGCATTTAGCCTAATGCGCATTTATTTACACAGGGAATCCCATAAGGCTAAATGCCGCATTTAAAATAAATGCGATTTTTAAATGCGATTAAAAACCATTTGCCCCGAACATTTTTAGAAAAAATACCAGAAAATACCGATGTTGAACGATATTTTGTTCGTGCCACCACTACAACAGCTGTTTTCTATATGCAAGGTTGGCGCAATTTCTGATGTCTTTTGAATATAAAATCTATTTTGTATAAAAATGACTGAAACCTAGAGCGCACGCTGCAAGTTCTGCTCGCAGTACCACAATGCATTACTGCTGGATCTCTGGCATGAAATAAGTCCCACATATACGAGGATCCTTGCCCTTTATAGAAACTGTGGTGGTCTACATTACAAACCCGTCATAACAACGCAATCAGCTTCTCTCCCTTGTCGTTCAAGTTGGCAAATGCCTCGGTCGCATTATGGATGTCCTGCTGAGCATTTCAGAGTTTAGTAAACTCACTCATGTTCATTAATTTTGATTAATTTCTTTTGGATTTGCCAAAATGCTAAAGTAAACAAACCCAGATCAGCTGCTCGTGCCACTCACATGTCGGAGTAGCATTAACTAAATGCTAATGCGCCAATGGAATCAGGCACATTTAAAAAGTCCACTAATGCGGCAATGGAATCAGGCTATCAGATAAAAAGAACTTGGCACCTACAGTAGAACACGGCGGCGGAGGTGTCATGGTGTGGGGATGCATGTCATCGGCGGGTGTTGGAGAGCTTGTCTTCATCGAGGGAATCATGGACAAGGTAAACTACCTCAAAATTCTGAAGGAAACCCTAAAAAAAGTGCCCTAAAGCTAAATTTGCCGAATTCCTTCACATTTATGCAAGACAATGACATAGAGTAAGAAACTATATAGAGGCACCATTTGCTCTGCCCGCAAATTTCTGGACGCTTGCGTGACGCCGGTGTTTGAACAGTGTGGTGAAGATATCAGTTGTTCGAACATGTGCAAGTGACCAGCAACAGGATGCAACTGCCGTAAGACCTGCTTGCGAAAGAAGAGTCCAGCTAGTAAGCGCTAAATTCAAAACATTGAACGAGTTTTTGCGCTATTTTGTAAAAAAAAATGACTTTTCTTTTACTTTGTTTGCCTAGTTCTTGTACTACATACGACTAAACACCGTTGATATGTCAATAAAAGACCAAAAAAGCGATTCTTTATGACTTTAAACACATAAATTTCATGTCGAACCTGAAGCATCTTCTCAATGCTTGACGTCCACTAGTACAATCATCTCTCACACCTATTTTTAACTGTGTGAACTCAAAAATATTTCCGATTCCTACTCAGTATCAATAAAATGATCTCTTTTATTCATACAACAGGCTCTGTAAAACTCGTGTTTCGTATGGCTTTGAGCTGTTATGCTGATTTGAGATATTTTATTGGTTGATTTGCTTTTTTGAGTTCGATTTGAAAATGAAACCAGAATTTCGATTTTTAAGACAGGCAAAACTAAATTGCTTAAAAGTATTTAAAAATATTTATTTTGTATAATACAATTTGTATTAAAAATATTAAGTAACAAAAAAATTTTAATTTTAAAAAATTAAATATTAATCACTATTGCTTTGTTTTAAGGCTTTTACCCAAAAGATCATTTATTTCGTTATGTTTTATGATGATTTTAAGTAAGTTCCACTGTTAAGATATATAAGTCACAATACATTTTAAATAAATTATTTACATTTTATATTAATAAATAAATGTGGTTTTAATAAAAAATGATTGAACTGCTGTTATTTTTTTTATTATACGTTTTATAGATATATATGTATTTAGTAGCTTTTGTCTAGAATGATACCTATAAAAACTTTGCGAATAAAAATAAATAATTGTTCCGTATTTAAAAGTATGAATTTTACATTTAAAAGTATTTTACCCAGGTAAGGATTCAGTATTTTTTGCATGTTTTGGTGTGACCACCAATCTCTCTTTCCTCTCTCTGTAGGCGTTGCCAATTCAAAAAAAAAGAAAGAAAGAGAAAACAAAGTGAAATAAAATATAGGTAAGCATTGTTTTAATTAAATTAAGGTTGTAATATCATATTAGTTAGACAAACAAATGTGACAATTAACATTTATAATCTTTAAGCTCTAATACTGGCATTCTTATTTTACAGATACGTATTCAAAAGCGAAATAAAATGTCAGAGGCAAAACAGTAAGTAAAGCACTGCACACTGGGCCAGCAGGCCCCAGTTTATTATTTTTATTTTACTAACATTGGCAGCTAGAGCCCTAAAATATGACACTTTTAAAAGTTGATAAATCTTAAACCACTTAAAATTTAATTTAAATTTAAATAAAAATATCAGAATAAAAAATGCGTCGTGCCCAATTGTGCGGGCCATATTGTGGCTTATTATTTTCCCAACAAGGAAAATAAGATGAAATGGTTTGAACATAGAGTAAGAAATGTATAGAGGCACCATTTGCTCTGCCGCCACCTAGACTAAAACAGGGGAAATTTTCAGTCTCTCACGGTTCGATTCGAACCTTTAATTCGGTCCCGCGGTGAGTTTCTGCATCTGAACTGCTCGCACCCATTGCTAAGGGCTAGTGCGAGCAGTGCAGTTGCAAATTCACCATGGGACCGAATTGCAAGTTCGAATCAAAAACTGAAAAGTTGGGTGGGAAATCAAGGTTAGCTTCGAACATGGCTCTCAGCAGAGCTTGGGCAGAGGTCCGGGCAGAGCAAATGGTGCCTCTATATAATTCTTACGCTATGGTTTGAAAACCTCAAAATTCAATCAGCGCACAATCGAGACCAGGTGTGTAAACACACTTTAGGCCGGAGTGCTTCTCGGGGTCGGCTACTAAGGAACGGAAGTGTTTCGACCGAAATGTTGGGTAAGCAATAGTTCTTAGTTTTTGTACTACTGTGGGCAAAAAGTAAAATGAATTTGTTTGCCCACAGTAGTAACTTAATTTATTGAAGGTTCAAGTAATTATTCAGGGTTTTTTAAAGTCATTCGATGCCTTTAAAAATTCTTAAAAATTATTTGCACTTTCAAAATATGTACTAATACTTATATAATTTAATTAATTTTTATTTTTTTTATTTATTTTTTTATTATTTAGGTTTTGTGCCAGTGCATGAACCACAGTTCAGCACTTGGCAAAAAAAAAATATTGCACTGTGTTGCATAAAAAATTGTCGTTGCGTTGAAGGTTTGCAAAAAACAATGATGCCTATTGAGAACCTTATTAAATTGTTTAAGGAAGTCAATATAGTTATAGGTGACTGTTTTTTGTGCAAACTGCACCAGATTGAATTGAAAAATAAAATGGATGAATGCAAACATTCAAAGCCTAGACCAGAATTCATTTTTGACTTTGTTCATTTGTTTAAGAGTATTCGAAATAATTTCCTGAACAGAGGTGTTAAATTACCTTTGGACCCACTTAAATTTGATGAAATTTCAAATAAAAGTGTCGCGTCTTGGAAGGTTATTCAAGAGTTCTATAGCATTGACTCATGCGGAGTATCTCGTTTGGCTCCAAAGCTATCAGATAAGCACATTGATCCAAATAATTTTCAAAAAATGAATGTAAAATTGGCGACTCAGGTATTTTCGAACACTGTAAGCCACGGAATCGATGTATTGAGAAATGCTGGAAATTTACAAAGTTCTGTCAATGCATTGGCAACTTCAGAATTCCTTAAACAAATGAATGATGGGTTTGACCTTTTAAATGAAGGCACTTATCGCTCAGATAACATCATGAAATATAAGTTGGAAAATTTCATGCAGTTTTTAGATAAATAAAGTTTCTTCCGCAATACGGGAAAACCGTCAAGTGCAACTTGCGTAGCAAAGCTAAAGAAAGCTGCCAAAGAATTATTAACGTATGTGAACAACTCTCGCAAACCGAAAACGTCGAATTTATACGTTTAAATAGGTTTTGCCAAGATCCATTACAAAACTTGTTTGGGTTGTTAAGATCCAAATTTGGTAATTTCACAAACCCCACAGCACAGCAATTACTGTATGCACTAAAAAATTTGTGGGCGACAAAAATAATAAATGAGAGAACAACGAAAAACACAAATTGTATTCCTGATAGCGACATTTCCTTAGACTGGTCTTATGAGCCAGGAATGTTGGAGGAAATTAACAAAAGCAGAATACAATTGGAAAGTTGTGCGGAAAAATCTGAATTTCCATCTCAAATAGTTTTTGAACCTAAAGAAAGTGCTTGCCCTGACAATAATTTAGGAGAACGTAATGCTGTAAGATATTTCTTGGGCTACGTTATTTTAAAAAAATTAAATGCTGACAATTGCCCTAATTGCACAAAATCCCTGGCTTGCCTTGATGAAATGAAATCAAAAACTAAACAGTTCATCAAGGCAAAAAATTACAGTTCTTATGAACTATATTTAAAAAATCCTTCTGATGCCATGTTTGAAATAACATTGCAGCATGTATACATATTCGACCACGAATTTAAGAAACGTCCGCAACGGCGAAATTTTTGTGAGTACTTAGTTAAAAATGCACAGAAGAAACAAATAAACAGTATCCTTATTGGTTTGCTATTACTGATCCATGCGCTCAGCACAGACAAGTATTTTAAAACATTTGTTAAAGGTGCTATTATACAAGCACAGCAAGTGGTACCACGAGGAATGGGACGCAACTCAGAAAGCTAGTGGAAGAATAAGCAGAGAAATAAAAGAAATTAAGAAGAGATTCTCCGACACAGTCGAATTTGATTCAATTCAAACAATAAGCACTGTCAAAAAATAAAAAAAACTCAACAATTTAAAACACATATAGGTATCCTCTTCTATGTAATATTATAGTATTTAAATTTAATAATATTAGTTATGAATGTTCTTATTAACTGTTGTTATGTATTTTTGGGCAGTTTTCAAAAGCTGTCCGATCTACCGCCTTCTAAATTTGTTTACAACACAATGAAAAGAAAAGATTGCTGATGAGGGAGAGTGGTGTCTTCCGAAACAGTTTTGAAATAATTAAAAATTCTTTTTTAGTCGATTTGGTAAATATACTTTTAGAAATGTGCTTCCTTGGTCTGCTTTCGCAAAATATTTAATTTTTATACCCTTGCAGAGGGTATTATAATTTCAGTCAGAAGTTTGCAACGCAGTGAAGTAGACGTCTCCGACCCTATAAAGTGTATATATTCTTGATCAGGATCACTAGGCAAGTCGATCTAGCCATGTCCGTCTGTCCGTCTGTTTATATGCAAACTAGTCTCTCAGTTTTAAAGCTATCTGCATGAAACTTTCCGATTTACGGTTTAAATTTCATAAAAATCGTACGACTATAGCATATAGCTCCCAAAGAATTAATAAGAATATATAAAATAACTATCTAATAATAGAGCTGCAAATCATCATTGCTTCAATGTTTTTAAACATATACGCAAGTAAATCATAATTTTAATGTTTTAAAAAATATTTAATTTTTGCAATAGCTGCAAGGGTATATGAACTTCGGCTTGCCGAAGTTAGCTTCCTTTCTTGTTTTTGCTAACACAGGCATTTTTTATCAAAGCGCATTTGTATAATGCATTTAAATCTAAAATATAATATTTGTTTTTATTAATATCATTATTTTTAATTAATTATATTTAATATAATTATTTATTGTTTATGGTAATATATTTAATTATACTATTCTTTATCAGTTTATCAGAGCTATTAGGATTAATTCTATTATCTCTATTATTTTTGCAGTAAACACTCAAGTATATCGGCTAAAAAGAAACTTAGCAAAAAGCCAAGTAGATCTTATGAGCCTCACGAGCCTAATAAATTACTTCACATTTTGTTGTAACAATAATAATATTATAACTAAGCATACATAGATAAAGAGGATTTCCAGTAGCGCAGTCGTTCCAAGCAGGTCCTGCGACACTCCCCAAAGGCCAAGAAATCTCAAATTTTCCGATCTTTCTGTTGTCTCAGCACAAACCAGGTCCCTTGGGCTGTCTGCAGGCTAGAAAAGTAATAAAACTAGATTAGGTTGTAGCTTAAGAAAATAAATATTTTTAGTTTTTTATACCCTTGCATTATGATTTCAACCAGAAGTTTGCAACGAAGTAAAGGCGTCATTTCTGAAAAATATATAAAAAAATTATAACTTTGCTTGTTTTTAAATTGTTTTATTAGTTCTTTAACATATAGTAATGGTTAAATATTTCAGAATTACGGTTTAAATTTCTTTAAAATCGGACGACTAAAACATAAAGCTCCCATCGGAACACAAAAAAAAAATAATTAAAAATTCTTATTTGGCAGGTACATAGCTCCGATTTTAAATTTTTTCAATGCCCAAATTAGGTATAAACTGAAGAAAACGACAATTCAACAAACATACATTTAAAAATTCGAAAATAAATCGGGATGCCGGTTTATTCGGGACTTCAGGCGGTCCTTGAACTGGAAGTTCTCGAAGTTGGACAGATCCTCGGCGCCGCTGACGGTGGACAAGTAGGGCCACCTCCTGGTTGAGGATGCTATACCAGTCGACTCCCACAAACCTTGGATGACTGTTCACATCGATGGCGCCCTCGGGCGAGTTTCCTAAACTGAAAAGTGGTGGCATGAGCTTCTCCTGGATGCCCCTGACCCACTCCCACCTTCACTCACCGTTTTGAGGTGTCCACCTGCATCAAGCTCTCGACAAGATGCTTAGCTGGGCAGTAAAATAGCTGGGCATCTTGTAGTCGCAGACACTGATCTTGGAATATATCAGAATGATATCGCGATTGTGAATGGCAAAGGGAGAGCCCGCCACAAACTCGTACACAAAAATTCCGAAGGAATATACGGCCGAATTTGCACAATCTCTGGGGCCAAATATTCCGGCGATCCACACAGGGCCGAAGTTCGGCCGTCCACTCTCTGGGGTTTTAAAATTAGTGTATTCATAGGGAAGTTCTTTGTAAAACCAATGTCCGTGAGTTTGATATTGCCTCACTGGTCGAGCAGGATGTTCTCTGGCTTCAGGTCCCTGTACATGAGGCATAGAGTAAGAAATGTATAGAGGCACCATTTGCTCTGCCGCTCTCTCGAGTGACTTTTCCAGTGATGCCACCTAGACTAAAACAGGGGAAATTTTCAGTCTCTCACGGTTCGATTCGAACTTGTAATTCGGTCCCGCGGTGAGTTTCTGCATCTGAACTGCTCGCTCCCATTGCTAAGGGCTGGTGCGAGCAGTGCAGTTGCAAATTCACCATGGGACCGAATTGCAAGTTCGATCCAAAAACTGAAAAGTGGGGTGGGAAATCAAGGTTAGCTTCGAACATGGCTCTCAGCAGAGCTTGGGCAGAGGTCCGGGCAGAGCAAATGGTGCCTCTATACATTTCTTACTCTATGCATGAGGTGCATTTTATGCATACACTCGAGGGCTAAAGCCACCTGAGAGGCATAGAAGCGGGCCTGCTTCTTGTTGAACTTGCGAACCCTTTTTTTTTGGAAAAGATCCATTAAACCTCAGTCTGCGAAGAAATGGAATCAGGAATACTCACCTGCATTGGTAGCTGAACCATAGAGTAAGAATTATATAGAGGCACCATTTGCTCTGCCCGGACCTCTGCCCAAGCTCTGCTGAGAGCCATGTTCGAAGCTAACCTTGATTTCCCACCCCACTTTTCAGTTTTTGGATCGAACTTGCAATTCGGTCCCATGGTGAATTTGCAACTGCACTGCTCGCACCAGCCCTTAGCAATGGGTGCGAGCAGTTCAGATGCAGAAACTCACCGCGGGACCGAATTAAAGGTTCGAATCGAACCGTGAGAGACTAATTATTTCCCCTGTTTTAGTCTAGGTGGCATCACTGGAAAAGTCACTCGAGAGCATAGAGTAAGAATTATATAGAGGCACCATTTGCTCTGCCCGGACCTCTGCCGAAGCTCTGCTGAGAGCCATGTTCGAAGCTAACCTTGATTTCCCCCACACTTTTCAGTTTTTGGATCGAACTTGCAATTCGGTCCCATGGTGAATTTGCTACTGCACTGCTCGCACCAGCCCTTGGCAATGGGAGCGAGCAGTTCAGATGCAGAAACTCACCGCGGGACCGAATTAAAGGTTCGAATCGAACCGTGAGAGACTGAAAATTTCCCCTGTTTTAGTCTAGGTGGCATCATTGGAAAAGTCACTCGAGAGCATAGAGTAAGAATTATATAGAGGCACCATTTGCTCTGCCCGGACCTCTGCCGAAGCTCTGCTGAGAGCCATGTTCGAAGCTAACCTTGATTTCCCCCCCACTTTTCAGTTTTTGGATCGAACTTGCAATTCGGTCCCATGGTGAATTTGCTACTGCACTGCTCGCACCAGCCCTTGGCAATGGGAGCGAGCAGTTCAGATGCAGAAACTCACCGCGGGACCGAATTAAAGGTTCGAATCGAACCGTGAGAGACTGAAAATTTCCCCTGTTTTAGTCTAGGTGGCATCATTGGAAAAGTCACTCGAGAGCATAGAGTAAGAATTATATAGAGGCACCATTTGCTCTGCCCGGACCTCTGCCCAAGCTCTGCTGAGAGCCATGTTCGAAGCTAACCTTGATTTCCCCCCCACTTTTCAGTTTTTGATTCGAACTTGCAATTCGGTCCCATGGTGAATTTGCAACTGCACTGCTCGCACCAGCCCTTAGCAATGGGTGCGAGCAGTTCAGATGCAGAAACTCACCGCGGGACCGAATTAAAGGTTCGAATCGAACCGTGAGAGACTGAAAATTTCCCCTGTTTTAGTCTAGGTGGCATCACTGGAAAAGTCACTCGAGAGAGCGGCAGAGCAAATGGTGCCTCTATACATTTCTTACTCTATGCTCTATGACTCTATGCTTATACACAAAAATGCTTATGCTTATATCATAGAGTAAGAAATGTATAGAGGCACCATTTGCTCTGCCGCTCTCTCGAGTGACTTTTCCAGTGATGCCACCTAGACTAAAACAGGGGAAATTTTCAGTCTCTCACGGTTCGATTCGAACCTTTAATTCGGTCCCGCGGTGAGTTTCTGCATCTGAACTGCTCGCTTCCATTGCTAAGGGCTAGTGCGAGCAGTGCAGTTGCAAATTCACCATGGGACCGAATTGCAAGTTCGATCCAAAAACTGAAAAGTGGGGTGGGAAATCAAGGTTAGCTTCGAACATGGCTCTCAGCAGAGCTTGGGCAGAGGTCCGGGCAGAGCAAATGGTGCCTCTATATAATTCTTACTCTATGCTTATATACAAAACTTTTCATAAAGAAATTTATGTGACGCGTTTAATAGTTTTTAAATAATTTGATTTAATTATTTTTAAATATTGCATGTTTCAAAACTAAACATCACCAAAAGGTCGTTGGAATGCCTTCAGTGGAAACAATTAAGGCATCACACATGTATGTATGTACCTGTGGAGCTGTTTGGCCAAGCAGTAATTTTGTTCAAAAATGTAACGAAGTGGCACAGGGGAAAGGTACAAGGGTTCACAGCTTATTTGATGCAGAGCCCATTTAAAAATGAATTCGGGTGTAACTTTTAAACGCAAAGACCTAACTTAAAAATTGGAATGCCTAATAACAGATTAATATAAGTAGTATAATAAAGGAACATCGTCTAATTCATTAAAATTGTTTTTTTTTATTTTATAATTTGTTTAAAAAAATACTAGATAATTTTTGGTCACAACTTATTTGATGCAAGATCTTGTAAACGCTTTTGCGCAACCATGGAGCCGTGTTTTCAACACTGTTTTTTTACAGTTGCTTCTCCGTTGAATTCGCATGCAGTTCCCGTTTATGTTTTTTTTTAATTTTGCGCTTTAACTTGAAGACAAAGACAAATATAAGCAATGGGTCCTCGCACATCAATTGAGAAGCGTGAATTAGTCCTACAACATTTCAAAAGTGGGGTCTCCTAACGCGGAATTGCCAAAATTGTGGATTTGAGTCCGTCTACTGTATATAATACAGCATATAATTGAACGGTACGTTCGCGAAAATCCAGTCGAAAATAAGGGCAGAAACGAACCGAATAAGATTTTCAGCGCTTATGACGAGCGCTTAATAGTGACGAAAATTAAGGAAAACCCCAGGCTGTAAGCACCAAAACTTACTGAGCAGATTCACCAAGAGCAAGGCAAGTCATGTTGCCCACAAACCATTCCTCATATGGAGACAGTCACCAGATATAAATGTTATAGAGAATTTGTGGGCTTTACTGGATAATAACATACGGAAACACAATATTACCAGTAAGGAACAGCTAATAACGGGATAACGACATATCTCCGCCGTCATATCTCCGCCCAGTGTATTTTGTCGGCGGAGATATGTACATATGTCGTGTTTTATTGGGAGAGTTCTGTCGTTTAAAAGCGACATTGCTCCCCCATTGGCTATCGCGGAGTTATGTCGTCTTAAAACGACATATCTCCACCCTTCTACAAACGACATATGTATCTCCGCGAGGAGATCTTTGTCATTTAGAAATTGTCAAAGAACACGTAGAAACATGAACTTCATAAGTATCCAATAAGAATGAGCAAAATGGACTTACTTATTGATTCATAAAAGAAATCAGTGGCGCTATTATTAAAATTAAAAAAAATTTTTTGTGTATGTACTACTATTTACATTTTTCTTTATTGATCATTTGTTTTATAACTATTCATATATTTAACTTGTTTAAGGCTTTTTTTTTACTTTAGGCTCCAATTTATCGAAATACACTGCAAGTGTCGTCGATAATAACAAGAAATTGAAATATTTACATTAAGAATGTGAACGTTGAACATTTTAGGTGGCAACAAAAATAGCACTATTTCAAAAATAACTTAAGAAAACGAAAAAATAACGGGAAGTTCTGGAATATTTGTATTTGTTTGTATTCCTTGTCGATATAGTGTATTAATATTTGGTTGTAAAACCTTTGGCAGCAATGACAGCAGCACAACGTCTCGTCATAGAATTGACCAAATGTTGGCACCTTTCCCGTGGAATACTGCTCCATGATTATTGAATGGTAGCCCAGAGCTCCTGATTATTCCTTGGTTTTGTATTGGAAACATATTTTTTACATCAGACCAAAGATTCTCTATCGGGTTTAAGTCTGTAGACTGAGCAGGCCAATCCATTAGGTGAAGGGATCTGTCTTGAAACCACTTGCGAGCTTTCTTGCTGGTATGTTAAGGGTCGTTATCCTGTTGGAAGACCCACAACAACGGCATTACGTATTCTGCATAAGGCAGCATCACTGTTTGCAAAATATCGCAATAGACATGTTGATCCATAATAACTTTTATCCAATGTATTGGACCCACTCCGTAATAAGAAAAGCATGCCCAAACCATGATACTCGTTCCACCGAGCGTAGGTGTTGCCTTCCTCGATAAGCTTTTTAATGATTTTCCTCTTTTCGTCACTGTTTGCAAAATATCGCAATAGACATGTTGATCCATAATACCTTTTATCCAATGTATTGGACCCACTCCGTGATAAGAAAAGCATGCCCAAACTGATACTCGTTCCACCGTGTTTTATGGTCTTGCAGGTGAAACTTGGGCGGTATTCCGAATTTGGGGTCGCCGTACATAGGATCGAGATCCTCTTCCTCCAAGTAGCACGATTTTGCTTTCATCCGACCTTAGGATGTTTCTCCACTTTTCTGCCGGCCAATTCAGGTGCTCTTTGGCAAACTCTATTCTTTTTGTCACATGCTTCGCATTCAAAAGAGGAACTTTTCTCGGACTACGGGCACTTAATTTATAATCTTTTAATCGATTCCGAACTGTTTTAATGCAAGCCGATATGTTAAGCTCCTTCTTTAGCTCAGTAGCCGGCTTAAAGGGGGCCTTATTGCACTCGCGAACCAGTCTGTTCACCAGCAAATTAGACATTGCGGCTTTTCTACCGCGTGTTTCTGGTTTATTTTTTTAATTTAAGGCATTACTAATCATTTTATTGGAGCAACCGACGATTTGCCCCACCTGAGCGTAGGTGTTGCCTTCCTCGATAAGCTTTTTAATGATTTTCCTCTTTTCGTCAGTACAATGCTTTCCGCGACCCATAATTAATAATTTTTTTGAACTTAATGATAAAGTTTCGACTCGACTTTGCAATACAATGCATTTACTGTCCGCAGACACAACAACAATCATCATTTCGCCGAACACCTGCAGTCTGCTCTTCGGAATCTCAAAAAAACCGTTATCAGTGCTATTTTTTTTGCCGCTCTGTTTTGCACTTCGTTTGCTGAGATGCCTTATACAGAAAAAACCGTACGCAAATTAGATATAGGTATAGTTGATAAATATACATTTATATATAAAATGTATAACACACTTATGTATATAATTTTGTATTTTTAGTTTTTTCTTCGGACAAGATAATTGAAAATAATATTGAGGAGCAAAATCGTGATTATCTTCTTGATGCCACTTTTAAAGTTTGTCCTTTTGGGATTTTTAGGCAACTTTTTATAATTTACATTAAACATATGCAGAAGGTAAATTAATTATTTTAATTGATATAGGTAAATAGATTATTGTATTTTTTTGCATTGCTTTAGATAACGCCGTTTTTATTCATATTGATGACGCGAAAATCTGGGCTATGCTACCAGCACTTGTTTATGTTATTTATTGATTGCAACATTTGTTGCTTAAAAGGTGGATCTTTTATTTCGGACTATGAAAACGCAATGCGGAACGCTCAAAATAACTGCATCCCTCAATGAACTTCTTTGCTTGTTGGTTCCATTTTACACAAGCATGCAAAAAATATGCAAAAAAAACGTCCGGGTTCGAAAAAATGCTAAAATGCAATAAACATGCATATGTGCTCTTTCTCAAGTTTTGTACTTACCGCTCCTACCCGCTACAAAAATAGTCGAAGCTTTTAATATGCTGAAATGCCAAGCACAATCTTTAGAAAATAAGATGTTTTCTCCATTTTTAACATATTTCGAGAAACAGTGGCTTAAAAAGGTTGGTTCTGTATTATAAGCTATTACTTATAAATTTGTGTTGTTTTTAATTTTTTGGTATGTATATTATAATGGACTATTTCTATTTTTAGGAAGGACCTGAGAACATTTCGGTTTTTAAGCGTTCAACTCGAACCACCGGATCTGTTGAAGAGTATAATTTGAATTTAGGCAATAAGATTCGAGCAAAAGGGCATTTTTTTAAATTTGTACAATGTTTAATTGTTGCAGAATTTGAGAAAAGCCGCGAATTCGCACTCCTGTTTACGGCGGTGTTGGAAAACAACTAATATCGAAACAGTTACGTGTAAGTATATAATATTTTATGAAGAGATAATTATACCTAAGAACAATTATGTTTTTCGGAATCGTGCTTAAAAATCATGGACGCAATGGAGTTGTTTGAGAACGGAGAAATAGATATTCAGGGATTTTTAACTCGCACGATTTCGCTAAACGATCCTTTTTAACAGTGTGGATGACACGGAAACTAATTCGCCTGAGCTTAATTCTTCAAAATCATCTAATTCCTCAGACGGTTCCAATTTAAGTCAGTTGTCGGATGCTGCTATTGTCCAAATGAACCCATTTAATGTGTGCCTATTGAAGCCTGAATCTGTTTGGCTTCGACCATATAATCATGTAAAAATCTGCGACTTATGTTGGGATAAAATTGTTGAAAATATTTCCTTGAAAAATAATGACATTGAAGATGATGAAAGTGGAAATTAGAAACCGAAATGTCCCAGCTGTAATCAGCCTGTTAATGAGGCAATTCGAAATGTTTTTATTTACAATTAAGTAAGAAGTCAACTAAAGTGATGTTAATAAATCTAAAAACGAACGGTTTAAAGTAATACATATAAATGACAAGGTTTTTCTTTGAATCGGGACGGTATCATAGAGTAAGAACTATATAGAGGCAC
Source organism: Drosophila gunungcola (assembly GCF_025200985.1). Classification (NCBI taxonomy): domain Eukaryota; kingdom Metazoa; phylum Arthropoda; class Insecta; order Diptera; family Drosophilidae; genus Drosophila; species Drosophila gunungcola. Next base: position 427,124 of record NW_026453189.1, on the reverse strand, counting down.
CATTGGCTCTGCCGCTCTCTCGAGTGACTTTTCCAGTGATTCCACCTAGAATATATTCAGTCTCTCACGGTTCGATTCGAACCTTTAATTCGGTCCCGCGGTGAGTTTCTGCATCTGAACTGCTCGCTCTTATTGTTCTGTTTTTAGCTTATGGGAAATGCGGCAGAGCGAGTGAAATGACCAAATGATTTTTGTTTTGTTGACAAAAACGTGGTTCTTGTTTTCCCATAGAAAGCGACTGGGACCGATATCAAAATCCACATAGAACCCAATCATGTCTGAGTTAAATTCAAATTGTACTGAATTTAATTAATTTTGAATATAAGGATAAGTTAATTTTAAATATTTTCTTAGCAAAACGTATTGTGTTTTGATAATAAGAATTATGTTAATTATAACTATTAATAGACTAGATGAATATATAATATAATTATTCTTTTGTATTTGCACTTTCAATGTCTCTAATAAAACCAAATAAAAAAAATCCGTTATATTATTTATTATGGTGGAATTAAGTTTGTTGCAAAGATATATTGTTATTTTTGTATTTTATTATATTTGTTTTTTTATTTTACATTTTTTAAATATTTGACATTATCAAGTAGAAGCTAGTACTACCATAAACTTTTTATACCCTAGCAGAGGGTATTTCCTTTCCTGTTATTTTATCTGGTCACTTTGGTTTCCGAGCGCGTGCCGTAAACAACTTTAAGGTAAGTAAAAGTTTGAAATTTTATTATAAATTACAGTTTTTTAATTATTTACAGATGAATCCGTATAATTTTGGACAGCCTCACTACCCCACATACTCCCAATACCCCCAATACCTCCCATACCCCCAACAACCTCCCCCATATGCGGTTTCGGTGGCATACTACCAGCCACCTCAACCCTATCCCCAACCCCACTTCCCTGCACCCCTTCCACCGCCACCGCCGCAGCATCTGCAGCCTGCATCTCCAGGGGGAGGACTCCGACAAGGAAATCAAAGCCGGAGGCGCCGCCGCTCACGTGCGGCCATACGTAAGGCGAAGGAAGCCAAGGAGAGGAGCACATTGGAGACTGCGATAGTGGACGCAGTTAAAGAGGCATTGAAGGGCGAGCAAGTAATCAGCGAGCCAATGCAGAAGTTAACTATATAAATGTGTTAATAAAACCACATTTAAAAAACAGAAATTGTTCGCGTTTTGAATGGGGGAAAATGTTAGGAAGGTAAGTTGTCTGGGCGGCTTTGGAGGATTCTGCGGGATAAAGTCAACTTTGAGGACAGCACCACCACGGAACCACAGGTAAGATTTCTTTTAAAATAATATAAAATTCAATCTAATTTGTTGAACAACACCACCAGCATAGAGTAAGAATTATATAGAGGCACCATTTGCTCTGCCCGGACCTCTGCCCAAGCTCTGCTGAGAGCCATGTTCGAAGCTAACCTTGATTTCCCCCCCACTTTTCAGTTTTTGATTCGAACTTGCAATTCGGTCCCATGGTGAATTTGCAACTGCACTGCTCGCACCATAGAGTAAGAAATGTATAGAGGCACCATTTGCTCTGCCGCTCTCTCGAGTGACTTTTCCAGTGATGCCACCTAGACTAAAACAGGGGAAATTTTCAGTCTCTCACGGTTCGATTCGAACTTGTAATTCGGTCCCGCGGTGAGTTTCTGCATCTGAACTGCTCGCTCCCATTGCTAAGGGCTGGTGCGAGCAGTGCAGTTGCAAATTCACCATGGGACCGAATTGCAAGTTCGATCCAAAAACTGAAAAGTGGGGTGGGAAATCAAGGTTAGCTTCGAACATGGCTCTCAGCAGAGCTTGGGCAGAGGTCCGGGCAGAGCAAATGGTGCCTCTATACATTTCTTACTCTATGATGCCACCTAGACTAAAACAGGGGAAATTTTCAGTCTCTCACGGTTCGATTCGAACTTGTAATTCGGTCCCGCGGTGAGTTTCTGCATCTGAACTGCTCGCTCCCATTGCTAAGGGCTGGTGCGAGCAGTGCAGTTGCAAATTCACCATGGGACCGAATTGCAAGTTCGATCCAAAAACTGAAAAGTGGGGTGGGAAATCAAGGTTAGCTTCGAACATGGCTCTCAGCAGAGCTTGGGCAGAGGTCCGGGCAGAGCAAATGGTGCCTCTATACATTTCTTACTCTATGCAAATGGTGCCTCTATATAATTCTTACTCTATGCTCGCACCAGCCCTTAGCAATGGGAGCGAGCAGTTCAGATGCAGAAACTCACCGCGGGACCGAATTAAAGGTTCGAATCGAACCGTGAGAGACTGAATATATTCTAGGTGGAATCACTGGAAAAGTCACTCGAGAGAGCGGCAGAGCAAATGGCATAGAGTAAGAAATGTATAGAGGCATAGAGTAAGAAATGTATAGAGGCACCATTTGCTCTGCCCGGACCTCTGCCCAAGCTCTGCTGAGAGCCATGTTCGAAGCTAACCTTGATTTCCCACCCCACTTTTCAGTTTTTGGATCGAACTTGCAATTCGGTCCCATGGTGAATTTGCAACTGCACTGCTCGCACCAGCCCTTAGCAATGGGAGCGAGCAGTTCAGATGCAGAAACTCACCGCGGGACCGAATTACAAGTTCGAATCGAACCGTGAGAGACTGAAAATTTCCCCTGTTTTAGTCTAGGTGGCATCACTGGAAAAGTCACTCGAGAGAGCGGCAGAGCAAATGGTGCCTCTATCATAGACATAGAGTAAGAAATGTATAGAGGCACCATTTGCTCTGCCGCTCTCTCGAGTGACTTTTCCAGTGATGCCACCTAGACTAAAACAGGGGAAATTTTCAGTCTCTCACGGTTCGATTCGAACTTGTAATTCGGTCCCGCGGTGAGTTTCTGCATCTGAACTGCTCGCTCCCATTGCTAAGGGCTGGTGCGAGCAGTGCAGTTGCAAATTCACCATGGGACCGAATTGCAAGTTCGATCCAAAAACTGAAAAGTGGGGTGGGAAATCAAGGTTAGCTTCGAACATGGCTCTCAGCAGAGCTTGGGCAGAGGTCCGGGCAGAGCAAATGGTGCCTCTATACATTTCTTACTCTATGTCATAGAGTAAGAATTATATAGAGGCACCATTTGCTCTGCCCGGACCTCTGCCCAAGCTCTGCTGAGAGCCATGTTCGAAGCTAACCTTGATTTCCCACCCCACTTTTCAGTTTTTGGATCGAACTTGCAATTCGGTCCCATGGTGAATTTGCAACTGCACTGCTCGCACTAGCCCTTAGCAATGGAAGCGAGCAGTTCAGATGCAGAAACTCACCGCGGGACCGAATTAAAGGTTCGAATCGAACCGTGAGAGACTGAAAATTTCCCCTGTTTTAGTCTAGGTGGCATCACTGGAAAAGTCACTCGAGAGAGCGGCAGAGCAAATGGTGCCTCTATACATTTCTTACTCTATGCCTCTATACATTTCTTACTCTATGATCATAGAGTAAGAAATGTATAGAGGCACCATTTGCTCTGCCGCTCTCTCGAGTGACTTTTCCAGTGATGCCACCTAGACTAAAACAGGGGAAATTTTCAGTCTCTCACGGTTCGATTCGAACTTGTAATTCGGTCCCGCGGTGAGTTTCTGCATCTGAACTGCTCGCTCCCATTGCTAAGGGCTGGTGCGAGCAGTGCAGTTGCAAATTCACCATGGGACCGAATTGCAAGTTCGATCCAAAAACTGAAAAGTGGGGTGGGAAATCAAGGTTAGCTTCGAACATGGCTCTCAGCAGAGCTTGGGCAGAGGTCCGGGCAGAGCAAATGGTGCCTCTATACATTTCTTACTCTATGCTATGATAGAGGCACCATTTGCTCTGCCGCTCTCTCGAGTGACTTTTCCAGTGATGCCACCTAGACTAAAACAGGGGAAATTTTCAGTCTCTCACGGTTCGATTCGAACCTTTAATTCGGTCCCGCGGTGAGTTTCTGCATCTGAACTGCTCGCTCCCATTGCTAAGGGCTGGTGCGAGCAGTGCAGTTGCAAATTCATAACGGGACCGAATTGCAAGTTCGAATCAAAAACTTAAAAGTGGGGGGGGGGAAATCAAGGTTAGCTTCGAACATGGCTCTCAGCAGAGCTTGGGCAGAGGTCCGGGCAGAGCAAATGGTGCCTCTATACATTTCTTACTCTATGTTTGAACTGAAAATATTTTTAAGACTTTTATGTTAATTATTTAAGACTAATATGAAGAGCATCATTTAAGCTGTGACCTAATAAAATTGGAAATTTTTTTTTTTTTGTTATATTAACCCATTGACTTCTTCGTATGAAATAAACTATGTTCCTTTATTACACTGAATATATACATCTATTATTAGCCATTAAAATTTTAAATAGGCTCTGCATCAAATAAGCTGTGAGCCACTGTAAGTTAAATGCAATAAATATAAATGGAAATTAGAAACAATTAGGGAACACATATTCTCGCACACATACACATATACAAAACGTGATTTTGTTTATAAAATGTGTTTTTAAATTGTTTATCATCTGCATTCGCAGACAATTGTGTCTGAGTTTGTCTGTCAGTAACTTAACCCTCTCTTCATATTTCTTTCTCTGTCATTCGTTCAATCCTACTCTATTCCTCTTCACTCTCCCTTCCACTGTTAGCAAAAGTTACATATTATTATTATTATTATTATTATTATTAAAGATAGAGAAGTTTACAAAACTAGACTAACTTAGTTGGTAAAGCGCTGGCAGCAAGGCCTTCGGCTTTTAAGGTTAGCGATATTAGGTCTATTTAATTACATGTTGTTCGTTGCATTTAGGCTATTTAGTTGGTAAATTTTATTTATGTACATTTTGTGTATTTTTAAATTTTGTGGTATAGGTTTGAAGTTTTAAGAAAATTAGGATTTTTTCTAAGTTATCAGGGTTGAGTTCGCTAAGGAGATTTAGTGGGTTTGCATTTTTGAAGATAGATAGTTTAGTAGGGAGGAGTGATGAGCATGAGTTTAATAGGTGGGGTATGGTATTGTCGCCTTGGCAGAAGGGGCAGGGTGAGGTTTGGTTTTGATTAAAGTAGTGCTCGTGTGTTAGTTTTGTGTGGCCTAGTCTAAGGCGTGTTATTTTAATTTGATCGAGTCTGCTCGATTTGGGATGGAAGGCTCTGCAATAATTGTCGATGTTTGACTTGTCTTTGTTAATGTTTTTGTACCATTGATTGCAGTGTTCTATGTTTAGTTTGTTTCTTGTTAGGAATTCTAGTTTTAGGTGTCTGTTTATGTCTGTTAAATTAATGTTTGGGGTGTAAATAAGGGGCATGTTGCTTGTCGATTTGGCTGTTTGGTCGGCTAGCTCGTTGCCTGCTATGCCTACATGACCAGGGATCCACAATATTTTAATTTTTGGGGCTAGTTTTGTAAGAATTGATCTGATTTTGTTGGAGTAAAATTGTTGTTGTTTGGGTTTCTTATGGCGTCAATTGCTGAGAGAGAGTCAGAGCAGATCATGAACTTTCCCCTTGTGTTTTTGATTTGGTCGATTGCTACTAATATGGCTATTATTTCTGCGGAGAGTACTGATGAGTATGGGGGTAGGATACCATATTTAATAATATAAGTATCTGTTGTGATTGCATATGATATAGTGGAGTTCATTTTTGATCCGTCCGTAAATATGAATTTGTGTGTTTTATGGCTGTCTTTGGTGTGTTCGTATAGTTTCCTGTATGTATCTGGTGGTGTGGTTTGTTTCTTGTGCGCTCTAAATGTTGTGTCTATGAGGTTTGGGAGATCCCAAGGTGGCTGGTATTTGTGTAGTTTAACTGGTTCGTACGGTAGGTTTAGTGCTTGACAAAGGTTTATTGTGCGGTCTATGGTTGATGGGTTCTTTTTTGATTTTCTTTGTTTGACAAGTTTGTGTATTGGTGTATCTTTCGAGAAAATAAGGTTTTTTGTAAGTTTGGCTGTTTGAAGGTCTCGTTTTCGCTCTAATGGGAGGATGTTGGCTTCGTATAGTAAGTTATTTATGGGCGTGGTTCGGTAGGCGCCAAGGGCTAGACGAATTGCAGTGTTAAAGGGTGTTTTTAATTTGTTTAGCACGCTTTTCGGAGCCTGTCCGTATAAGAACAGGCCATATTCCATTTTTGCTATGACTGTTGCTTTCGCGACGTGGAGTAGTGTTTGTGTGTTACAATTGAATTTGAGGTTGGAGAGGCATTTTATAATATCAATTTTTGGTGTAGTGATGGAAGAAGTGATTTTATGTGTGTGTCCCATTTGTATTTACTGTTTATGGTTATCCCTAAGATTTTGAGTGCAGGTACTTGTTGTATTGGTGTGTTGCTACAGCTTATGGTGCTAGTGCAGTTGTGTTTTTTGCAAATATGGAGGTGTTGGCATTTAGCTAAGGATAGAGATGCTCCTGAGTATGAGCACCAGCCGCTTATGTCATGTAATAAATTGTCTAGGTTGAAATTAAGGTTTTTGTTGTTTTTGAAATTTATTATCAGGAAAAAATCATCGGCGTATGCGCTAAATTTAATTTCTCTGTGTAAAGATATTACGTTTGAGAGCTTATTGTATGCGATGAGAAATAGGATTACCGATATAGGTGATCCTTGTGGGATACCATTGGATAATGGGAGTGAATTAGACATGTGCGGACCGACTCTGACAATTATTTTTCGTTTGAGCATGAAATTTTTTTCATAATTGATTATTTTTGGGCCTGTTTTCCATTCCTGGAGTTGATCAATTATAGTGTGCACACCTACTCGATCAAAGGCTCTTGAAAAGTCCAGAGTGACGAGGGAGGTGTGCCTCTTCGACTTCGTTATAAGATGGTCTACGTATAGGAGACTATCCGAAGTCGATTTGCCTTTTTTAAAGCCGAATTGGTTTGTATTTAAAAGTTGGTTGTGGGTCACAAACCACCATAGTCTTTTCGCTATGATTTTGTCTAGTGTTTTTGCTAGACAGCAGTTGAGGGAAATGGGTCTGTATTTGTTATTACGGAATTCGTCTGAGAAGTTTAGGTCGCTTGAGAGCTCTGAGAAGTGTTGCGAGAAGGAGTTGGCTATTTCGAGAGTATCTGTTGTTGTTATGTCGTTTTTGGGATTAAGTATGGCGTGAATTTGTTTGCTTGGGTTAAGACCGCAGAAGCGCCTTATGTTGCTCCATATTTGGATGAAGGAGTTTCTGGTTGAATGGTGGATGTAAAGGAGATGGAAGCTTCGCTTTTTCTTTTTTTAATTTCAAACCTGTACTTGGCGTTTAAGCGTCTGTAGTTTATAACATTTGTAAGGTTAATGTTGCGATTAAGTGCTTTCCAAGCTAATTGTTTTCTTTTTTAAACTGTGCTAGTCTTTTGTTCCACCAGGGAACCTTGTAGGGCTTTGTGTTTACTGAGGTTTGTGGGATGGAAATGTTTGCGCTATGTAATATAATTTTGTTAAGTTGTGCGGCTTCTTTGTTGACGTTTAGTGAAGTGGGGAATAATTCGTTATTATTGTGTGTGAGAGTCTCGTATTGCTCCCAGTTGGCTTTTTTTAATATAAAAATGGTTTTGAAAATTTGTTAATCGTGTTTGGAGGGAATATAGAGATAACTATCGGAAAATGGTCGCTGCCGTGGAGATCATGAAGTATTTCCCACTTGGCGTGTGGGGCAAGTGTTGCTGAGCAAAGAGAAAGGTCGATATGCGTGTATGTGTTGTGTGTTGAGAAGTGTGTGGGGGATTTGTCATTTAGTAAGATTAGCTGTGTGTTGTCAATAAATTGTTGTATTGTTTTTCCTCGAGAATTAGTTTTCGGGGAACCCCAGGCAGGGTGCCATCCGTTAAAGTCTCCTAGAATTAGTGATGGTGTTTGGTTGTTGTACAAAGTGTCTTCAAGCATTTGGTTTGTGACGGTTCTGTTTGGTGCAATGTATGTTGTCTTTATGTGCATGTTCTTGTTGTTGTTGTTGTTGGTGTTGCTGTAGTTGTTGGTGTTGGTGTTATTGTTGGTGTTTTGTCTCTTCATTATTTTTTTGACTTCAATTACTTTCTGTGGTTTTAGTTCGCGGAGGATTGTTTCTTCGTCTATGTATCTAAGGTCATTACAGTAGATAACGCCTTTTGAAAAATTAAGTGTTTTGTGTTCGGTTGCTGTTATTTCCATATCTCCGATTTTGGTAAGTTTTAGTAGTTTTGTGGCTTGTGTGTTGTTTTTTGTTTTTATCAAAAGTCCGCCGTCTCTGGTTTTTTTCACAGAATCAACTCTTCCTCCGCAGGCAAAGTCCACAGATTTCTCAATGATGAAAGGTGAAACGGTTTTAAATGAGGATTCATTTTTACTTTTAATAACGATAAATTTGGGTTCTCCTAGTTGATACGATCTCGTAGTGTATTTTGCTATGTCTGGTGGCTCGTGCATGGTTGCTTGTAAAGGGCTTACGCCCGAGTGGTAAGAAATGGTGTGTTTTTTGTTTTTGTCTTTTTTTGTTTTGTTTTGTGCTTAATATTTGTTTTTCAAGTTTTGCTGATAAGCTCAATGGGTTTTTTGCAGACGCGGGATCGATGCTGTTCTAATACGACTTGTCTCTTCGGAGGTTGAAGTGGTACTGAAAAGTTACATATATTTTGCCTAATTCTTCTGTAAAATTCAAAAGTCGAAGCAGTTGCAAGTAAAATGGAATATGCGTTTTTAGGAATTTGTTTGCAGTAGATGGCGAAGCTGCGCGCAACTTTTTAATCCAGAGGTGCTCAAGCAAGACAACAACAATTTCGTTGGTTTCTTTTTGGATCGCCAAAAAGTTTTTATCTTCTGTTAAATGCAGTATTGAGCACCCTTGTTTGTTTAATATATTTAATACTCCATTACACCATTACTCATTTTTAGGATACATATTTTATAAAAAACAGGAAAAAAAAACAAGGAGGCTTGTTATACGCAAAGTATTAGAACTTAAAAACAATTTTAAAAGTGTGGCTTCAGCTGAGGTTAAAGATTGGTCGATTGAAACCAAAGAATTTTTAGAAAACGAAGGTAATTTCACATTTATCTCCCTTTTAATTTCAATTGCTTATAATATTTGTTATGTTTTTCAGATAAATGTGAACTAGCAAAAACTCTGGCTTCGCTACAATGTTGAGCCCATGAGCGAAGTCCTTGCCAAGTGGAGCAGCCTTTACGAAATAAGGCGATCATTTTTTCAATCTTCGGCGACCCTAGACGACATTTTCCTGGAATACCCAATTCTTCGCCAGTCGTTTGGACACGTTTTGGTAAGAGTTACAGTAATATTCGTCTGATAAAAATTAAAATATTGGTAATTTTACAGGTGGAATCAGACTTCGTTCGCTCATTCCCAGGCAAGGATAAAATACTCGTGGTTATTTTAAAACTAAAATATTCCGAATATTTAATTATAACATATCAAGCAAAAATTGTTGTGCTCTTTTACAAAAATCGAATGAGGAGCCAAGTGGTAAGTCCAAATGTATATATTTATCAAGAAAGAAAGAAAATTTGGGCAAGCCGAAAAGTATATGAACAACACTTTAGCTTTCATGCGTATATTTTCAAAATTAATGAAGATATGTCGATTTTGCTATATGAAATTGTTGTCCGATATTATTAAAGTTAAAATCGTTATTATAAGAAAGTAAACAATGGCTAAATCTCGAAGGTTATTAATAGAAAAACAGCAAAGTTATAACTTAAATTTTGTTTGTTTTTTAATTTTCCTTTTCTTCCAACTTCACTACGTAGCAATCTTTTGATTGAAATAACAATGCCCTCTTTAAGGGTAAACAAATTTTAAATAACCAACTTTAGCCATAAATATTTAAAAAATTATAATTAACAAAGTTCATTGTTTTTTATTTTAATATTTTTATATAATAATAAAATGTTCAGTTTTTTTCATAGACGTGAAGGACGCCCTGCTTTTTGCTACAAGCCCTGTTGGTACCTTTTAATTAAATTATGTAAATATTTAAAATATGTATGTGTATACTAATATTAATATTTTGTAAATAAATAAAAAAATTATGAAAGCTAATTTGTTCAATGGAGTTTGATTTTTTTTGAGAAATATTATTTCTTATTTTACAAAATATTATTTCTTATTTTAAAAAATATTATTATTTTAAGAAAAAAAATTTTTTTTTTTTTAATAATACCTTTATTTTGAAGAAATAATATTTCTTGTTGTAAGAGTCTCATTTCTTGTTTGATGAAAGGAATAACCATTAATTTAAGAAATACATTTTCATCAAATGAAGATGACTCGCCTTCAGTGAATTCAATTCTTTTTAACTTTTAACTTTTTTATTTTGTAATTTTTTAAATAATTCTTTTCGACTTTTTAATAATTTGACAGTTTAGAGTTACGCTTTTAATTTTATTAAAAACGGAAAACGATATCATATAGCTTCCATAAAACTATCGAATAATTGAGTTTTTACACATATACGCAAGTAAAGTATAATTTTTATGTTATCAAAAATATTTAATTTTGCAATAACTGCAAGGGTATATGAACTTCGGTTTGCCGAAGTTACTTCCTTTCTTGTTTTTAACTCATTCTGAGAACAACTGTTCTCGATTTAAAAATCCATGTACATATTTCCTCATTTTGGGAATCTTATATTCAATTTGAGTTTTATTACTTAAAATGAGTAAAAATAACTCTCAATATGAGTCTAAAACCAAAATGTGTACTCAATATGAGTATATCCCAAATTTGAGTATTCAAATTCTCAATTTCTGAACCTAATTTTTAAGGAAAGTATTTAGTAGAATGTCTTGAAATTTTTTGCACATAACAGGGTAAGCTTTCAACTTTATTTTAATATATTTGTTTTATAAAAATATGAAATATAACGAGACTATGGGCTGACTACCGAGGGTCCAAAAAAAAGTATTTCAACTGCTGACTTGATTCCGGTCGAATGAGTGGCTGAAGAGAAAAAAATTCAAAAGATGATAATGACCTACAATCTTTAAAAATATTAAATATCAACAAAATGGCTTCGGTTTAAAAATAAATGTCGAATTTTGGGGTGTAAAAATAAATTAAATTCTGCCAAATGAAAAAAATTCAAACAATCCAAAAGTTCGTAGGGCATTGTAGGTAGAACCCATTCAAGATGATTGAGTCTTAATTTCAAGCCGATCGGTTATTTTGTAGGTGAGTTATGTCAGCAGTTTTTCAAAAATTTAGTTTCGAGATAAACGCGGTTAATGTTTCAGGTGCAGCAGTGTATGCCTGCAAGCGGTCGCTATTTAGAACGTTGCCATTTTTAGATCGAACCTTGCCGCTTTCTCAGGATATTTTTAAAATTATAAACTATCGATTTGGCAAAAAAATTTGATTTTTACCAAAAATGTACACTGGTAAGGCTCTTTAAGGGACGGCTAACATACATCTGTACTTCGTCAGCATACAAGTGAATATAACAGTCAGATAACACATGAGTAATTACAGACCGAGGACCGATCCTTGGGGGACACCACAGCTAACATTTTCAAATGGAGACGATACGTGTAACAATACAACAGACTGACGACGATATTTTAGGTTTGAGGAGACTAGATTAACAGAAGTTTTTGAGAAGTGAAACATGTTACGTAGCTTAGCACATTATATTTTCGGTTTTCAGGCGGCTGTTTTTTAAGAACTAAGTCATGTTGTCAGTTTTAGTAGTTTATCCATACCTTGTCGAATATCTATATTCGGGAACCCATCCTTATAACATGTATTGGAAAGTTGAAGAATGATCTGTTTCTAATGAAATTTGCTATCGATTACCGAAATCCGAACTGGAGATAAAAAATGGAATCGGCATGAAAACAGGTGAAAAACGTAATTTACACTTTAAAAAAATGGTACCATACAAAAATTTTAAGTGGCATGTTTTTAATCAGGAAGTCCATCTGCACCGGAAAATCAAGGTTTGATCTGTGGTGGATTTCATCGATTTAAATTTGTAAGCCATTGTTACTTATCCGAAACCGAAAACTTTCCATAACGTCCCAGTTTACGGCTTCAGGAAATCGTGGTCCAATTCTCAAATATTTCACTTTTAGGCAGGGACCGTAAGTAACGACTATTTTATTTATAAAAAATGAACTATACAAAAATCTTTAGCGTTGTACAAACTCTGCATTTCCGCTATGATTTTGAAAAAACAAAAATAAAATTCAAAATTTTTTTTTTTTTTCGCTCAAAATAGAATTTAACAATAGTTTAGTTTACGGCTTTCGTACTTATCGCCGATACATTATTTGTTCACGATCTATGATTAAATGGCTTTCATATGATACACGAATATTAAGGGTTTAGTTATTTTTTCTTTCTTCATTTCTTCCTCTATGGTCTGTTGTAGGTCCTTTTGAAACAAATCCAAAGGATCAATTGTATGTTATAGTTTTGTCACGCCCCATTTTAGCTCCTCTGAAAATTGCAAAGAAACGATTAGGACAAAATTAATGAATGTGGCCTTAACTTGTGTGGAAGATGCAGAGTGGAAAACCTTCGCAAGTTGATATATGTAGATGGGGGTATTGAAATTGTTTTTTTATAGGTTTAAGAGGCGAAAAAAACGCATATTTTTATGAATTTTTTGCGGCGACATCTATAATATTATTTTTTAAATTAAATTACATATTATTATACAATTTTTAGGGAATGAAAGAAAAAAATTAAACAAAAAAAAAAAAATAAGCCGGTCATCGTGAATCTTCGGAGGCGCCTTAAAAAAAGTTTCGTGAACATCATGACCGGATTATCAGAAAAAAAAATGTATATGCATTTTATGAATTTTTTTGAGGTAATCACGAATATTTTTTTCTATTTTTTTGAGCACTTTGAAGTGAACAACGCGATTTAAGATTAAAAAAAACGCTGTTAATTTGTTATTAAAAAAAAAGAAAAAACAAGAAAGGAAGCAAAATTCGGCAAGCCGCAGTTCATATACCCTTGCAGCTATTGCAATATATTAAAATTATGATTTACTTGAAGCTGTGATGATTTGCAGCTCAATTATTTGATATTTCCTATGACAGCTACATGATATCGTTTTCCGATTTTAATAAAATTAAAAGCCTAATTTTAAACTGTCAAATAATTAATCAACAAGAATTTCTAAAAAAAATTACAAAATAAAAAGGTTAAATTAAAAAAAAAAAATGTTAAATATTTTTATTGTTTTTATGGGACCTATATGATATAACCGTCCGATTTTGATGAAATTTAAAACGTAATTCTGAACTATTTAACCATTACTATATGTCGAAGAACTAAAAAAAAAAATTAAAAAACAGCAAAGTTATAATTTTTTTTATTTATTTTTTCGATTGTTCCTATGGGAGCTATATGCTATAGTCGTCCGATCCGGCTCGTTCCGACTTATATACTACCTGCAATAGAAAGACAAGTTTTGGAAAAGTTTCATTCAGATAGCTTTAAAACTGAGAGACTAGTTTGCGTAGAAACGGACGGACAGACGGACAGACTGACAGACGGACGGACAGACGGACAGACGGACATGGCTAGATCGACTCGCCTAGTGATACTGATCAAGAATATATATACTTTATAGGGTCGGAAATGTCTCCTTCACTGCGTTGCAAACTTCTGACTGAAATTATAATACCCTCTGCAAGGGTATAAAAATATTCAAACAAAATGTAACTTTAAAATTTTTTAATTTTTTTTTAAATTTCGTTTTTACATAATAATGGTTAATAATAAAATAATAAATTCAGAAATACGCTTTTAATTTTATTAACAAATCATCGTAATTATAATAATTTTAATCATTTACCCTTATAAATCAATATTTATAAGTTGTAAAGAATATTTAATTTTTATAATATCTGCAAGGGTATATAAATTTCGGCTTGCCGAAGCTGGCTTCTTTTCTTGTGTAAACTTATTTTCGTTATTGATTTGGATAAATTAAAACATAGTTCCTATGCCCTAAAGGTATGTTTTTGAGAAGTTGCCTTTGTCCCACTACTATTATTATGACCGCAGCTCTACCTGAATTGAAAATTAGCATGAATTCCTAAAAAAATGATATTAAATTAATGTATTTTATGAATATAATAATTGGAATTTCTAAAACTAAAAAGGAACATAACTTTATATCTTTAACTTTTATATAAACATTTTAATTAAGAATACTAACAGCGTTTTATAATACTAGCATTAAAAAAATTTCAAATTTATTTTAAAGTTAATGAAACTTAATTGCTAAAGTGCCAGCACTGATGAACCATCATGCCGGCCGATAAGAATACTTATATTGGTATTTATATATAATCTGAAGAATTCGCACGGATGTTGAAAAATTAATAGTCTAAATCCAAAAAATTTGTCAAACATATTTATTAGTTATTATTGCCTAGCCAGGTGTATTTGACATGAGCTGTTTATGTTTGAGTAGTGTTAGCTTGAATAAATTGTTTGATTTCGTGTTGTGAGATAGTCAAACTGAGAAATTTCAAACGAGTGATTGGAATCATAGCTTATGACAGAAGCTGTTGCTCGACGATTCCATTATTCCATGACCCATGATTTCAAAGTACTGGACCAAAATATAGATCAAGCTCGGAGCCGATTCCAAACGCAACTCGTACTGGGCTATTTGATAGGTAAGGTAGCAATACTTACCTATAATATTAATTTTCAAAATTAAAACTTTACTAGACAATTTTTGAAATTTTTTTTTATATATTTTCAAATTTATAAGACTTAGGATTATGTAAATAATAATTGTATAAATTAGTTTCCATAACAAATTAATAGTGTAAATCATTAAATGACTAAGGCCTGTTTTCACATCTTCATGGTTCGCTGAAAGCAGTCATAAACTAGGAAATCGAACAGAACATCGCAGTTTAAAAGCTCGTTTCATCGCAACATGGAAATGAAAAAACGGCCCTAATGTTGTTAATGCTGGATAAACAGTGTTCGGAAGAGCTCGCTCCCGAGCAGCTGTTCCTGTAACGATTGTTTTAACTCCTTAGTTTGGCAGCTTAGAGCGACAAATGAGGCCACTTCCCCCAACGCTGTGCTTGGATCAGGTTTTGGGAAGCTGGTGGTTTTTTTTGTTGACGATTTTTGTACCGTTCAAGAGCTGATCTGAACGCCGAGGAGACCTTACAGACGGATATGCGTAGCCCTTAGAAAATAATTATGTTCTGAAGTTGTGACAGCGTGGATCCGAAGTGGATGCTTTCTGGCAGGTTCTTGATTTGAAGCAGCCACCGCTGGCACTCTGCGCACTTCCTCTGACGATCCTCGCGGGTCACGTCAACGCCCAGGCCATTTGCGGCCCATGAGTCGAGGTTTTCCTGAATGGTTGGCAAGAAGTTTGACAGAATAATACGAAGAGTATCGCAAGCTATCGTGAAATGGCTAAATAAAAAGTCGCATTATTTCAATGGTCCATTCGGTTTTTTTGTAACTCTACTCACAACTTGTGTTGGCTTTGCAAGAGTTCGTAAATCTCCGGCAGCACAAACATGCAGAAATCCAAGTTCCACGAGGACCTTAAAGAGGGTTTTTACATATAATTTTAGCTTTTTATATACAAATTGTTACTTACGGTTTCTCCAGTATTGCTCCGAGCAAATCTATGAAAATGGATTTTCCGCAATTCTTCGCTTGCCTTAGGGCGCCAAGCACATCGTGCGACCTTAGGAATTCCAAATATAACTATTATTTAATGGCTGAGTCTAAATTCCTTTAAAAAAATTATACAATTACAAAAACCATTCTAGTATTTGATTTTAAATGAAAGATAACAAATCTTTGACATTTTAAGACAAAGCTGCATCAAAAATCATATCATATATGAGTTATTTGCTTGCTTTCTGTTTATACATAAGCTGATTATTGACAATTTAGGTACATATATGTGAAAAGCAAGCTTAAATTGTATTAAAATTAATTTTTTTATTTTTAAGATACTAAAAACAAAATGGAACTATTTTATAAGCGACCCATAACCCATACTCACCGGGTGGCGTGGCGCAACAAGTCCAGGCTGGACTGGCGATTGCTTAGTTCCTGCAGCACAGCCTCGTGCGATCTTGACAGTACATCAAAGTCGTGGTCATCCATCATGATGCGATTGTTCAGTGGCTGCTGCAGTGATAAATTAAGAAGGGAATGTGAGTGCTTGGTCCAGTATGAATATTCTTTAATACCCACGTGAATATGCTTTTCCTGAGTTTTAGCCTGGAGCGACGGACGCATGTCCAGGGTGGTGCGAGATCGCATCGGAGGCTTCGTAATGATTTCCACGTTTATGTTCTTCTGTTGACTGTTCTCCTTACTGAACTGGCTTTGCGCCGAGCCCATCGGACGTTTGTTCTTATTGACGACATTCGAGGAGGATGACTTTTTAATGACCATGTTGTCGTCAAGCTTGTGCAGTTCCATGGAGCTAACCGAGGAGACCTGGCTGAGCTTGCTGCCACCAAAGATGCCCGTGGACGTCTGTTTGGAGCTGCCCATGGCGCCAGTGTTCCGCTTGTGCAGGGTAGTGGTAGTCGTCTTCTTGATCGACTTGGACGAGGCGTTGATAGTGGAGGTGGCGGGTACTGGCTTATAGTTACTGGTAATGTAGTTCAGGTTCTGATTGACCGGAAAGTCCTCAGCCATCTCGTAGTTGTCATAGTTGTTGAGTATTGGCGGGTTACTGTCGTTCAGGCCGAACTCCAACTGCTGCACGTCCGCCACCTCCTCGTCCTTGCCCAGCGAGTATATGTTGTAGATATCCGGCTTGTGCAGCAAACTGGCTTCGTTCATCGACATCAGGCGGCTGTCGATGGCGTAGCTACTGGCATAGCTGGCCATGTTGTCGGGCACCCTGGAAAACTTACCCTGCCGCAAGCCCGGCTCAATGGTGCCCCCGCCGTACACGATATGGTGCGACGCTAGCTCGGCCGACGAACCCGTCGTCGAGGCCAAGTGGACGGGTGGCAGGGAGGACATCGGAGACGTTTCCGCCGACTCCAGCACCGTTTCGTCCACCACCTCCAGGCTAAAGTTGGGCGACGACAGATCACTCTTGTTGTCATCATGCTCTTCTTGAACCTGGGCCGGCTTCGAGCCGCCCAGCGACAGTCGGAACTTCTGGTTGCCGCGGGAGAAACTCTTTCGGTTCGTTGAGTTGTGCTTGAAGTTTGGTAGGGCGTCCGGAGGCTGGTAAAACGGTATTACGCGGTCCAGACTAATGGTGTTGATCGAAACGGTGTCGATCTCATGGCAACCACAGATCTGCAAACAAAATTTGTGGTGAATTTTATTGTGAGTTCCAGAATAAGACGCGATTACTTACCAGCTTATTCTTGACCACTTTCATGTCGGCCAACGAGGACCAGGTGCTTTTTATGTGGTCTAGCTCACGGTCCGGCTCCCAGCCAATGACTGAAATACCGGAAGCGCTGCCGATAAAAAGGCACTCGCCGTTTTCGCTAAAATATAATTAGTTAAAGAAAATATGTCATTAGAACTTGCTCACTGTTCTGACGTAGCTAACTATTTTCTAAGAGGCTTAGTATTTAAGCACTTATTTTTTATTAAAAGGGTTGTGTTTAAAAGCATAAAAAGGAGCAAAATAATAACTTGAATAGAATGCTACCTGTATATTAAATCCAGTAGTTACATATTCATTTAAGGGATTTTCTTGAGCTCACCTAAAGGTTATACATCTGATGGCTTGGCCAAAGAAGTGAGTGGTCTGCGATACAAGCTGCTGGTGCTCCAGATCGTAAATGGACACGGTGCCGTCAATGCGTCCGGCGGCCAGCAGGAACTCGAATGGATGAAACTGAACGCATGTGATAGCCGTAACCGGCGGTACCGCTATGAACTCCATTATCTGTTTGCTCTTCCGGATGTCCCAAATGAGGATTGAGCCTTCCAAGCCAGCAGAGGCAATCCAAAGTCCGTCCGGGGAAAACTTGACAGAATTCACGTGGGACATGTGACCGCGACACACCTTGATGCAGTTGTTTTCGTTCTGCACGTCCCAAAGCCTGAATTAAAAACATTTGAAAATTAGTTGGTTGAGTTTATACACATATAGATATTTTTTTATAAGTATCACTAGCATCGGTCTAGCCATGTCCCTCTGTCCTTTTCTGACAAACTAGTCTCTTAGTTTGAAAGCTACATAGGTATGTACATATGTGCATGAACGTTGTCTTTCTATTAAAGTCGGAACAAGCCGGCTTTCGGCTTGCCGAAACTTGCTTTCTTTTTTTGTTTATTTCATACTTAATAAACATTAAAATACTGTACGAAAAATTTATTTAGTGTACACCATTCTAGATAAAATCAAGGGCCCTGAAATCCTTTTAACATACTTAAGTATCTTTAAAAAACCCGCTAGTTTAGCATTAGATTAAACGGCAATATTTTCTAATAAAAAATAAAATTTTTTGGTATTATTTAAATTGAGAAATAATTGTTGTTTTTCTGTGGACATGCATCAAATCATCGATCCAGGTTTTAATAATTAACATTTTGTGCCTTTCTGAGGTAAAAGGGAAACAGGGGTCACAACTGTGTTCTTTGGTTTTTTCAATATCAAAGTCAGTTGTATCTTCACATAAAATGGTACTGCATTAAAACAGGCGTTGGTTTTTAATATTTCTGTGTATGACACTAGTTGTGTACCCATTATTCGAGTTATTTTTTATCAAATTATAGAAAAGTTATAGTGAAAATATTCCAGTTTAAACAAGAAAGAACGCTTTAGTCGAGTTGCCCGACAATTAGATACCCGTTACTTAGATAACAAACTTTGAACTAAATATCTGGCGACCTGCATTGCCAACAATAGAAGTTAAGAGCGTGCAGCACCACTACCGCTCAACACGGGTATTTTGAATGAACATAGGATAGTGCTAGCAGCGGCAGAGCGGCGAATGAGCACCTAATAACTCAGTAACTTCTAAAATAAAAGCTCAGTAAAATAAAATAAAGTTCGATATGACCGAAATCCACACATGCAGCCCAATAAATAGAGTCTGACATGTCTCAGAGGGATTTGATAGACTTTAGCGATTTGTAGCCGTTAAAGTGGGCGTTGCTACACGGACGAACAAAAAAATTTAATTTGCCAGCGATGATAACAATGTAATTTTGACTTTTTTAAACTGTAACTGTAACTTAAACTACTATCATAAAGTTAAAAAAATGTTTTTTTTTTTGTTTTAGACCACAATTAGGGACGTTACAGTGCACACTATTGAGACACTTCTTAGGCCAGAGGATATAAATGTAGAATCCGGTTGCAGTAAAAGTGTTTCTTTTCTCTTAAAAAAATTCCTGAATGATTTTATAATATGTATGTACAGTATAGAAAGAAACCTGGATATAAAAAAATATTTAAAAAGGTTTAATCGGTTTGGATCTTTTTTCGAGTTATCTATTAAGTATTTTGTATTAAAATACCATCTAGTTTGAGTATGAATAATTTTGTTAAAAGATTTAAAAAAAAAAAAAAACATTATCGTATTCGAAAAAAGTGTGTTTTTGGCTAGCAAATTTAAACATTTATTTAATTCGTTAAATAAAAATATTCTTGAAACAATTAACACCATTTAAAAAATGTACGAAAAAAAATTTGGTTGCCTGTCCGGATTTCTTTGTCCACTATTGTAAACAGTGGAGGGAAGAGTGAAGGCAGAATGCAACCGAAATCTATAATGTTTTATCACGTTTTGTTAAATAAAAATAAAGGCTGTTTGAAGTAGGTTTGAAGAAACACTCGGTATTGAGAGATAAATATATATCTTATATAAATACGGAAAAGCTACTGTCTAATGCCAAGCTCGCCAAAATAGGAAGAATCTGTTGCGTTCTAACAAAACTGAAAATTATTGGTTTAAATATGGTGTTAAAACGTTGACAAAGCGCCCAAAGACAACTTCCTTCCATGGGAAGCACTTAAAAACTCCTTTTAAAATGTTAGAGGCAAAATCATGCTAGAAAGTTTTTTTTAGCTTTGGATATCGGTCTCATACTCTGAATCTAAGTACAAATGTAGGGTCCAGAATTATTTAACATACTTAAGAGTTTATTGCCGCCAAATCATGATTAAGACAGAGATTTAAAGTAGGAATAAGCCCTCTTTAAAAAGATTTCCCAAGAAAAAAAGAATTCCAAAATTTGATTTAGACCTTTAAAGGGGTCCTTAAAAAAGAATTCTGTATCCTTAAAACCAAATAAAAGAAAGAATTTTGGGGAAAACTACAAAAAAAAAAATAGAATGGAGGTCCAGTAATCAGCAATTTTGTTTCAA
This sequence comes from Drosophila gunungcola, assembly GCF_025200985.1. Classification (NCBI taxonomy): domain Eukaryota; kingdom Metazoa; phylum Arthropoda; class Insecta; order Diptera; family Drosophilidae; genus Drosophila; species Drosophila gunungcola. Next base: position 406,855 of record NW_026453189.1, on the reverse strand, counting down.
TTTAAAATTTTAGTTGCCTCGTTAGTGCTCTGCAGGCTTAAAAACTAATTAATATACCACAAAATATAAAACAAATCACTCATACAGTTTAAACAATTGAAAAATACTTTGTTTTTTTAAGACTTAAGTATAAGGTTTCTATTACTGATCCATCAGTGATCAGTGATCATGCTGTTCTGCTGAATACGCCCAATGTAATGTCACACCCGTATAAATAGCTAACGTTTAAAGGTTTGAGCCACTGCTAGTTTTAGCGGAATACCGAGCCAAGGTTTGCGTCTGCGATGAAAGCAAGATTTTGGTATTCCGCTGCCATATTTGTCATGTTTTCCAGAACGTGTATTGGTATTTTTTAGTAAATTATCGTGAACTGAGTTGAGCGAAAGATTGCAAACTTATCTGGACAACAAACAGTGAGTGCACTTTGTACCTTTGTTATTGGGTTAATCTTGCATTCGAGCGCATACCAACGAATAACCGTCGAGATCTGTAAGTAGTGGATCGGTATTATTGTAACCTGCGGTGTTTGCTCGAACATGTAGGGGCATTACACAGCATTTGCATTTGCGCCTATGCGGCAATGTATCTTGTATCTAAATTTGTTGTTCCATCGGCTCAACGCAAGGCTTTGAACCATGAACCCCTGGACTTGGACCATGCCATGCCACTAGGAAATCGGTTAATCAATGGGTATGAGTTCTTCAACCCAAGAACCCGTTTATACACATACTCAAAGCGATAGCATTATCGCATTATCGCCTTTCGCTTAAGATTACGGCGATTGGAAACGTCTCTGCCTCTGCCGTAGATTAAGTCCCAGCAAACCCGTTTCTTTTCATTCCATTCGTATTTCGCAGCTGAGGGCGGTGCAACAACAGCGTCCGTATTTGTGCATCGAAACCTGATTTAAGATTTCGCTACAAGCCCGACTACAATGTCCTCCCCCGATGGAAAACTTCGCTACGATGGCCGTGTGGCGGTTGTGACGGGAGCTGGCGCCGGATTGGGCAGGGAGTACGCCCTCTTGCTGGCGGAGCGGGGCGCCAAGGTGGTGGTCAACGACCTGGGCGGCACCCACTCCGGCGAGGGAGCCTCGCAGCGGGCCGCCGACATTGTGGTGGAGGAGATCCGGAAGATGGGCGGCGAGGCGGTGGCCGACTACAACTCTGTGATTGAGGGGGCAAAGGTCATCGAGACGGCGGTGAAGGCCTTCGGACGCGTGGACATCCTGGTGAACAACGCCGGCATCCTGCGCGACCGCAGCCTGGTGAAGACCAGCGAACAGGATTGGAACCTGGTCAACGACGTCCATCTGAAGGGCAGCTTCAAGTGCACCCAGGCCGCATTCCCGTACATGAAGAAGCAGAACTTCGGCCGCATCATCATGACCTCGTCTAACTCTGGCATCTACGGTAATTTCGGCCAGGCCAACTACTCGGCGGCCAAGATGGGCCTCGTCGGCCTGGCCAACACGGTGGCCATCGAGGGCGCCCGCAACAACATACTGTGCAACGTCATCGTGCCCACGGCCGCCAGCCGAATGACCGAGGGCATCCTGCCCGACATCCTCTTCAACGAGCTGAAGCCCAAACTGATCGCCCCCGTGGTGGCCTATCTGTGCCACGAGTCCTGCGAGGATAATGGTGAGTCCCTAACTTTTAGTCCCATTCTCTCAGACGAGCCCCTAAACTGCTGAATTCTATGCGATTGTTTCCGAGTTTGGTGGCTAACATTTGATTTTATATATATGTATATAATATAGATGGCAAAACGGACCTTTTTTTTTTTTGCTCTGGTTCTTAGACTTGGGCTCAATGTTCCCATGACAAGTTTCATATTGATAGCGTTTAATTTATGTGTATATCGGCTAGCCTGCTGATCCTTATCACGAATTCAAATCTTTATAGCACAATCGAAACTAAAACCTTCACTGCGTTGCAAGTAAATTAAATGATGAAAAATTATGTAAACCAGGCAACTATTAGAGCTTATAGTATTTTTTAGTCCCGTACATAGCCCTCCTTGCGATAATTAATTTGTTCTTTCCATTTCGCTAGTCTTGTTTCCTTAAAGACACACAAAGTAACCGCGTTCTTCTCTCTCGTTCACAGGCAGCTATATTGAGAGCGCCGCTGGCTGGGCCACCAAGGTGCACACTGTGCGCGGCCAGGGCGCCGTGCTGCGCCCCACGTTGGACGACCCCGTGACCATTGAGTACGTCAAGGATGTGTGGTCAAAGGTGACGGACATGTCCAAGGCAAAGCACTTGGGGGCAATCGCAGAGGCCTCCGGCACCCTGCTGGAAGTGCTTGAAAAGCTGAAGGCGGGCGGTGGCGACGCCGTGGAGGACACATTCGAGTTCAACAGCAAGTCGCTCATCACTTACGCCCTGGGCATCGGGGCGTCTATTAAAAACGCCAAGGACATGCGCTTCCTGTACGAGAACGATGCCGACTTCGCCGCAATTCCATCATTCTTCGTTTTGCCCGGCCTTCTGTTAGCCATGTCCACCGACAAGCTGATTAGTAAGGCCCTGCCCCACACCCAGGTCGACTTCTCTAACATTCTGCACGGAGAGCAGTACCTCGAGATCGTGGACGACCTGCCCTCCAGCGGCACTCTGTTGACCAGCGGCAAGGTGTTTGATGTAATGGACAAGGGTTCCGGCGCCGTGGTCGTTACCGATTGCGAGTCATATGACGAGAGCGGCCGTCTTTTGGTGCGTAACCAGAGCAGCACGTTTGTGGTCGGCGCCGGCAAATTCGGCGGCAAGAAGGAGCCCATCGCCGGAGTCGTTCCCTTGCAGCCAGCACCCCAGCGTCAGCCGGACGCCTCTATCCAGTATGCCACGAGCCATGACCAGGCGGCGCTTTACCGCCTCTCCGGCGACAGCAACCCCCTGCACATCGATCCCCAGATGGCCCTGCTCGCTGGATTTAAGACGCCCATTCTGCATGGACTCTGCACACTGGGCTTCTCCGTGAGAGCCGTGCTGGCGCAGTACGCGGACAATAACGCAGCGCTATTCAAGGCCGTCAAAGTCCGTTTCTCTGGACCCGTGATTCCGGGCCAGAGCTTGCGCGTGGACATGTGGAAGCAGGGCACTCGCATCAACTTCCGCACGGTGGTCGTGGAGACCGGAAAGGAGGTGATCTCCGGAGCCTACGTTGACCTCAAGAGCACAGTAGCCAAGCTGTAAGCTGACCACTCTGACGACTCTGCCCTTGTCGCGATGAATTGTCTTTGACTTTAGATTTTAAATCGCGTCCGTTAACTTTGTACATATACAAAAATGTGCATATACATATGTGACTGTTTAAACACCCGTGGTGGTAGAAGTATTTTTTGTAACACGTTTTAATATTCCAAATAAAAATTTGACCTGAAATTTCAAAATATGACTTTCAAGATAAGAGAACTCCGACCTATACACATATAGGTATATATTCTTTATCGGTATCACCAGGTGAGTCGATATCAGCATATCCGTCTATAAACTGAGTGATACTTGCACTACTGTATACAACAAGTACGAAACAGCCATGACCTGTCTATCCTGATAAACTTCGAAACTTTGGGAACTGTAAAAGCCACATGCATTGCTAGTTTAATTTAAGAATTGTCACCACCCTCTTTAAGGAAGTTATTAAAAATGTAAGCTTTTAACCTTCTAGTTACATGCTTAAGACAAGTAATAAATAATTTACTAATTTAAATGGTATATCTTTATCCATATGTTTTGATTTATTTAAAAAAGTTAAGCTTTGTCGGTAAATCTACGAATGTGTGCCTAAAAACTATTTATTCTTGAGTAATATTCATGTTTTTTATCAGATTTGATGTTGCCGTTGCAATTATGTAAAAAATGACCACAATACTCTTGCCGCTAAATAGTTTTAACCTATCTTTTTTTATACCCTTGCAGAGGGTATTACCTACATATAATTTCAGTCAGAAGCTTGCGACGCAGTGAAGGAGACATTTCCGACCCTATAAAGTATATATATTCTTGATCAGCATCACTAGGAGAGTCGATCAGTCGACCATGTCAGTTTTAAAGCTATCTGCATAAAACTTTCCCAAAAGTTGTCTTTCTATTGCAGGTAGTATATAAGTCGGAACGAGCCGGATCGGACGACTATAGCATATAGCACCCATAGGAACAATCGAAAAAATAAATTTTAAAAAATTATAAGTTAGCTGTTTCTTAATTTTTTATTTAATTTTGCAATAGCTACAAGGGTATATGAACTTCGGCTGGCCGAAGTTTGCTTTCTTTCTTGTTATTATTAATTTTTCAGTAATCGTATTGCATAATTTGCATTTTATCCGAATTCGTTATTGTTATCGGAATTTTAACTGTCACAGATATGACCGTTCCAGTTTGATACGAAGTTTTATACGATTTTAGAAACACATTAAGACACATTGTTTAAAAGTCGGTTACTCAAATAGTAAACGGGTATATCATAAACAATGTTTAAATAGGAATCTCTGGCTCCCACAATAAGATGATAAAGATGATGGTAGTAAGCTTTTCTATCCTAAATTCAACAAGCGGAGAATGAGGGAAACAGGAAAATATCGCCTTCTCTGTTCAAACCGCGAAAACTCATTTTATAGCGATATTTGATAAGCAAACGTGCGATTGCTTCTTGACTCATTGGTGGTTTTGATTGCTTATATAGGCTTTTGGCTTACCTCACGGTTGTATCGTTGCTCCCGGACACCACATATTCTCCGGATGGATTAAAGTCCAGAGTGCGAACACTCTTCATGTGGCCATTTAAGGTGGAATAAATTTTCTGGGAATTAAGGTCCCATCTGCGGATTATTCCGATGTCGTCGGCGGAGTACACAAAGTTGTCCTTATACGCAAAACGGACGCAATCGATAGAGCGATTGTGGCCCGTCAGAGACTGGAAGAAAAGCGGGTCTAAATTAGCATTCTTTAAGTGGATTGGTATTGGGACTGGATTTGAACGAACCATAAAGCACTCATCCTGGCCAATTGCCCAAAGGTTAACATTGCGATCCTCTCCTCCGGTGACCAGCACCCGGCCTGTTTCGCCCAGATCAAGGCTCGTGACTCTGCTATCGTGTGCCTTTATATCGTCTGCAAATAAAATAAAAGAAAGTAATATTAAACAAATATTCTTGAGAAAAAAAACCTTTTTTGAATCAACCTTAAGTCCCAAAAACGTTATACATTTTTAGTTTATTATACTACTAATTTGGCATGATACTAAATTCGAAGGTTTTAGTCTTGACAGATGGGCTTTGAACTGATTGGCTGGAATTGTTACACTGTAGAAGAAATGGATATAGGTAATTTTTCAAACGTGATAAGCTATAAAATATCTGAAATAAGTAACGTCTACAAAAACACTCAGTTAAAGCTAGTCTCTGTTTCTTTAATTTATTTGTTTACCTTTTCTGGCGTCGGAATATTATATCAGACGTACACACATATTTCAAAAAAAAAATAAATAAATAAATAAATGAAAACCGATGCGGGTCAAATTATCAATCTCTTCTTACTAAACTTGTCAATGATATTGCTAGGCAAAACTATATATTGAGTTACTTTAGCGCTAAATTTTGGCCTGCTGCTGTTAGTATATAAGCCGTATTCTTATTGGCTGCTGCCTATTGTTTACAAGAACGCGTGGTAATGTTTCGAAATGTGAAGAAGATGCTTGCAACTTTATAATCTACTATGCTACTTTACAGTACACACACACACTGGACACACTCAGGCTCACGTACGCCGCACACAACTAAAGCGGAGGCTTATTGTTCGTGTGTGTGTGGGAACATACAACGGTACTTTCAAACATTCGTTTTACTTACAGATCTTCGATATCAGTTTTCTATGCAGCGCCATAATCAATCAAATTGTTTTTATACAAATATGACGGCAGCTGCTTGATTCCCTTCAAATGCCAGCCTTTAAAATAATTATTATCTTTTTGTAGCAGGTGTGAGCTGGTCTGTGATCAGCTGTCTGGACTTTTTTGCAAAACCGACTCCAAACGAACACGAAACGCACTTAAACAAAATCACATTGGGAACAACACCTTTTTAAGCCGATATCACCGCGATCGCATTTTACAAAAACATAAAAACAAACTGTAGATTCGGACAATGCTGTTGAACAAAAACAAATGCACATTGTAATTACAGCGACGAGGAGGGCTGCAGTAACTATCGATGAACACCGCTGCCAGGGCCTCGAGATTCAATAGAATAGTTGAGGTCTGTAATACAATTTTGTAAACAATTGAATGTTTTGCAAAGAGCACTGTTACAATTCTTTATTTACCACAGTTTATTTATTCTATTGCCTGCTGGCCGTGTTGCCATAGCTTACAAGGACCCGTGGAAGTTTTTTAAAATATGCAGAATCTACTATGACACTATACCATACACACACACACATGACGCACACAACAAAAGCGGAGGCTTATTGTACTGTATTGAGTTGGGAATATACAACGGTACTTGCGAACATTGCTTTACTTACAGATCCTCGATATCAGTTTTCTTGGCAGCGCCATAATCAATCAAATTGGCGTTATATATATAAGATGGCAGCTGCTAAAATCCTTTTAAATTCCGGCCTTTCAAATAATTATTATCTTTTTGTAGCAGGTGTGAGCTGGTTTGTGACCAGCTGCCTGGTCTTTATACGCAAAACCAAAACGAACACGAAACGCACTTAAACAAAATCACATACGGTAAAACACCTTTATAAGCCCATATTACCGCGGTCGCATTTTACAAAAACATATAATTTATTTGTAAACTCGTAATATCTGGGGGACAAAAACAAATCCTCATTGTAGTTGCAGTGACGATAAGGGCTGCAGCAACTACCGATAGGCAACGCTGCCAGGGCCTCAGATTCAGAAGAATAGTTCAGGGCTGAATTAAAAATTTGAAATAATTATTTGCTTGCTTTTAAAACATAGTACTCAGATCGACGATATCCGCTCGTATGAAAGAGAGCGCGACAGGCAAAAAACGGGCGGACACTTATCGTCAGGGTCTTTTTACACCCCGGTACTCAGATCAACAAACAAATACGAGAAAATAAATTCGTCGATCTGAGTACCGGGTTGCAAAAAGACCTTGTCAATAAGTGTGCGCCAGTTTTTGCCTCTCGCTCTCTCTCATAGCTGACGAACAGATTTCGTCGATCTGAGTTCTAGGCTTAATATTTCAACCGCTTGCTTCGCACATTCTGACTAGAGAGAAAATGTATTTTATTAATACAATTTGGGTTTAATTTTCTATTATTATTATTTTACCGAAGAACAAGAAGCAAACTAAAAACAACGCAAAATAAAATGTAAAAAATATCGAGCTTTTTAAAGGCGATAGTTTTAAGTGGTCTGCCAACCGATATTACGATATGTTTTATCGCGGTTTTCGTGCTGCGGTCACACTGCGGCATTTCCTCAAAAAAGCATCATCATTGCCCTGGCCTGCCGGAGACTACAAGGGAAATTCTAAAGACTTCATATTGTGGAAAAACCTCTGCTGCTAAATAAAACCAAAAGATGTCCTCGCGCTACGATCGGGCTGTAACCATATTCTCGCCGGACGGCCACCTCCTGCAGGTCGAGTACGCCCAGGAGGCGGTCCGCAAGGGCTCGACAGCGGTAAGTACCGACTGACTTTTCGCAAAACATTCCCGTGCAAGCCGACTTAATCTTGGACTTGTCGCACAGGTCGGCGTTCGAGGGGCCAACTGCGTGGTGCTAGGTGTGGAGAAAAAGTCGGTGGCCAAGTTGCAGGAGGATCGCACGGTGCGCAAGATCTGCATGCTCGACCACCACGTTGTGATGGCTTTTGCCGGTCTCACGGCGGATGCGCGTATCCTTATTAACCGCGCCCAGGTCGAGTGCCAGAGCCATCGCCTCAACGTGGAGGATCCGGTGACCCTCGAGTACATCACCAGGTAGGCATCAGAGTGGAAGCTGTTCATCCACAGTGGTTCTGATGGCTGATTTGCTTCGCTTTGTTTTACAGATACATTGCTCAGCTGAAGCAGAAGTATACACAGAGCAATGGCCGCCGTCCCTTCGGAATATCCTGCCTTATTGGTGGCTTCGATGCCGACGGCTCTGCACATCTGTTCCAGACCGAACCGTCCGGAATTTTCTACGAGTACAAGGCTAACGCCACCGGGCGATCGGCGAAAGTGGTGCGCGAGTTCTTCGAGAAGACCTACCGCGAGGAGGAGGTGAGCACCGAGCAGGGAGCCGTCAAGCTGGCTATCCGCGCCCTCCTCGAGGTGGCCCAGTCTGGCCAGAACAATCTGGAGGTAGCCATCATGGAAAACGGCAAACCACTGAAAATGCTGGATAGCAAAGTCATCGCCGAGTACGTTAAGATCATTGAGAAGGAGAAGGAGGAGGAGCTCGAAAAGAAGAAACAGAAAAAGTAACACTCAGCTGGCACTCTTCGAGGGAAGGCCTTCTTTGAACTGTTTTCCAAATCTACATGGTGGCACCGTTGTAAAGTTCCCACTATTCCTGCTTATTAGAGCAGATGGTTTTGACTTGGAAAACGCTTCAACCCCTAGCTTCGGCAGCCCGAAGGCACTTTTTTTTAACTAATAATTTTCTATTCTTTGGAACTTTGTATAACGGTATAAAACTATATGATATGTATAAAATACATGTGTCATCGTTCATTAAACGGAATATCTGTTGGATTCTTTAATTGCATTCTTACAAAAGGTAAAATACTTATTTCTAGGACCAATTGATTGTTTTATTTGATTACATGTTCCTCAAACATCAAGGATTATGATTCCAATATATTTTCAAATTAAGTTAGGGCAAAGTATTCAAAAACAGGGTTGAAAATGCTTGATACAGCTGAAAAACTAACGATGGTCCTAATAGCCTATTCAAACGGACAGCTTTCGGTTGTGATTCAGTATTTTTTAAGTATTTGGATGACTTTTAACTTGGCTATTTTTGGATTTTTTGAACATGAATATGCATTTTGGCCAAGTCTGCGGATTCAAGGAAAATATCATCCATCAAATAAATAGATAAACCGTTAGCAAAGGAAAAACTTTCCAAAATTGTATTTAATTTTGCGTTAAAATCCATTTTTTGTCGGGAAAATGGAATTTTGTGTTCACTACTTGTTCTTTTACGGTTTGTTTTCTTTTAGTACGTCGATCAGCTGTATCAGCTTGGTATGCCTGTGTGAATGGGTCGCTTCAACTTTTTCGCTACAAATATTTTAAGCGGCTGTGTGCAGACGCTATAACGATGTATCGAACTGTTTTAACCTCTTCTAATGCCCTCTTTTTGGCAAATGTGAAATTCCAATTTCCACAGAGCACATCCACCACCCACTCTCCAAAGTATAACTTTATACTTTCTAGCGAGACCGAAGTTTTTGAATATACTATCAGATTCACCCAAATCATACTGTCAAACAGCTGGGCTTGCTGATAAACAAATTAATTTGAGAAAACAAAATCAAAGATGTTGAATATAAACGACGCTAGAGTTAAGTTTGGTATTGGAATGGTGGCAGATACGCGGCTTAAAGATTAAATTTTGTATTCTTTTCGCCAGGGCCTGACAAACATTCATCGATAGTTCATCCCAGACGTCTGGCAACGCTCTGCACATTTCTAGTATGCAAAAGGTCACAGTCGAAAATTGACCACCGGTTATTTGCCTCTCGCTCTCTCTCATAGGCGGCAAACGGGTTTCGTCGATCTGAGTACTAGACTATAATCAAAGATGGTGACCTGTTGACTTTGCTTATGCTTTGACGAGCCACAGATGTTCAGACTAGCTGTTATCGGATGGTGGATGTGCTCTGTGGAATCCCAACTTTTCCCACGGAGGGACTGTGTGGGAGAAAACAGAATTAAGCCACTAATCCATAGTATTAAAATAAAATTAAAGAAGGAAAAAGTACATCTTAAACAGTTTCAAAAAAATTATGATTACGCCACTGTGACTTTTGACGGACTGGTGATGGTGGCTCTGTGGAAAAACGAGTTCAAAAATCCCACCCGTTTCGCTTGGATAGGCTATGTTGCTTTCCCAGATTTTGTAAGTCAATTGCAGACGTCTGGCAACGCTCTGCACATTTCTAGTATTTTTTCCGTCGATCTGAGTACCGACGTGCAAAAAGGCTCTGTGGAAAAGTGTTCGCCGGTTATTTGCCTCTCGCTCTCTCTCAAAGGCTTTTTCTAGTACTAAACTTAAAAAATAAACATTGTGCAAATATGAAAATATGTGTCAAATGTAAAAGTGTTTTTTGGTGTAATAGATTTTGTATCGTCATCGATGGGAAACTCGCAGCAATGCAAAGAAGCTTTTTGTGGAGTTATTAGAAAAACGTCGTGTTCTAAAAATGTTGGTTTAAAACTAGGACTAATATTTCGAGTAAATGAAATGTGTACAAAAGGTGAATTTTCAGAGCTTTAGTCGTCGTTTTCCTAACATTTATGTTAGTAGACGATGAATATTGGACACCGCTGCAGCAGATCGGAAGCAGAGTAGAGATGGATAAATATCGATGGGGCCCCGCCAAACATCGATGAAACCGATGTTTTGAAATCATCGGTTTCATCGATGTCGGCATCGATGTTTCTCCACCTCTATCGCGGTCCCACTTTATTCGCCAAGTCAACCACAGCCTACATCGCCCGCTGTTCCCAGTCGAATTTTTGTGTGCGCCAAATCCAGCGGGGGCCAAAATCAATAATCTGGTTGTGTGATTTTCGCGGCTTTTTTTTTGTGTTTTCTTTTAAAAAACAATCAATACCCGAAGGTAACGTGTGTAGACAACTAACAATTCACCTCAGTGTGCGTTTGCATTCGTTGACGCTTGACATATTGGTACACATTTTATTTTATTTTACCTTGTTTGTCGTTTTGAAAATTGCATGCGAACACGAATCGAATCAGAACCGAATCGAAATTAAAAGTTTGGAATTGCAATTCCCCCAGCATCCCACGGGCTGAAAAAGGATTGTTCGTTTGCTGGGTTGTGGTCGGTCATTGAGGGTAGGACAGGGGTCGCGATAGCGGGGGTTCTTAACCCAGAACGCGATAAAGGCCGCCTTACACGAGCCGAGTTCTCATGTGGGTTTTTGATTTTATCGCCTGGGGAAGCGCAAAAGAGGAACTACCTAAATATACGTGGTTTTTTATATTCCGACCTTTTACCGAAAGTGTCAGGTTCAAACCCAGGACTGGGTACCAAAGCATACAGGACCTGCCAAAAAACGAGGTGGGAACTTGACTCGTGCACAGGGGCCCCAACCACTGCGTATGCACATACATGCAGTTTTTGCTGGCACGCACATATGGCCTGTATGCATAAACTTTAAACAAATTTTTGGCCTGGCTGCGAAAAAAAAAAACATTTTAGTATCGTCGCAAAACCGAATGTCGCGTGCTTATGACCGAATCACCTGTCTCTGGGCCCAGAGATTTTATCTGAGTTGGTCAACACATGATTTCCGTGGAGTACATGGCCTGCGTACTCACAAACATTATGGTTAAACGCCCTATTTACGTCTGCAAGTGTGTGCCTGCATTCCCCCGCTCCAGGAGCGGATCTGGATCCAAGGGGTTTGGGAAATGGTTCCACACACTATTTTACAAGTAATATCAACAAAAATCGGGTATCACCGAAACGTCAGAATCTCTGTGTTGCTGAAAATTCAGCAGAAATGTACAGAACTGATGAAATTTCAGCAAGTTGAATTTGTATGGAACAGCTGACAAACCGCTGACCGAATTTCATTATATATCTGCTGAATTTTTAGCAATTCAGAGATTCAGAGGTTTCGGGAATACCCAAAAACCCTTTCAGTTTCAATTAATTTAAGAATCTCCGATCCCAAATTGTATTAACACTCGACGATCTTATTGACTGGTTTGACCTATTTGCCATATTCTCAGGTTGCCTACTCGAATTTATATAAATCACCCTACGCACTTTCCTGTATTGCGATTACGTCTACTTTTTGTCCGGCTGTGCGAATATACAATATCGGGTAGATTTAGCGAGCTGTAACACAATATTCAGTTAGTTGTTCGTCAGCTGTTCCATACAACTTCAACTTTCTGAAATTAAAACATTTACGCAACCCAGAGTCTGCTAACATTTTTTTTGTATTGCTGAAAAGCCAGGGAAGTCGCTCTTTTCTACATAAATTGAGAACGCATCACTGTGCCCAACATGAAAATATTCACAAATTAGTGCAATATATACAAATAAAGAAGTTTAGTAAGTCTATTGTTAATAAATCCAAATGTTCAACTTGTTGCTTTTCCTAGGTAATTTCCTCGAAATCCATTAAAAGCCGAGAAAAACAAAGCTAGGGCTTTAGCTTGATGGAACAGCTTTTAGAAAAATTCAGCTGGAAACATTTTAGGTCATCCCACAATTGCTAAAAATGTATGCTGAATTTTCAGCAATTCAGAGATTTATTCGTCCATTATATACCAAAAATGTTTTCCCATTTTTGAGCTTTTAAAATTTAGAGTTAATTTTTTTAAATTTATATAATAGTTTATATATTTAACAATTTTAGGATTTTACAAGTTAAAAAAAAATTAAAACTAAAAACACACTATGAAATAATTTAAAAGTTTTTTCCATAACTTCCATGTTATAAATATCAAGTAAAACATATGTTCAGAACCAAGCAAAACAACTTGCCTCACTCAAAGTAAATGAAATGTTCATAAGTGGTTAAAATTTCGGCGACGTTTGCCAAATTCCTCAACAATTAAAACAGAAAAAAATTAAATATTATATTTAAGACTACGTCGAGATCTATCGATTTGTGGTAATCATAACTTGTGGACAACTATTACAAAAAAATCTATTAACAATTAAAAATTATTCTTATACGATTAATTCGTCACGTAATTTGTCTCAAAATTGTGTTTCAGGAACTGTAGAGCTTGAAAGTGTGATCTTCAAATTTGTTTCTTTTATAGCAAAGTTTTTTAGTTTAATAAAATATTTTTTTTATTACTCTGCTGGCTGGTTTACGGTTGTTATACGTACCTTTGGTATCGGTGCGCATGAGTGAGAGGACATGGGCGTAGTATACTTACTGGATACTGCTACTGGTGGGCTGTGGGTGGGGGAACCTTGGTAGTTGGGTTCTCGGTTCGTTTTGTATTCGGATTAGTTTTTAACGCTACTTACTCTTTATACTTGCTGTTGATATTGTTGTTTTATGTGTATGACCCGACCTGACACTTTCGTATTTCACATATATAATACAATAGAATGGGCACAGAAACCAAGAGCAACAGTTACACAGGACAGATTTCAACAAGTGGCGGCAACCCCAAAGTGATGAAAGATTCTTTATCCTTAGTTCGTCAGACGGTCAATCAGCACTCGCAATCGAACCAGGTCCAGAACCAATTGAATTCTAATTCCAATTCGTATCCAAACGAAAGCGATAACGAACACGACAACAATTCGCGTGATATTCAAGCAAAACAGGAGGATAAATCAAGAAAAGAGGCGATTGTTCCCTTTGTCCCCATATTTGTTGAAGAAGCCGACGTGATTCAAGGGGCCAAGGAACTGTTGAAGGTTATTCGACCGACCTGGGACCTCAGCCACGTCGAGTTTAAGGTAAAGTAAAGCTCATCCACCAAAAAACACTCACCCTCTCTCCACCCCCATATCATACCTCAAAAAAAAATTAAGGAAAATCAAAACCATCAATGTCATATTCTCTACTCCATCAGATCAGGGTAGTTCGCAGATCGCAGATCGTTATCCGGCCCAAAAGATGATGATGATGAAGTATGTTTTTTTTTTTTATCATTTATTACGATCACTAACTGGTGTGCGGAACGGGGGGATAGTTGTATACTCGTAGTTGCTAACACAGTTCGAACAGGGTTATTCCACAACCCACCTTCCAATAGTAATTATATAATATATACAACGTACTCGCCGCTGCCTTGATAATTGTAAATAGACTTTGTTATATCAATGGAGACGGAGACCCATGGGATTGTTATTCGAAATTAACATTTTTACGCTGGTGTTAGTGTTAGGACTGCGAGAGTTTCGAATTCTGAGTGCCGAGACCGAGACGCAGTAGAAACCAGTTTGCTAATCTAGCCCTCGGCTCTGGGGGAAATAATTGTTCCTTACCATGAAGCGGGGAGCTGGGAGCACGGAGGAAAGGTAGGAGCCAAGAAAAAGGCCTTCGCGCCAATTAGTTGGAGGCTCTAATGAAATCACACGGTCTTATATACATACATACAAGGTGGCGCAAACAGGTGCATTGACTCGAGTGTTTTTAACCGTCCGTCCGTATTTCACAGATGAACCCAAAACTGATACGGCTGTTTTTTAGGGGCTTGATTTTAGTGTGTCCCGATTTGATAATGGGACGCCTGTTGAGTTAAGAGGAAAGTACAAACGCCTGAAGCTGCTTTAATCATTTTTCTGTTGAAGTGGGGCGTTCTTGCCTTATCGGAAACCTACCCGCACGTCTTGACCTCACTATCTGTATACACCAATGTATGCATGACGTCTAATTGGTGTACACAGCTTGTACGAGAATTACTTATCAGCTAACAGCTCCAGTCAGAATTGTTGAGTGCTAAACGTTGGCAAATCGTTGATGGGCAAAAAAATGTTGTTCAATCTGATAGGTGTTATATGTACAAGTATGCCTCAATTTGCTCTAACCATTAACTTGCAAAAGATTCATTATGGAAAGAGCCAGACCTAATCCACACATGGTATAGAGTGTTGCTAAAGTTGTTGTGGGTTGTTTATCGTAAACAATACTAAGAATGACCGCTTTGGGGACACTTGACGTCCCTGACTAAAAGAAATTAAAAATACTCATTGAAAAAGGGGATGATTCAGCGAAGTGTCAGCGGCGCTGTTATCCAAATCTTTAAACCAAAATACAATTGCAAATTTTCTTTAAATTGAACAACGTATATTATGTAACAAGCATATAAACGATTTGCCAAACAAGCGTGCTTCTGATTTCACTTCACTTTTGGGTTTTGAGCAATAGCTTAACTATTTTTTTTTTTGTTTTTTGCACAATATGTAGCTCAAGCCGAGTAGTAAAGTTTTAGCCAAAACCATCAATCCAAGCCAATCATTAAAATGTCGTAAATCCAGCTATACCGTAGAGAGCCTGCTGGTTTTACTTGGGAGAACCCAACAATTATGGAAATGTTATTTTGTTATGTTATTTTGTCAGACCATTCATCAGATATCAAATATGCTGGTGCTCGCTCTAAACTAATAGCAGTAGAGCATATTTGTTCTTAATATCGTACGCTGCAATTAATAGTAAGTGAAAAAGTAAATAATAAAAGAAAACAGTGGGCCAAAAAGTACAAAAGTATATCTTACAATTCGTTAATTGCGTTTTATTGTTTAAGATGTTCTTCGTCAAAAAACTAGTTTACTAGTTCAATGTTTCGATTGCTCAATGTACTGTTATCTCAAATGGTCTTAAGGGCGATAACTTAGAAATATTTATTATTGGTTATTTATTAGAGTTTCACAAGAAACTTCCAGGTGCGGTTAACATCGTATACGTAAACCCAATGTTGTTCAACTGTTTCAAGTAAATTTATTACCTAAAGTATTACTCCTATTTTTATACATATATGTATACATATATATTTGAACACCTCGTCCATACAGTGTACAAACGTACCTCCTCATTCTTTGTTTCTTTCAGCTTTTCTTTGAATATTTTAATTTGATTTGTTTAATATTCCTTTATCTTATCTGTGTCTGTGTTTTCATTATGAAACGCACGGTATGCATATGTATGTATCAATAATAGGGGGTCTTTCCGAGACGCTTAGCACGCAAATAACTAATGTCAAAAAGTTTATCACCGCAATTACACACGTACTTTTGTATGTGCCTTAACACCATGTGCTGTGCTTCCCAACTTGAATATATGTACATAAGAAGCATGTGGAGTCGATAAGAGAGGTGCCGTAAGCCTTTTAATGTAGCTTTTGAGCTTCGGCCTTAAAAATGAATTCTTGAACTAGTTTCAATACACACTACTAATAAATCTTTCCGTAGCAAATGGTAATAGGTGATGCAATAATTTAACGTTCATAATTATGCACTTAAATAACGTAGAGGCCAGTGACTAGAATTGGTCCTAACTCATTTCACCTCCCTTACTTGCGATGAGCACGAACTAAACCGTAACATTTTGGTTCTTGATCCTTTTAGAGTTTTACCGATGGAATCACGAACAAACTGGTCGGATGTTTCCATAATGAAATTTCCAAACTGAGAGATGAGAACGGCGGATCGTATCTACCTATCAAGACCCAGGGTCTGTCGCCAGTGCAGTCCGAGGATCCTGTCATCATCGAGAAGGACGATGAGGAGTTCACAGACGATCTGGCAGCGGACGGGGCACTTGTACAGTACTCCGATAACGTAGTGCTGGTCAGGATATACGGAAACAAAACGGACCTACTGATAGACCGCAAGGCGGAGACGCAAAACTTTCTTCTACTGCATACGTACGGCCTAGCGCCATCGCTGTATGCCACGTTCAAGAACGGCCTCGTCTACGAATACGTACCTGGAACCACCCTGAACACGGACAGTGTGCTCTGCCCAGAGATTTGGCCCTTGGTTGCCCGTCGCATGGCCGAGATGCATCGCAAAGTGAGGAAGCACGGGGAAAGCTCGGCGACGAAACCATTGCCTATGATTTGGAAGAAGACGCAGAGCTTTCTGGATTTAGTACCTGAACGTTTTAGTGATGCTGAAAAACACAAAAGGTATGCCTGATTCGGGCTTCCCCTAGCGTTTTGTCGTTGTTCTTTCTTTTAATCCAATCCAATCCCTCGAATTGCAGAGTGAAAGAAACGTTTCTACCTATCGGCCGCCTGCGCGAGGAGTTCAACAAGCTGTATGAATACCTTGAGGCTCTGGACAGTCCGATTGTCTTCTCCCACAACGACCTTCTGCTCGGCAATGTCATTTACACGCAGAGCCTAAATACCGTGAACTTTATCGACTACGAGTATGCCGACTACAACTTTCAGGCGTTCGACATTGGCAACCACTTCGCGGAGATGTGCGGCGTGGACGAAGTCGACTACTCTCGCTACCCGAAGCGCGATTTCCAGCTGAAGTGGTTGAGGGTCTACTTGGAGGAGTACCTCCAGCGCAGCCACATCCAAAGCCAGGAAGTCGAGCTGCTCTACGTCCAGGTCAACCAGTTTGCACTGGCATCGCATATCTTCTGGACGGTGTGGTCCCTGTTGCAAGCTGAGCATTCCACTATCGATTTTGACTATGTTGGGTATGTAGTTACACTAGATAGAAACTAGATTTTAAGTGGATCCAAAGGTCCTTTCATCATTCAAACTAAAAATAGAATTCGAAACCGAAATGTTATCGTCATGTACACATTTTATAGAAAGAGTTTTACCGAGATCAGCATGACATTAAGTGGAATAAGCAAGTCTGGTATATATATTGTTAAAGAATTCCCAAATATTTATGGGCATCTAACTAGTCATAGGACAGGCATCCAGAGCTATATTGACTCGGCTGTGTTTATGCTGAGAAAGAATAAATAACCTTCATATACATTTTAGAGATTCGGAAATCGGATTCCAAAAGTACTCATAAACAAGAAAAAAATCAAGTTTCGGCCAGTTAAAGTTTATATATCCTCTCAGCTATTAGAAAAATAAAATATTCTTTAAAACGACTAAATTTATTTTTTGTTTTCTAGGCGTATATGTTTAAAAACAATGTCATTTTGCCGATGAATTTTTTGATCGTTCCAATAGCAGCTATATGATACCGTTGATTTTTATTAAAACTTATACCGTAATTCTAGAATAGAAAACTATCTTGGAGTATATTTAATGAACTATAATGCTTCTGGATATATGTAAACCATTCCCAGTAAATACTAATGCTCGTCTTTTCACTCTCTTTCGCCCCGTCTAGCTATGCATTTCTTCGTTACAATGAATACTTGGCCCGAAAGGTGGAGTTTTTGTCATTGACTGCAGCAAAGAACAATAAGTGATTTCTTTCTCCCGGCCACTCACCGCATTGGGAGTAACTAAATTATGTGCCCAGTGATATATGTGTAAACTAAGGCTGGAACGGGTCTCAATGTTATACATATGTATATAAAACGTGTGTTCAGAAATCAGAAACAAAAACTAGAGCAAACTTAAATTAGTGTCGTGTTCGTGCCAGCCTTAGTGTATGTACAGTGCTCACTCGAAACAGTGAACTAAGAAAAAACAAGGGTGTGCACTGAAACGAATTTGTTCACTATAACGAATCACAAAAAAATAAACATATTTTTAACAAAAAAAACGTTTTCAGCAACAAAGTACTTTTTTTTTAGTTTAAACGAAAATTTTTTAAAAATTTCACTTTTACCAAATGTTTACATAATTAAGTGTTCACTCTTAAGGGAGAGCACTGTATATATAAAGAATTTGTATATGTTCTTTAATTTGTATAAATTGATATTTTGTAGCCATAAATAAAACGAAGGTATGTACTTTAAAATATAAGCATTTATCAATCATTTTATTCAAGGCTTTTGTGATAGCGGGAATTTATCGTAAAAAATTAGGTAAAATAATCAGTAAATGGGAAGTAAGGATTTGCCTATGTTGACGCCCTCTGTTAATCGAAGAAATTTGCTTTTATTTTGAATAAAAACAATAAACTTTGGCTATTTGTAACGTTTTTTTTTCAATTAATTCATTAAATAAAAAAAACTGGGCTGCATATATACTTTATCATCCTTGCTCCCTGTGCTTTTTGGAGCATTTTGTCGTCCAAATAAGCATCAGGCATGGGTGACGTGATACAAATTTTTCGAAGAGTGGGAGAAGACGAATTTTCCCTTATGAATGGGAAAGTGGGTGACGAAACCTTTGGGACATATTTGGCGGTCAAAGTCATTTGGGAGACTAAAAAAAATGTAAAGAAATTAGCGCCTTTAATGATACTTGAATAAGTAACGTTCTCTTTGCCGAACGCGTTTAAGGTGGGAGTATGGTTATTTCGTGTAAAAAAGCCACATTTTTGAGAACTCTTTTTCAGGAAGCAGTTTAAATTATTATTATTTGTCATATTAAATTTACAAAGAGAGATTGAACGGTACGGCAATGGCAGCAATTACTCTGGAGCGTCTCGGAAAAAAGTTGAATGGCGGGGCTCATCATTGTTGGGGATTGTCTTATAGCCTGATTCCATTGGCGCATTAAAACGCATTTAGCCTAATGCGCATTTATTTATAGCCTGATTCCATTGGCGCATTAAAACGCATTTATCCTAATGCGCATTTATTTATAGCCTGATTCCATTGGCGCATTAAAACGCATTTAGCCTAATGCGCATTTATTTACACAGGGAATCCCATAATGCTAAAAGCCGCATTTAAAATAAATGCGATTAAAAACCATTCGCTCCGAACGTTTTTAGAAAAATACCGGAAAATACATTTAACAGCCTGATTCCATTGCCGCATTAGTGGACTTTTTAAATGTGCCTGATTCCATTGGCGCATTAGCAATTAGCTAATGCTACTCCGACATGTGAGTGGCACGAACAGCTGATCTGGGTTTGGAGACCACCACAGTTTCTAAAAAGGGCAAGGATCCCCGTATATTTGGGAGTTATTTCCTGCCAGAGATCCAGCAGAAATGCATTGTGGTACTGCGAGCAGAATTTGCAGTGTGCGCTCTAGGTTTCAGTCATTTTTATACAAAATAGATTTTATATTCAAAAGACATCAAAAATTGCGCCAATATTGCATATAGAAAACCACTGTTGTAGTGGTGGCACGAACAAAATATCGTTCAACATCGGTATTTTCCGGTATTTTTTCTAAAAATGTTCGGGGCGAATGGTTTTTAATCGCATTTCATAATCGCATTTATTTAAAATGCAGCATTTAGCCATATGGGATTCCCTGTGTAAATAAATGCGCCAATGCAATCAGGCTATAATTTTGCATGCACTTAATTATTCATTTAGATAATATTTCGATAATATTCACGAACGCGATAATGTATCGATAACGTTAAGATAGTTTTCTCAGCCCTGTCTAGGTGAGGTTGCCATATCGGCCCGTCATTTTTAAATGACTGTTATAAAGCAACCTACCTTGGCCGACATCTTGCTGAATATTAACTTTACCGAAAAAAGTCAATAAACAAAAAATTTGTATTTCAAATAGACCTAGAACTTTTGTTGGATGTGTTTTTTAACAAAAGTCATATTTTGCAAAAAATGGCCCAAAAAAAGAAATAACGGGTTTTACCGTTATTTTTCAAGAAATCGGTCTTGTCGCAAACTTTGACCTATTTATTTTTTCTTAAAAATTGCATTACTAGTCTTCTTCAACGTCTTTAGATTCTCTTTTATTCTTCGCTATCTCAGGGTAAGTTCTTATCTAGAAGGAAATTTGCTAGAATTCTACCGGTACATTACTTGTTTTGTGAGAAGACATCGGTAGTGCGTTTTACAAGTGGAGCGCAAGAAAAGGTGAGTAGTGATTTTCAAACTTTATAAATAAGTGTTTTAGCATTTAAAATTTCATAATTCTTTAGTGTTGTGTGTGTGAGTGTCTATGCTGGTCTATGTGACTGTATGTGTGAGTGTGTCTATCCCAGACAGACACGTTTTTATACCCTTGCAGAGCGTATTATAATTTCAGTCAGAAGTTTGCAACGCAGTGAAGGAGACGTTTCCGACCCTATAAAGTATATATATTCTTGATCAGCATCACTAGTAGAGTCGATCTAGCCATGTCCGTCTGTCCGTCCGTTTATATGCAAACTAGTCTCTCAGTTTTTAAGCTATCTGCATGAAAATTTCCCAAAAGTTGTCTTTCTAGTGCAGGTAGTATATAAGTCGGAGCGAGCCGGATCGGACGACTATAGCATATAGCTCCCATAGGAACAATCGGAAAAATAAATGAAAAAAAATTATAACTTTGCTGTTTTTTAATTTTTTTTTTAGTTCTTCGACATTTAGTAATGGTTTATTATTTCAGAATTATGATTTAAATTTTATCAAAATCGGACGACTATAGCATATAGCTCCCATAGGAACAATCGGAAAAATAAATGAAAAAAAATTATAACTTTTCTGTTTGTTAATTTTTTTTTTAGTTCTTCGAGATATAGAAATGGATAAATATTTCAGAATTACGGTTTAAATTTCATCAAAATCGGACGACTATAGCATATAGCTCCCATAGGAACAATCATAAAAATAAATGAAAAAAAATTAAAGCTTTTCTGTTTTTTATTTTTTTTTTTTAGTTCTTCGAGATATAGTAATGGATAAATCATTCAGAATTACGGTTTAAATTTCATCAAAATCGGACGACTATAGCATATAGCTCTCATAGGAACAATCATAAAAGTAAATAAAAAAAAAATATAACTTTGGTGTTTTTAAATTTTTCTATAAGTTCTTCAACATATAGTAATGGATAAATATTTCAGAATTACGGTTAAAATTTCATCAAAATAGGACGACTATATCATATAGCTCCAATAGAAATTATATATTATTATTATATTATATAATTGCTTCAATGTTTTTAGACATATACGCAAGTAAATCATAATTTTAATGTTTTCAAAAATATTTAATTCTTGCAATAGCTGCAAGGGTATATAAACTTCGGCTTGCCGAAGTTTGCTTCCTTTCTTGTTGAATTATAAGCCCACTTATAAGGTCACTTATGCATTTTTTTTGCCGGCGGGCATAGACACTCACACACTATAAATGTTTAAGGTTTCAAGTTTAAAATCGACTTTTAGTTGATCATCACAACATTTTGGAAAATTAATTTTGATAAGAAAAAATTGTATTTATAAGTAAATGTATGGAATCATATGTATATATTTTAAGTTATTTCTTAAACAAATGTACATACTTTTAGCATGTGTTAACAAAATTGTTAAAACAAACAGTCTCGCTTCTGCTTCTAAATTTATTTTTAATAAAATATTAAATACACAATAATATCAATTCTATTTTTTCATATCATAAATGCAATAATAAAGTTTTGATATTAAAATAGTATATTAATACTATTTTTGTGTAAAATTGATATTGTCAAAATGTATATTTTTACATTTCGTTGATATTAAACTGATACGTCATGTATCACCCATAAAATGATACGGAATTGCATTGGAATTAGTATCAGATCTTATCAATTTTCTTCTGTGCACGCTGAGTGAGACTGTGGATCTGAGGGTCCTTTTTGATAGTAAGTTTCTGTTTATTTACCATTTAAATTTTATTTTATACGCAAGATTTAGTTTTAAGTTAAGTTTATAACTTGCAGTCAGATAAAGATTTAATCCATTGGTGGAATGAATGAATAAATAAATAAGTAAATAAATTAGTATCAGGAATACTTGGATCCTAAAAATTTGAAATTGATCGGGCGTTGGGTCTTTTCGGAAGTTCAGCCACCCAAAGTAATATTTTTTAGCCTGTTTTTACCGAACGACCAAGAGTACATTGACATGAAATTTGGACCAGCTGTCATTAACTAGCCTGTCAACTCAAGAAAAACATAATTAGTCGGAAATGTTAGGCACGCGAAGTTTAAATTGCAAATTCACCTTACTTTTTGCCCACAGTAGTATTTTTTAAATATATGGTTGCACACTTTTTTCAATATTTTTAAAACCAATGTGATTTCTGTGGAACACCCAAAATAATGTTGTTACACGTTTTGTTAAATATTAGGCAAGCGAAGCCGCCTTGAGCGTTCCAGTATATGGGGTATGTTTACGGTTTTTTTTAAAATTATTATTGTCTTATTTCATTAAAGAACACTAAGATTGGGCATATAACACAACAACCCAAAAAAGAAAATCGAGAATTTTCGGTTTGGTAAACTACAAATATTTTGTTTATAAAGGCAGATTTTTACATGGATTTAAATGGGATTTACAAGAACTTCAATTGATTTATTTACTTTATACAAAAGTTTCGCATAATTATGGTAAAATATACAGATAATAATTATACTGTAGTTCGGTTTCCGTCTCCTCCAAGTTTTTGAACAATCTAAAAAAATGAAAAGAGCATAACGTTACAGTAAATCTTGGTAAGTCTGTTAGTACGCATGCTTATTAAAGACATTTCTACAAAATTAACGAATTATTAGTTACCCATCAACAATAACAAAAACGCTCTATCGCAGTTTTGTGAGGACGTTTTATACTTTATTGCGATATATCGATATAATTTGAAAATCGATTTCTCATAGCGTATGAGAACGTGAATCGATAGCTTGGTGCGATAAGTCGCCCGAGCCCATCCCTAACAATAACCAGCTTTCATACCTAAAGTAAAAAAGCAGAGAGGAATCACTTTCCTAACTTCCAATTTTACGTTAATCATGTCGAGCTATATTGCCAGGAGGGGCCCAGCAGTTCTCTGTAAGTATTGGCTCGAAAAAAATGAGCGACACGCGTCGGATGCGCTAAAGTCCGCAAGGCCAGAATGTGATTACGTAAATATGTAATGCTGATTTTTTCCCTGCAGCTAATCTGGGTAGATGGGCCTACAACCTTTCCGGATTCAACCAATACGGTAGGAGGAGTAACTAGACCAATCATTGTTAGAGCCTCAACATACGACTACGGCGTTTTACAGGTCTGCACCGTGACGATTGTCTGTACGAGAACGAGGACGTGAAAGAGGCCGTGCGCCGCCTGCCCCGCAAGTTGTACGACGAGCGCAACTACCGCATTATGCGGGCCCTCCATCTGTCAATGACTAAGGCAATCCTGCCGAAGGAGCAGTGGACCAAGTACGAGGAGGACGTCAAGTACCTGGAGCCCTATCTGAATGAGGTCGTGAAAGAGCGCGAGGAGCGTGAGGACTGGGACAAGATCCACTAAATTATCGGCACCCACTTCTTTGGACTTGTAAATGTTGAAATACATAGCTTAGATAAACACCAATGTGGCTATCAAATCTAGTTTCTGTGTGGTCGATTGCGACTGGACCCTTTAGTTTATTCAATGGGACTTGTTAATCAAAGATGAGGTCGAAAATGAATGATGTATTACTGACGATGAGCAACTTATTCCCTATAAGAAGCTTCGTGCTACCTTACCTTTTGCAAAAATGGTAAATTTAACAGCGATCCCAACACCGGCACTCGTCCCAGGAAATTAATGGCCACGGGGAAGAAGCCGCTGCAAGGGAAGAAGAAAAAGATTTAAACGAGGGGAAAGTTAATTGTTAAAAGGCCTAGATCTGTTTTGAAGAAATATCTTCTACGGTTCGAAATTTGTCGAAGCGAGACAATAGTCCCATTTGTGTTCATTTAATTGCTTTTTCCTGAAGATTGTTGTTTTCCGGACACCATAAATCCGCCAGTATTGTCCTTTTGCGGACTAGCATGGTCCATCTTGTAGTAAATTGGGGTATATGAATATTTGTTTTCCTTTTTATACCCTTGCAAAGGGTATTAAAATTTCAGTCAGAAGTTTGCAAGACATTTCTGACCCTACATTCTTGATCAGCATCAGTAGGATAGTCCGTTTTAAAGCTATCTGCATGAAACTTTCCCAAAAGTTGTTTTCCTATTGCAGGTAGTGTATAAGTCGGAACAAGCCGGATTATACGACTAAGTCATATAGCTCCCATTGGAACAATCGGAAAAAATTTTTAAAAAAATCGACTCTTATATATACTTTATAGGGTCCTTCACTGCGTTGCAATTTTCTGACGGAAATTATAATACCCTCTGAAAATGTATAAAAACTGACTTAATAGTCCTTTTTTTTATGATTTACATAAAATAAAAATATGTTTACTTAAACTATAATATTCGATATATTGAAACAAGTAAATAAGTGCTTCTTTTATGACCAAAAAAAAACATATATTACCTTAGGAAATTAAAAGTATTCAATTTGCTCCACGAATTCTTTAGGTCAAATAATTTAAAGTAACCACCAAAAAACTTATATAGAGCATAATAAATCAGTTTGGCTTTTAAGCGTTTCTCTCTTAGACGAATTGTTTATTTGGCTGAACAGTTGTTTATTTGGTATTGCAAAGCAACATTCAAGTCCTAAACCTTTAGTTGAAACCTGAAACCTAACAAAAAAACTTTTAAAATGAAAATCATTTCGGATTTGCACAGATTAACCAACTTTAAGTTCATTGGTGCACCCAAAAAGCATTTGGTTTTGTTCGTTTTTTGGGGCCAGTTCTATGAGCTTTAATTTCAAATTCGCTATCAAACCTATGAATATTGTTTGAAGCTAATTAAACCCGTTACTATTTTTGGGCAAGATTTGTGTATACGCTCCAATATCGATCAACACAACAAAACAAACGAAATTTTTTCGAAATCGAGCCATTATTTTAAAAGTTAGCGTCAATTATATAATATTTTATTATGGTTTTATGGTACTCTGCCGCTGCTCTGCATTAGATAGGGCCGCTCATGATGCAACTGTATATAGTCGCTGTAAGCGGGCAGTGTTACGATACACAGTTCGGCGCCCTTTTAGGCCAGATTGTTTTCTGGGGGATATTTATTCTGAAATTCGTTTGCTAAGCAAAGGGTATCTACTAGGCGGGAAACTCGACTACAGCGTACCTTCTGGATTTGAGTAAACATACCCAAGTATGTAATTATCCTAATGGAAAACCATAGGATAGGGTATACCCGTAAGATTTTTAATAGTTACCAATTAAGCATTCTAATAGGAATATCTATAGGAATATCATTTCTTTTTGAAATCCTTCAGGCACTATTTATATAAATAAAATCTAACGGCTTCAGAAAAAATTCTCAAAATTTGCATTGCAGCTGATTAATTTTTTTTAACCAATTCGCTCAGAGAATATTATATACGCAATAGTTTTAGAGTTATGTTTATGACTTATTAGCCAGTTAAGGATTCAATTTTTGGCAAAATTAATAAATAAATAAATTTGTTGTTCCTAACGATATACTATGCGTTAGTTTTCCTCTATCAAAATCTGGCAATTATATTCAGAGGTTAACAAACAAAGGTCCTAGCCAGATGCCTTGGACCCTTCCCTACATGTACTTTAAGCTTTACAAATGTCTTTGTAGGTTTGGCTTGAAGAGATATACCTATAAACTTATCCTTTTTTGTCCAAGGCAATTGAGATTTAACTTAACTCTTAAAGTCCCCAAGAACACACGAAGTGGAAAGACCACGGACTGCGTGATCGGTTAAAACGGCTTAACACTCATCCGAATGAAACTTAACCTAAGTGCTGCTAACCTGAACAGGGCGAAAAATCCATAGGATTCAATAATCATGCCAATGATGGGGAAGCCCAGTAGGACGATGACGATTCCCCCGAAGAAGGCAGTGGTGCCTTTGACTTTGTGCCTTTGGAAGAAAAAGCGCAGGGTGCGTTCCACACCAATGACACAACCCAGTCCCGATATGAATAGAATCTGCGGAAAGAGGCAATTGCTATTATTAACCAGCAGATGCAGATGCAGATGCAGATACAGATGAAGCTGGGCACGTACATTGCCTATGGCGAGCAAGCCTTTGTCGAACAGCAGCAGCATACCAAGGAACAGAAACGAGATGCCAAAACCAGCCAAGCCGATGCCAATTTCTGTGGAAGGGTTTCAATGAGCGTGGGTCTGGTTTGTGGTGCGGATCATCACCGGCGACTTACTCTGCAGATCTGTTATTTCAATCATTTTGTGTTGGGGTCTGCTTTAATTTGACAGCGAAAAAAAAATCCACGTAAACACCAATTCAATTTTAAAGTACGAACAGCTGATTTCCACTTTCATTCAAAGTTTCGTGCAAACGAATGTAAACAATGATTGCAGGGCTGCTATGGGGCAGTGTTGCAAAACGACCGGAGAACCAATAACATAAAATTAATACTTTTGTGTGAAGTGAAACGGATTTATTTTGCTTTGGAGCAATTCTAAAGTCCGATATAAATCTTTAGTCTGCGTAAAAATTACAAAACAGCGTATATCGAGTATTAATAGTGTTTCATTCTCATGTGTTTCGCGATATATTTATATGTATACACATTTCGATAGACTCTTCGATAGTCCTCTACCAGCCCTAGTCGTCACATCTCTAATTTATTTTCACACGCCATTTTACAATAAAATTTGTAGGGAACTGACGCTATATCCATTCAGGCAGTTTGAAAGCAGAGAGTATTGAAACTCCTGCAACCGTATTGATTGAAAAGAGACCGTTTGCAACGTTAATTAGTCATGGAGCGTAAGTAGAGCCTATACCCGCGTTGGTTTGTTCGTGAAAACACTGAAATATGTGCACTTTAGGTGGCGGTTATGGTGGTGGTGCCGGACAGGGGTATAATAATTTCGCTGTCCCCCCACCAAACTACCAGCAAATGCCAAGTAAAACTGGTAACTACAACGAGCCACCTCCGAACTACAGCAAACAAGGCGGTGGTAAGGCGTACACTAATTCCCAGCATTGAACGCTGCTCTATATCGACACATTTATGTTTTAGGTTATGATTCCGGTCATCGTGGTTCTGGCGGCGGCGGCGGTGGTGGCGGCGGTTCATGGAACGACAGAGGAGGCAATTCCTACGGGTATGTTATTAACTATAGCTAGTATATCTATACGGGTACAGATACAAATCATGGGTAGAGTTCCGTTTTTACGGTGGTTATAAGAGCTATAAGCAGTGTACGAACTTAAACATTTTTGATTCAAATCAGCCCAATCGACGACAATCGAGCCAGTCTCAAAAACATAATGTGTAATGTGATCAAAGATAATCCGCTGTGGCGGAGTAAGCGCCAGAAAGAATGCAACCGATGCGAACGTGCGTCGAAGTGTGAAATGCAATTCGAGCGAAATAATTTGGACTGGTGAAAAGCGCGTAGAAAACATTTGAGCGTTTTATCTCTTCAGCTGCTCTCAAAAAAGTATTCACTTATTTGGTTATTTATTATTAACACGGCATGTCTGTATATTTTGTGTATGTATGTTCTTTTTTCGAAACGCCGACCATAACATTAGAAACTGGTATTGTAAAAGGTTTTGATGATGCAAATGTATTGAATGGTAAATCGCCCTGGTGGGGATACAGATAATGGCTGCACCGAACAATCTAAAAAAGTAGTGGCTCAACAGCCGTTGAAATCGGTATGCAATGTTCGATTGCTGAAATCTATAATGAATTGCTTGGTTCTTCCATAGAGAATCTCGCGCACATTTAATTATAATTGTTTCGCTTTTAACATATTATCCATCCCTACGTGAACATTTTCAACATGACATATTACAAGCACAAACATTTCGAAATACACAAAAATGAAAAAGTATCGACCAACAAAATAAAAAACAACAAAAAAAGTGTAACAGACATGAACATTTATTTATATAAGATATGGATTTAATATTATTATGAATCAATCATATAAACCACGAAATCCCCAACAAAATTAATCAACCATATAATGATCCCAAAAGAACTGTTATTCATACTAAAGCTCGAAAAAAAACAAGAAATATCTATAAAAAAAAAAGAAAAAAAAAACAGTATGAAATGGTTTGGAGGGGCTGGTGTACTTCCGATTTTTTAAATTATAAATTATTTACGTATAGTCACATAATTTTACTTCAATTATCACAGATTCTAGATAAAATATTGTAGATAAATAGAGACGATAAGTATTTTAAATTTAAGGTACAGCATAATCTCTAGCAAATTTAATCTAAGATACGATTTCATATTCTTTACTCACATATTTATATTTATAGGAGGTATCAATTTTTTTGCAACTAAACTTTAGTATTTACCACTACTGACTTCGAAATCGATTTTATTGCAAGGCCTAGCTATAAGATAATACTAATGATTTGTACCTTATGTTTTTTAATGTATTGTACAATATAATATTGTGTTAGTATTAATATTATTTGAGTATAAGACATTAACTGGACTTAACAAAAGGGTCCTAGGAGAGATTGCTTCTCTTGCATCCCTTTCATTTTCGTGCATTTGGATTCCAATATGGAAAGATGTTGACAATATAAGACTGCAAAGGCTTAGAGTAGATGTTTAAGAGTATATATATGTATATACATAAACTACGTTGTCCTCCTTAGCAGTTTGATCAGTGATTGTCCCACTTGATTCTGGATATTATGATGGAAATTATCAAAACGAATATCCGCTGTTTTACTGTCGTCACTGAACGAACTGCGTCGGGTGCTATTAAGATGGTATTAGATACCTTAATGTCCAAAAATCAATATGTATTAAAGGGATCCTAGGCGTATACCTCACCATACTGCATTAAAACCAAAATCAAAGCATTAAATAAGTTATTCAATATCCTCTTTTAGAAATGGAGGCGCCAGCAAGGACAGCTACAACAAAGGTAAAAATAATGCAAATAATTGCAATCATATCGAGTAATGTATACCAATATTTTTCTACATATTGAACTTGAACCTAAAAACAAAATGAAAAAACCGAACCGATCAGTTCCAACGCAAAAAAAAAAAAACAAAAGAAAATCGTAGCAAAGAAAAATGTTTCTTTCCTGGCGGCATTCTTTGTGGGGGTTACTTATTATAAATCTGTCGAAAAGCCCACGTGGCGTGGCCTTTACAGTGTAATTAGTGTACTTCAAACTCGTTGATCTTGTTTGATCAACTATGGTTAACGACCGACTTGGTCTGCGAGGGTTACTTAATATTAAATTTCTGTGAAATGTTAAGTGTACGTCAAGCGTTGTCACGAATTATAGGCTCAAGGTGCATCGGTCGGGCTTACTCCTGGCAATTCGAGTTCATTGCTATTGGCCGGGTCACCTGTTTGTGTTTGTTGTACCACCAGTACCAGTACCAGTACCAGTACCTGTACCAGTACCAGTCTAGCTTTGAAAGCTCGCATCCCACTTAAAGTGTCCCCATGTCTCTCCCCGAGCCCACTAAAGGTTTAAAATACACCTCGAAATTATGGTTTCAAATACAAGTAAAGGCGCAGAGACGCTATCCTGGTTCTAATATGTTAATATCACGGAACAGCTAAGGGATAGGATTCGATACAATGCGGGGGCGTGTACTGTAAAGAACTTCGGCCGTCACCTTCGTTGCGTTTTCGGTGGTTGAAATGAGGGGAAAAATTCTAAAAGAGAAAAAAACAGTCCCATGCTAAGCTGTTCTCTGCATTGTCAGCGGGTTCTAATATCCTGTTCGCTTTTGTAGGACCCGGTGGATATTCGGGCGGCGGTGGAGGAGGCGGCGGGGGTTCCAGTGGCGGCGACATGATCACCCAGGAGGACACGATCTTTGTCTCAGGCATGGATCCATCCACCACAGAGCAGGACATTGAAACTCACTTCGGAGCCATCGGTATAATCAAGGCAAGTCATCATGGGACTCTCTCAACAGGCGGCAAGCCGTTTTAACCATTCGTTTTTCCTACCTTGTATTTTGACCTAACAGAAGGACAAGCGCACTATGAAGCCAAAGATTTGGCTGTACAAGAACAAGGAGACCGGCGCCTCCAAGGGA
Organism: Drosophila gunungcola; assembly: GCF_025200985.1. Classification (NCBI taxonomy): domain Eukaryota; kingdom Metazoa; phylum Arthropoda; class Insecta; order Diptera; family Drosophilidae; genus Drosophila; species Drosophila gunungcola. The sequence continues at coordinate 376,229 of NW_026453189.1, read as the reverse complement.
GAGGCCACTGTCACCTACGACGACACCAATGCGGCGCAGTCCGCCATCGAGTGGTTCGACGGTCGCGACTTTAACGGGAATGCGATCAAGGTCTCGTTGGCCCAGCGGCAGAACAACTGGAACAAGGGCGGCGGAGGTCGCGGAGGATTCGGTGGCCGCCGGGGCGGCGGCGGAGGTGGTGGTGGTGGCGGCGGCGGCGGTGGTGGTGGCCGATTTGATCGCGGAGGTGGTGGCGGCGGCAATGGAGGCGGAGGCGGCCGCTTTGACCGTGAAGGCGGCGGCGGACGGGGCGGCGGAGGAAGTGCTGGCGGCGGCGGTGGCAACGTGCAGCCCCGTGATGGCGACTGGAAATGCAACAGCTGCAACAACACCAACTTTGCCTGGCGAAACGAGTGCAATCGGTAAGCAAAACTTAGATATAAAGGGGTTACCACTTAAATTTTTCTTTTTTAAATGTGTATTTTGGAGTTATAGCTTTCTAGTTATAAAATAGTCGTCGATAATAATTACAGTCGATCAAAATAAAATTAACATAGGTATGAGCATTTAAAGAAACGAAAACGTTTCATAGACGACTGTGTTTTTAAGACGGTGACAAAAATAACTTAAAAACAACTGAACTGATCTTTCTGAAAATTCCCCAGATTATTTTATATATAAAAATGTAGGGTTTAATAATTTTGACCTTTTATAACAAAAAAACGTAATGTTTGCTTACTTTTAGATAACATATTGATCGTGTAAAACAGTTCAGTAGTGTTCGATAATAAAAAAAATGCCTAATATATAATTCCTTAAATTGTCTCTCTCAAACCAAAAAAAAAATATGTATATTTTAGTATAGTAAAATGAGGAAAAATTTTGATATTCAATTAGGTATCGTGATTAAATTACACTTGCAATAATCTTATATTTATATTTAGTGTATTGCAAGTAACTAACTAACTAACTAACGAAACTACTGAATAAGTTGCATTACAAACCCAGAGATGGATTCCGACTATAACCCGTCTTTTATTTACAGATGCAAGACTCCCAAAGGCGACGACGAAGGCTCCAGCGGTGGTGGTGGCTACGGAGGTGGCGGCGGCGGAGGCTACGAGCGGAACGATCGCGGATCCGGCGGTGGCGGATATCAGAACAGGGACCGCGGGGGCAACTCCCAAGGAGGCGGCGGTGGCGGAGGATACTCGCGCTTCAATGACAACGGCGGTGGCGGCGGCGGAGGACGTGGTGGCCGAGGAGGCGGAGGAGGGGGCGGAAACCGGCGCGAAGGAGGCGGTCCAATGCGGAATGACGGTGGCATGCGTTCTAGACCATACTAAAAACATGCAATCGATGGCACCTATTTTTTCACATTTACGTATTAATTGTAGCGAGTACTCTTTTAATTGTACTTTTAAATTTACCAGTCAAAACTAAATATAAATTACCAGCACATCTTCATTTCAACCGATTTCTAGCCAACACGGACACGGTTATCGCTCGTTTTGACTGAACTTAAATATATTGTAATCTAATTTAACAATTGTAACATGGTACATACAAATAAAATACATATATATATACATTTATATGTATAACTTATATATCGAAAAAAATATATAATTTATATATATATATGTATATAATTTAAACAACAAAAACGTTATTTTGTGTTTTTAGATTATTTATAGGCGAAATTCAGATTCAATTTGAAGAAATGGGATTAAGACTGAAGAATGGGTCGTATTATTTTACAGTTTGCAGACAAACTGTTTTCGCTTTAAATTTTCAACGAATCGCGGATTTTTAACTTTTAGTCGTATTCTGTTTCGATCTCATAATGGAATTTCTTCTATAAATATACCCTTACAGAGGGTATTATAATTTAAGTCAGAAGGAGACATTTCCGACCCTATAATATATATTCTTGATCAGCATCACTAGGAGAGTCCATCTAGCCATGTCCGTCTGTCCGTCCGTTTCTACGCAAACTGGTCTCTCAGTTTTAAAGCTATCTGCATGTCTTTTTATTGCATGAAGTATATAAGTTGGAAGACTAAAGCATAAAGCTTCCATAGGAACAATCGTAAAGAAATAATACGAACTTCGGCTTGCCGAAGTTTACTTCCTTTCTTGTTTTTTTTTTTATTTTTGTTTTATTTATTCCGGTGTATTTTATGTCCGCTTTAAAAAATTTGCTATTTTATTTGTTGTCAAATATGACAAAATTAAACGTAATTAAATTTGAGAATCCTACTACAAAATTTGTGTTTTCAAATAGCTATTAAAAAGGGGGTTTTATTGAATAGCCCAAACAACTTCGTTCATATGGCTGGCCCGGATCGGAAGTAGGTCATTCGATCTGGAGTATGGTCCTCAATGGGCTCAATGACGACTTTAATTGCGAACCCTAGGCACTTATTCTTAACGCACCCCAAATAAAAAGTCAAACGAGGCATTTTCGGGTGATTATTCGATTTTCACGGTGGCTCTTAATTCGATTTTTTTAGTGGCATTTATATTTTGACAGGATTCTGCAGCGTCACTCGTTATGCTTTTGCTCTTGAATCAGTTTCCTATAAAAACAGTGGGGTTTTTAACATTTGAATTGTTTGACTCCACTGAAAAGAGTGATTCATCCATTTTTGTTAACTGCGACATTTCCACTAAATTAAAATGTTTGTTTACGAGTCGATTTTTCACTCTTATCGAGTGAGTAAAGTCGAGAGTGGATATTTTAATACCATTTTTTTTTTATTTTACTTTATTTTTTTTTTTAATATACATAATTATATTACAGTTCATCTTTTTCTAGCAGGGTGTAGCGATGCTTGGATGGGCCAAGTTCCTTGAATTTTGACTCTGGAGGTGAAGTACCCTTGCCGGTGTGTGGGTCAGGTTCTATATCATTTGTGGGATCCGGCCCATAATGAAACTCCCTGTAAAGCGGAGACCGTTAAGCTTTCCGGAATACACAGTGTTAGTTTCACTCAATTACCTGTGCAGCTTGCCGCTGTAGAGATCCTGTAGGAACTGCTTTAGCTTTCCCGGCGAGTACATGTCGCTAAAGTGGGGGAACAGATACATGTGCTTAAACGAGTCGATGGCAATCAAGGGCAAGTCATCCTCAGATTTCCCCAGGTGGTGCAGAGGATGTGCGAATCGCTTGCCGTCAGCAGTCAAAAGTTCACGTTCTCTGCAGTAAGGATTAAAGGATTGGATTTAGGTAAATGCACATATCCAGACAGTGCCTTGCAACTTACGCTTTTCATCCAACAACTGACGCTCAATTATTGACTTGTAATCCTTAATGGAGTTAAGATCGTCTGGGCGATGGAAGAGAATGAGGAATGGCAGTCCTTCCTCCGTTAGTTCTTCAGCGTTCTCAAAGGTAATCTCTCGCACTAGCGGTACACATTTTTCCTGGATCCATATTTTTAGTTCGTCGAAATTCTGCAGGGTTCCAGTGTATGTTTCATCATTTTCATGAGACAAAGCCACATCGGGTCTAAATACTATAATGGGTGTGCCTGAAATAAACAAAAAGCTGATATCAGTATCGAATGCATTGTTTGGTGCTTTGTTGTGGCTTACCAGGCGGATGCATGGCTTGGGCAGCGTCCCCGAAGCCGACGTGGAACTGGCAGTCCTCCTTTAGATTTGTAGCCACTTTGCGAAAGATGTCGTACTCGGGCTGGTCTCTACGATCAAAATAGCCCAAGATGAGGCGCTTCTTTGAGTCCAGATTCTCCAAATCCTTGAGGGATTTGAACTCCTGGATGGGGTCCTCCAGCTGCTTCTTGACGAACTCGAGAAAGGCGTCTGCGGAACGCTGGCCTCGGTACTCGCGCTTGCTGAGCTGCCCATTGCGGACAATTTTCAAGGTCGGATACTTGTTTATGTGAAACCGGGAAGCAATTGCCGTTTCCTTGTCGCAATCCACTTTTCCAAGAACCACCTTGCCAGCCTCTGGGAATTCCTCTTTAATCTGTAGACGAAGACTCAATTAGTGGTCATGGATTTACCAAGTCTTAATTTATGGTCATGCTATAATTATTAATTGTATTCAATTTTGTTTCAACTTTACTGCCAATCCATTTGACTCACCTTATCAGCCGCTTCACCGAATATAGGTGCTAAAATATTACTAAAACGACACCACTCCGCATAAAAATTAAGGAAAACCAATTCATTAGACGCTGGAAGAAACAAAGCGAGTTTAATGTTAAGAGATTAAAGTTCTGTATGAGACTTAATGTGTATATTAGGTGTGACAAACGAAAAGTGATTGGGTTTAAAATACATTTGTAACGTTTAGTTTAAAAACTTAATAAACGCAAATTCAATTATTTGACAATTATGCATAGTTATGCTTTTCTAACACTTTTAAACGTCAACTGTTATTAAAAGGGAGTACAATTTAAAATAATAGTTTAAATTAAATATAAAAAAGAAGGTTTTAAGACAAATATCTTCTTAAGATCTAGCTTATCATATAATGCAAGTGCAAATTCGGGCTGCCCGCCATAGTACACAATGAAACCCCTTCAATAAATTAATTATTTCTTGGTGCAAATTACATATTAAGCTGATTAAATTGATCACTGGTGGGAAACAATGTGATACAAACAGTACAAAATATTGTAAAACGCACAATTTCGAAAAATTGTCTTTTGGCGGGTTTAGATTGAAACGAGGCAGAAGTCAACGGATAATAAATATAGTAAATATATTTAAATATAATAGACTAGCACTGGAGCGTTTTTTTTTTTTCTGTGGATAAGATAGACGTTCAACCCAAATGGAGCTGTAATTCCAAATCCAGCCACTGCGATGGCTAATGCTTTCTTTGATGCAATCGAAATAAACTCAAAACAATTTTAATCAGCGTTCGCATCTTCTCCTTTCGCAAATCGTCTGAAACGCAAGTTACCACGTTGGCAGTGCCGAATTGAACGAGCCGCTGATTTTGTTTAGTGACACGTCAATGGAAGTCAGTTAATTGATTTCCAGCCTCGCTGGCTGCGTAGCTGGTGGGTGTCTCACCTAGGGTCATATCGATATTATCACTGGTCATGGGCACGGCTCCGCAATCAGCCGGCTGGGGCTGCTGGAGGAGCTGCAGAACCTGGAAGTGGAAGAAACAGCGCGACTTAGTGCTAGTGCTAGTGCCAGTTCCGATCTTCGATCTCCGATGGGCCAAAGCCGGCCTGCCTTCGACTGCGTTAAATGATTCAGCGGGCGGGAGAAGAGAACCAGACCAGACAGAGCAGAACACGTCGACTCACCGCAACTAGGGCCATGCAGGGCCCGAGCTTTCCGATTCCGATTCTGGCTCCAATCATTGTGAGGAATTGGGTGGAGTGGAGGTGGATTTGCGTGCACCGGCGGAAAGTCCAAGCGATCGGCTTCGACTCAGTTGCACATCAGCTGGAATGGAACGGATGCCTGCTTGTCTTGGCGCACTGCAAACGTACGCACAATATAGTTTTAACAATTTGGTTGATTATCGGCTGGCCAGTGTTGTGTTGTCTCGCCCAGCTCAGTATTTTTAATACTAGACTATCGGTACGGTGCAGTGCTGTGCTATCGAATGTCACATAGTCACATGATCATCGCTAGCGACATCGATAACGATTACAATGGAAACGAAACAAAAAGTGTCTAATGAATACATATGCACACATATGTATGTGCAACAACATTTGCAAATCTTTGTTTATAATAGCTGACGCTTATGGATTTTATGGTGGTAAATAGAGCGAGAAAAGCTACTAGCAAAGCGCGTTTTCAATTCGGCATTTCGTCTCTAAGCTAAACACCTCAAAAGCTGCTGCCCAAACGTTTTGTGGACCCCGAAACCCAAATGTGTGTGCATACATATGTAACGATTGTAATGTGTTATTGATGCTCTTCGAACATCGGAATATGTACATACAGATACATGCAGATGATATACATGTGTGATGTATTTATGCAAACATACACATGCACAAATGTTTAATTACTCTGTTTATGACAACATAGACTCGTCGTGTAGCAAAATCGGTCGTTTTCCACTTATTGGTTATGGAATTGTGATAATCTAGTCTGGTTGTATGTATGTACATACGACATACATACTATGTATTGCGCACCTTGTAGGATTGCAATTGTGTGCTCACATAAATACGTGCATATACATATGCATTCGCATTATCTATATTGCCACCACGACACTCAAATATTAACTTCGATTTGTTCTAAAAGTGTTGGTTGTGCTCAAATTATCATGCATATGATTTTATTTGGCTTTGTTTGTGCACTTTCCAATGCACATGTCCTATGTACACTTACCAACGAAGTCCAAATACCATCCATATACCTACATACGTACGCATCTGCATGTAATTATGTATTCGAATGGTGGACATGAGCGACAACCGGATTTCCAATGACACAATTTACCCTGCCTTAATATACGCCAATAAGTAATTTTGGTAACGTTACATACATAGTATTCTTCTAGCCGATTCACACAATGTCCGATGGATCACCGCCTCCGTCGATTTGCTTTATCCGTGCCGCCGAATCGTATCCAAAATCACAAATGGAGAAGGAAGACTCACAGCTGTTCGTGCCCTTCCAAGAGCGTAAGCAGTAGTAGTTAATACACATATACATCTATCACATAAATAACTCTATATTATTATCACAGTGGCCGGTGAATCGATCAAGTACCTGGGACGCACGGACGACGGCGTCCTCGCCCTGTCCAACTATCGCATATTTCTCTCCAAGAAATCAACAGCCTACGAGACATACGTGCCGCTGGGCCTAATCGAATCTGTGCAGGTGCGAGACCTATTCCAGCTGATTGTGAACTGCAAGGACGCCAGCACGGTGCGGTGCTCCTTTCAGTCGGCGGAGCAGTGTGCCGACTGGCAGCGCCGCATCCACTTGCTTATCGGGGTGCCTGAGGCTCTGGAGACGCTCTTTGCCTTTCCCTTCTACTCCTGGACTTGCGATGTGATCGGAAGCGGAAACGGAAGTGCGAGTGCGGGTGCGAATGCGAATCCGAACGCGAATGCGAATCCGAATTCTAACGGAAACGGACTGGTGACCAAGGACCGCTCCTTAGCGCTGGCTAATGGATCGGCAAAGCGCAGCATGATGACAGGCACAGCAACCAATCCTTTGGTTGATCCTGCCAGCGAGAACGTGTCCTCGGTGAGCAACCGCCTGCAGCGATCCGTGCGATATGAGAGCGACTTCAAGAACGAGGTGACCCGCCTAGGCTTCGACCTGAAAGGTTCTTGGCGCATATCCACGGCCAACGCCGACTTCAAGCTCTGCCCCTCGTATCCGCCAAAATTGCTTGTGCCCTGCTGTATCACCGACGAGATGCTGCACAATGTGGCAAATTTTCGGGGGTCGCGCCGGCTGCCGGCTGTTGTTTGGCGGCATCAGAAGTCTGGTGCTATTTTGGCTCGCTGCAGCCAGCCGGAGGTCGGTTGGCTCGGCTGGCGGAACACAAAGGACGAGCAGCTCCTGAAGGCACTGGCCGATGCCTGTGCCTTTGACAGGGGCGAGCATGCCAGGCATTCCGCCTTCGCCAGTACAAAGGCGCAACCAACAAAAGGCTTTAAGGAGATTAACGGCCAGACCGGCTTATCCGGCAATAGTTCACCATCACTGGATGATTCCTCGCACGAGGAACTCACGCTCGATGAAATTAGGGTAAGTTTGATATGAGAATCACCGCAAAAGAAGCAAATGCTTGCATTTGTAAAATGGGTTAATACTGTCTATAAGTTTTTTATCAGTGTGAAAATAAGATATCAAAAACCAGAACATTTTTTGAAACATCTTATTTGTTTATCGTCTCTCATGCATTTTTTAAAATCTTCATGTTTTAAATAAAATTTAAATAAAATTATTTAGAGCAAATTTATCGAAGAGCAAAACAAAAACCCTGCTAGGCCTTAAATCGGTTGTTTAAAACTTAAGATTTACCCAAGAAATCAAAGGATATTATTGGAAAGATTTCATAAAATAAAAATAATGCTAAGTATTAAATAATTCAGTGAAAGTTAATTTAGTGCAGATTTATAAAGAAATCAGTCGAAATAGTTTTAAAATCCCCAGCAGATTTATAAAGAAATCAGTCGAAATAGCTTTAAAATCCCCAGCAAGCTACCAATTCTTAGACAAAGATATGAAGACGCTACTTCTTGAGATCTATTTAGATTAAACAGTTTTTAAGGGTAAATACATATGTGATAGTTTTTATTATCAACAAAATAATTACAATTTTGTAATTCCCATTAAAAATAGCATAAATTTTAGGAACTTCGATGAAATTTTTTATAATATCATATTTTGGGGAATCAATAAATTTAGGTTTCTTTTTCGTTGACATTTTCTTATATTCTTCTTAATTGGCATTTCTGTTAAAAAGTAATTTTTTCTTTTCTTTAAAAAGTAATACTTTCTTTTAATAAGTTATAAAGTAAACTTTCAGCCTATTGGTACTCTGTCTGAAACAATCCTGAATAACAACATATCTGTTTTTAGAAAATTCTTATTGTGGATGCTCGGAGCTATACATCCGCGGTTACAAATCGCGCCCGAGGTGGCGGCTGTGAGTGCATTGAGTACTACCCTTGTGCAGAAATTGAGTTTATGAACTTGGGAAATATCCATGCTATTCGAAAAAGTTTTCATGCTGTCCGGCAGCTGTGTGCGTCGTCTCCCGATGACCCAAAGTAAGTTAACTTGGCATTTGTGTAATGGAATCCAATCTTTTACAAATAACCCATAGTTGGTACGGACAACTGGAAAAGACCATGTGGATGCAGCACCTTTCGGGTCTGTTAGGAGCCACCATGACAGTCGTGCACACAATCGAAAAGAATGGACGCCCCGTACTTGTGCACTGCTCAGACGGCTGGGATCGCACTCCTCAGATCGTGGCGACGGCACAACTCTGTTTGGATCCATACTACAGGACTGTTGAAGTACGTCTATATAAATTCAGATTTGTAGCTCATTGAGTCACGTCACAATGCCAGAAATTCGTGACAAAGGGGGCAGCGTTTACCCTCCCTGTAAGATTTTAATATATTTGTTCTGATTCGTTATTCCTCACAGGTTGGTCCAGTAGAATATATCGAGTTGTTTGGTTTCTTGTTGTTTCTGACCAACCATTTAGTAGACGAATCGAGACTTCATAAAGTTCTGGCGTTTTCGTACAAATCGTTCTTATAAGAGCTATAGATAATTTAAAGCTTGATCTACGTTCGTATTAAAAAACACGGTGATAATGATGTGTTGAAAGGTTTTATTATGCGCGAATAAACTGAGAACCGAGTGTCCAGTATCACAGGTAGTCATCCAATTGATGGTCATCTAATTTGATTTAACGTCGAAAATGTAACAAATTTATCCCTATTTTTCTTATGATAGTTATAAGATAAAGTCGTGTGATCAGCTGGCTTTTTAATCTTACACTGCCTGTGTTATGAAGAAGAGAATTTAAGAAACGAATTACGGTTGTCTTGTGGTACTGATCGATACAAAATTATAAACAACTTATTAAAATACTCTTAGCATTTAGTAAAAAAGTACTGGATAGGATAATTTGGACTGGAAAGATAGACTCAACATTTTAATGTTACCATTATATTACAAAAATCTGTGTATTCGATTGGCTTATTAAATGTAATGTAAAATAAGCTTTGCTAACGATCGATTGGTCTTTTGATTTGATGATCATATATTTCCTTTTTTTTGTTGCAGGGATTCCGAGTCCTTGTCGAGCGTGAATGGCTGAATTTCGGGCACAAGTTTGCCGATCGCTCCGGAAACGGCCCCAACTCCGACGAAGTTAACGAGCGATGCCCAGTTTTTCTGCAGTGGCTTGACCTGGTGCATCAAATACACAGACAGTATCCTTGCAGTTTTGAGTTCAGTATAAGCTATTTGGTAAGAGATGCATTGGATTGCCGCATGGCTTGTCTACTAACACTCACCCCTTAGATCAAACTGGCGCAACATTCACTGTCCTGTCTATTTGGCACGTTTCTATGTAATTCGCTCCGAGAACGCATCGAAAATTCAGTTTTCGACCGAACGTTTTCAGTGTGGCCATTTTTAGCAGAAACTATGTATAGAAATCCTCTCTATAAGCATGAGACTGAAAAGGTAAAAATCTTTCGGGTCCTTTGTGAGTATTGACAGATTAAAATATTGCCTTCGTTTTATTAGGTTCTTTGGCCGGCGCACAGTGTGCGGTTTTTATATTTTTGGTCTGACTTATACCTTGGTAGCTTAGGCAACAAGAATGGAACTGATCTGCCATTACTGAGTAATGAAAGACAGGGTGGACACAACGGTGGGTTCTCAAATATCCTTGAAATGGGTTCGCAAATATACTTGGGTTTTTCTTCCACAATACAGGCCTAATGGCGAAGACAAGATCTTCTGAAGACTTAACAACGAACGAGCTGGGACAAAGCACTATTTCGAGAAGATCAAGTGATCCGAACCTGACAGTTGAATCCATGTATGTTCAATTAAAATTATAAAAAGTGTAGAAAAATGACTGATTTTCTATTGTGATTCAGTGTTACAGATTGCTTCAACGCGAATAGCAACTCCATGTTTGACATCCGATCTGAAACCGACAATAGTGTTAGCGAAAATGTTAGAGAAATTGTTAAAGACTCCAAAGAACTTGAGCTGGACGTAACGGATGCAACTGATGAAGGTCCATGTGGCCTTGCAAAAAATCCCATTCTAGAGTTCCATAACGACCAAAGTACAGCTTCTAACCGTAACATATTGGAAGTAGATTCACAATTGCAATTGCGAAGTTCCATGGTGTCCTCACAGCAAATGATCCCTGCACCCGGACGATCTGTCCAGGTCTTGGTTTATTCTGAAAACGGTAAGCTATTCAAATCACTATACATAATTAAACAAGACAAGAAAAACCGCTCTAATCGAGTGCCTAGATCATAGGAAGTTCTACTCGAGTGTTTAAAATGATTCTTAGAAAGGCTTTGTTCACTATTTAACAAAACACCTCCTAACGAGGTAAAAAGTCGTGAAGTCGAATGCTTTTTCATTTTCGTCACAAAATTTGATATCAGTTTTTTTTTTATATTAGAGATGCAATTTTTTTTTGTACCTCGTTAGGAGGTGTTTTTGTATGATTTCAGAAGTTTTTGTTTAAAATAAAGTCAAAGTACCCCAATCTTATTACCATGATAGCTATACTTTAGTACGTATTTTATTTAAAAAAACTACGTTTGGAAAGACATTAAAGCTTAACTAACAAAACCCTTACAGCTATTTCAAAAATTAAATATTTTTTTAAAACAACAATATGTATAACAAGTAGCTATATGATATCGTCCGGTTTTAATAAAGTTAGAAGCGTAACTCAGAAACAATAAATCATTTCTTTGTATCGAGTATATTTATATCAATTGAAAAACAGCTCCATGGGAGCTATATAATATAGTCGTCCGATCCGGCTTGTTTTTACTTATATGCAATAGAAAGACAACTTTTGAAAAGTTTGACGTAGAAACGGATAGACAAACAGACGGGCTTGGCTAGATCGACTCTTCTAGTGATGCTGATCAAAAATGTATACACTTTATAGGGTCGGGAATGTCTCCTTCTGACTAAAATTATAATACCATTTGCAAGGATATAGATTAACATTAAAGTTGTGTGGCTCCCAAGAGAACAATATAATTTTCGTAAGATATTTGCACGCATCTTGCTTACTTTTTGCAATGTATCTGATTGCTTATATAGTTGCTTAAATTAAGAATAGTTTTGAAAATAATTTTTAAAAAGTAATTGAGAGGAAACCTGCCTAGTGGGCCACCTTAAACAAAAAAGTCAGATTTTAATGGAACTTTTTGGATTTTTGTGTTCAACCCAAAAAAAACACATTTGGGCCGGTTTTGAATATTTTGGAATTTGACGAAAGTTTCTCTGTTTCAAAAAGTTAACTTTGGTCACTTTTTTTTATAAAAATAGCACTTACTCTTTATTTAATAACTTCTTATTGGTAGGAGCTATCTTGATGATTTCTTAAGCAATTGCTGCTTAAATATATAACCTTGTAATTCAAAAACTTAATTTAAACTTTTTGTTTTGTTTTTTTAAAATTTTCTTTTTGGTCTAGCTAAAGATTTCTCATTTATAAAAAAATTAACATTGATCAATTTTAAACATATTAAAAATATTTATTTATTGATTTTTAATATTAAAATGTTTCCAGTTTTTACTTCCTATTTATTCTGTAAACGTGAAAAAATATCACGCAAACTTCCCGACAAACAAATAATGACTGGAGGATTCTTTTTCGCCAGCATTGAAATTAATTGCGATAAGTAATGGAAATTTTTTTTTTACAAAGCCAGAATACTGATAGAAGCAGAACTATGATAAAGCTCATTGCCTAGGCTTATTTTGCATAATTTTCTTTAATAATTAAAAACATAGGATAGTTAGGATATTTTCAAGCCATTTCCAAGTTGAAGCCATTTCCATGTCATAGTAAACCCCTTTTTGTGGTATTGGCTCACCTTTAAATTTCCAGCTGTTTAAGTCAATTTTTTCAAATTATAGAGAAATTATAATTCAAATATCAATGAATTTAAGTTTTTAAAAGTCATGAAAGAATACTTTTAATCATTCGATGGACTTGAGTCTGGTAAGAAACCTACAGTAATTTGTTGATCAACTTCCAATAAATTCTGATACGGCCAAAATTTATACATTTATTGCCCAAAACGTTTAATATTTTACTTTAATTGACTTTATTGACAACAACGATATGATAGAACAACGGTTCAAAGTCAGACCTTGCAATAATCGACTAAAATCGAAAAAAGTCAGCTCACACAGACGTTAGATAATACATTTTCAAAAATCTTCAAATTTTTTCATTATTTTTAAAATTGGTAATATCACTACTATTATTTTGATCAGCCGGAATTAGTCCTCATTTCAGAAAATGGCTGATTTCAATCAAATAAATTGCAAAATGGTCAGAATTTCCTTTGTTTTCAACTATGTAAAGCATAATCAAATGAAATAGTCAACCGTTACATGAACTGGTCAAGAGAAATAGCAAAACAGAAATTTAAAGATGAGGAGCGGTGGCAATACTATTATTTTGACCGCAGCTGTAATTACTTCTTGTTCAAAAAGGTATTGTTGCTAGCTTGGACAAAAATTTCTTTTAATATGATGCTGAGAAAGCGGAATGCTTGCTATCATTACTGTATAATTATGTATTTAAATTATTGCTTTCAGATCAAAATCCAGTACCTTCAAAATCTGAAGACACAAGTGATATTTGTCGCGCTTTGTGGCATGGTGCAGTCGATACCAGCACGGATACTCTGATTCCCGCGGAGCCCGAACAAAAATCGAGCACCGACAACAGTAGTAGAAACCATACACCTCCCCTCGACCTGGTCAGTGGTGATACGAAGCCAGAGTCGACTACTGCTGTTAAGAGCAGTATAGTCAGTCATAGCTACAATAATTTGCCCAAGGTTCATGTGAAACCGAATGCCGTGATGTTTCCGAGGCGAGGGGACACTTTTCCGCATCACCTGGACCTACAAGTGCCAAGGGAATCTACGGGAAACACGGAGCGTTGCAACCCGGATAAGTTGTCCAAAGATGCGAGTGCAAACGGATCCCTCTTGGTGGGCGATGGCTACCACGCCGAAGAAAGTCTTTTTACGTCTCCCGAACTCCAGAGATTTGTGGGCCAGTCGCCATTTGATGCCCCTTCTGCCGGTGGTCGAATACGTCGAAATACCTTTGGGTCAAGCTTCAGTCGCGACCTAAAATTTCCAGCAGAAAACGTTAGGTGACTAATCTACAAAAATATTTTTTAAATCTATAGATATCGAGGTATTTTGGTCTAGTAGAAGCCTGAATTTTAAGCATTTTTTCAAGTAAGATACAAATGAAATGAACAAAATTTTTAGTTTACAATTTTATTGACTAAAAAAAAAAATTTTTTTTTTTAAACCCAATATTTGCCTCTGAAGTGGGGTATTCAAAAAAATCGCTGCGTCCTGGTTGACATGATTTCAGCAAATGTAGTAAAGATGTCGTTATCGGGTTGACTACTTTCAAAAAACAAAATTTTTAATAACAAAGTGGCGTCGACTTGAAAACAAAAAATGTTTTTTAAAAATACTTACAATCAAAATTTGTTCAAGACCGAGGCAGACGCGATAGAGAGTAGTATAAACAAGATACTCGATATATACAAGAACTCGAAATATCTTATCAAAAAAATAGTTTCGAGAAAAAAAGCGCTTAAAAGTTTTGAAAACATTTATAATGTCTCGGACGTCACGGCACAAAATCTGCTGTATTTCCTAAAAATTTTGAAAAATCTTTTAAGGATAATATTTATAAAAGTCTAATCATTCAAAATATTCAAAAAAAAAAAAAAAGAGATTTTTTTTTTAATTTCTAGACCAGAATACCACAAGTATTGAGTTTTCAATAAAATAAATTTAAAAAAGTCTTGAAAAAAATCATATAATTTTTTGATTAGTGGAAAAAATGTTTCTCTCTAGGCATTTCCATTTATACCGAAACCCATACAAAAATTAGGACAGTTCGCCCCTTAAGACATGTTTTTTTGTTCTTTTGTTATATTGTCCTTGTGAAACTCTGATGCACTAGAGAAAAACAAAAGTCTGATTGCAATGACAGGATTCAAATTCTTTCGCACCCCATCAGAAGTTGCTAATATTGTTTTATTTAATCCTTGGTAATTTTTTGTATTATCAAACTCAAGATTCTTTAAGTTTTAAGGTAATTAACAACCAACAATCTATACTTACAGCGCACAGCAGTTCCCTTTGTCGGGGATCATTTCGTTGCCCCCTACACCATTTCAGGAGAGGGCGCAGTTTACGATATCTTGTCCAGATGGCCTAGCTCATGGACTCAGCGAACAAAACATAAGACTCCACCAGATCGTACAAGAACACAAGGTAGCAATTTATGCATTTTACCATTTCTCTTGGAGCTAATTAAATTTCTTAAACTGTTTTAGCTACGAGAGGAAATGCTATTGCGGGAAATACACGGCATGCGGCTGGCTTTGTTGGAAAAAGGCTGCCCCAGCTGCAATAGCATCGTTTCGACAAATATGGAACATGTAAATAATGATTTTAATATTTGGATATAACTTGCTTGTATATATTCTTGAGTAGCCTGGATGATGTTAGATAGATATACATAGCTTCTTGTAAAAGGCGTATGATAGCTTGATTAAAAACAAGGCTGTTACAAGGGCGTTTGCAGGCTTAGCCGTTAAATTTTTCAATATAAGCACACTCTTAACAAAACAGTGCTTTCAGTAATGTATATTCGTAAAATAACAAATTCGTCTATAATTAAAGACTGTT
Source organism: Drosophila gunungcola (assembly GCF_025200985.1). Classification (NCBI taxonomy): domain Eukaryota; kingdom Metazoa; phylum Arthropoda; class Insecta; order Diptera; family Drosophilidae; genus Drosophila; species Drosophila gunungcola. The sequence continues at coordinate 360,789 of NW_026453189.1, read as the reverse complement.
TTAGGAGCATGATAGTACAAGGAACAAGGTGTAATTTTGTTTAAATATACATATTGTCCATATCCTTTCAGTCGTCTAATTTTTTAACTCTTCTTTAGGAAAATGGATCGGATATCGTTGAAAATGCTTCAACATGTTCCTGGGAAGCCGTCGAAGATCGTAGCGGTCCCCCATCGTTTCCCCCTTCCTCGATCCAAGAGAAAAGAGCATCCAGTGTCCTTTGGGTACCAGATCATGCAGTTTCACGTTGCTCTAGTTGTCAAACTGAGTTCTGGCTTGGACGAAGAAAACATCATTGTCGGTGCGCATCCAACTTTAGAAACTTAACTGTTTTACTCTAAAGATTTTAAACATTCGTATAATTTTTAGCTTGAGTTGAATATAAACTATCTTACATTTTTAATTACTTTAACACCTGACTGATTGGTGTTTAACTAAAGTCAATATCGTATTATTTACTTTTTTGAAATGTTTACTTGGACAGATGACTATACTAACAAAGTAAACAAAGCTAATCAAGAATATATATAAAGCAAAAAACAATTATTTAAATTTGTTTAATTTAAATCATACCTACCCGCTAATTACCCCTGCAACTCGTCGCCTGCTTTCATAAATCAATACATATGACGGTAGGGCAGGTGTGGTTTAAATTAATCCAGTGCCAATCGATTTTTAGTTGTTTTTTTTAGAAAATGTATATAAAATGACGTAATGCTTTCGTGTGGAAATTATGTTGCCCAGGGAAAAATTGTGACAACAGCCCAGTACGACACATGGCTTATCAATGTTAATAGATTAGTTTGTTGGTGTACAACCTCTAAAATTTTAAGTTCCAAGAAAGTGCCTTTGAAATCGACCTTGTTAGATTTTCGCTTTTCTTATTGATAAGCATTACAACGAGTACTACTTTGTAACTTTGCAGTTGTTGTTGTACCAAAAATAAATCACTTTAAAAGTCGAGTATACGAGTATTGGAAAAAAGTAAAAACGGGGTTAACGGTATTCAGGCTCACTATTTAAGTTAAATGAATTGATAATGAATGTTAATACGTAGAATTATTTTTTGTGTGAATATCAAATTCCAAAAACAATCGTTCATGCCCTGGACAAATTATTAAATAAACGCTGGTGTTTTGCGAATGTTTTAAAGCAAAAGATAATTTCATTTATATTTTCGTAGAAGCAGTTCCCTCCTTTAGCATCTGTGCTTCTTTAAACAAATAGTTCCATCCAATCAATAAATCAATATGAAACTGTCAATAGGCTGTAGGATCAAAATTTAATTTATTTTGTATCACTTTAAGAATCTAATAAATCTATAATACGCTATTTATTTAATACATTTGCAGATCATGTGGAGAAATTTTCTGTGCTGACTGTTCGGAATTTTGGGCGCCGTTGCCAAACGAAAAGCTTTTTAATCCAGTTAGGTTGTGTGGATCCTGCTACACGACCGTCACAACAAATGTCCAAGAGTACGCAACCGTTCCTTCAGAATCCCAGGAGAAGGGCGATGCGACGTCTTCTGCAAATTCCTAAGAGCTTTTCCCAATTAATTTAAGACTACTCTGTTGTATCAATATGTACATATTATTACTAAAAATATTTATTGCATATGTGTTAGCACCATAATAGCGAAAAATTAATCTGTGCGTTTATATAGAACACGAAACTATACAATTTTGTTAAAAATATATTTGTGGATATATGGAAACAATTGTAAATTAAAATAAATCATTAAAAAAAAGTATCTTGGGTATCTTGTCACCTTTCCTAAACAATTGAATCTCTGAATTTCCAGCTGTTCCATACAAATTCATCTTCCTGAAATTTAAATCGTTCTTTTCTAAAAAAAAAATTCGGAAAAGGCAAGGCAGCTGGAACAGCTGACGACCAGCTGACCGAATTTCAGCAATTCAGAGTTAATGGCCTAATCCCACAGAGCAGCATCCACTATATATTTCAAAGGTTTTGCCGTGCCGTAAATTTCCTGGTTATTACTTGACGGTGGAATTAAGGTAACCTAACCGCACGTTTCTGGCCGATATTTAACCAGCTGTTCAGATCAGCTAAAATCAGAAGGTGTGCTCTGTGGAAATCGGAGTTTCACACTTTCCAAAAATCCCAACGGTTATTCAGGGATGGACTTCATGGATAGAAGGTTGCTCCTCAGAAACTATGGCATCCGTTGGAAACGGTTTGAACTTTCAACAAATGTGAAACTCCGATTTCCACAGAGCACAACATCCTTCCGATATCCCGATATCAGCTGATATGAACAGCTGTTGCTCGTCAAAACGTAAACAATGTCAACAGGTCAACCATCTTTGTTTATGTTTGATGAGCTACAGCTTTTAAGATCAGCTGAAATCGGGAAGTAGAAAGTGGATGTGCTCTGTGGAAACAGGACTTTCAATTTTTTCAAAAATCCTAACGCTTTTTCAACGGATGGTGGAGGTGGAAATACGCTATAAGGTAGCCCATTGTTAGTTTGGACAGCCCTGGCAAAGTCTCCGTTTGCGAGATCCAATAATAGAGTTATGCTGCGCTCATCTCTGCTTATTTTTCGATCGTTCAGATATTATAAATATCAAAAATATATATTACAAAAAAAAAACAACGATATTCTATATATCAGGTGAATAAAATGTCACGATATAAATATTTATTTTATACAAAACATATCGATACATTGATATTTTGATATATTTCCCACACTCCTAGCTGTGTCATCAATAGAAGCGCCAAACACGGCGTTGTTTCGAAGATTATTTTGTTAATTGTTCTCCAATTTGTTAAGGACTTGGCTCGAACAAAGATGAGTGAGGTTCGAAACCTGATTGACTTGACCGAATGGGATGAGGATGAGCCTAACGAGGAGACGAAAGGCACGATGCTGGAGGAGCCAGAGGAAGTGGTTGTGGCCTCGAACTTCGAGGGTCCCTTCGATCCCTTCGATTTGATGGAGAAAGAGGCTTGCATCAAGGTAAGGTTAGATAGAGTTACATAGGTTAAATTGCTTTTTACTTTGGCTTTGGGCAATATAGAGGCCAAACGCTCTCGCAAACAGTCAGTGTCCTTTACACTTAAGCACTTGATTAGGTCAGAGGTAAAAGTAAAAGGTGTGCGCCTTTCTTCTCACTCACCTGTTCGCAGAACTCTAACCTATAAGGTGTATTCATTGATTCCTGTTCCAGGGGATGACTTTGAAGACGCAGATCAAGGAGAAGGTATCGAGCGCCGAAAAAGCGCCAGATCTGAACGACGAGAGCCCTCCGGTGTGCATGCAGATCTATGCGGCGTCCGGAGAAAACTCCCAGAAGCGGCGCTCGAACGGGTCGATCCAAAAGCAGCTGCTAAAGATGAATGCCACACGATCGGTGGCCAGCACACCGCCCCACAATCGATCCAATGCGGACTTTGAGAACACGGTTTTCAACAAAAGCCTGCAGATGCTGGCGGCTGAGTCGCCGCTGAAGCTCATTGAAGACGACGACGTCCTTTCCTCTAGCGACTGTTTCGAGGAAGACCTGAAAATGCTACGAATACCGATCCTAGACGCCCTAAGTAATGCGGAACACAAGTCGAGTGCCGAGGACAACAGAGAAGTTAATGAAATTGAGGCCAAAACCCAGAAAGTTCCGCAGCCGGAGCCTGAAATTGATCAACCAATCGCACAGGATTTGGGCCAACTTCTTAAGCAACTGCAGATGTTAGTCCACGAACACGTTGAGAGGAGCAAATGGCATCTGTTTGACATGGCAATTAAATCAATTGCTGCAGTCATCTTTGGTCCAAGTGGCACTTGTCTGGAGGCCCGGAAAGCTGATCCAGCTAAACAGTCGCCTTACTCATACACGCGACAGGAAACATTCGATCGCGAACTCCAAGTACGTTATTATTTGTATTAAAGTCAATACCCCTTCGGTTGGAATTTCGATTTAAGGAGTTTTCTTCAACACCCACGATTTACGCAATCTAACAATTTTCTATTTAAAGGGCACAAGAACACTGCGCTCTTCCGATACTATGCATTCACCGGAGGAGGAGGTCGGCTGCGCATCAATGGCACCTGCCAGCAGTGATCCAAACTTTCCAGACGCCATGGTGTGCTCTGCAGCCACCTTCGACGCCGAGCCTTGCTCGGATCCGTTTGAAAGGGACTTGCATTCATCCCCACCGTCGATTGATTCCGCACCAGTGACCAGAAACGAGCCGTACATGACCGAGTTAATGGACGAGCGTCTCGCTCTGCAGATCAACGAGCTGCTGGAACGTCACAAACTCTTTAAGTCGGCGAACGGTGATCACGAGCAACAGGGCATCGATCCCAGGACTGTTATATTGTTGGTGAATCCCAACAACTATGGCAATCAGCAAGCACAACCGTCCGCCTGCAATGCGAAGCCGAATCCACTGCGGGATTTCAACGATGCTGGTTCAATGCGCCGACGATCGTCCTCACTGTCCATTCAGGACAAGTGCAAGCAGCTCGATCGCCAGGTGGAAAATCTGCCGCCGCCCACGGAAGTCAAAAGAACTGCCACAGTGGGTCCGATAACGGAAGCAGCTCCGTTTCGAAAGAAGAGCAATTCCTTCTCCATGCCCAGTAACCCGTGCACAAAGGCCAACGAGAGCAGGCGCACCCTGTTGAGCAGCCGCCTGAAGACACCATCCATAACAGAGTCCGTGGGGAAAGCCAACGGAACCGTGAAGGCGGCCAAACCTACTAAGCCAGTGCTTCCGCTCATAGAAGTGGCAGCGACGAAGGAGTGCACCAACATCAATCGCGTCTATCCACGTGTCCCAGAGACGCCCCTTTCCTCGAAGACCAAGTCCGCCCAAAAGATATCGTACACGAGCACACCACTGCCGCAAATGCGCACCCAGCAGCGCAGATCCATTAAGCCAGTGGGATCAGGATCAGGATCAGGAACATCTTCATCATCCCTGGGCAATGCCTCCTACTCGGCGCCAAACTTCAGGGCCGCGAGCTTTTCCAAGAAGACCGGTTCCGGATAGAGCGCTTAGCATAGATAGGAGGCACTTGCTAGTCCCGTGGTGGTGGCGCAATGTCGCCTGAAAGTGAATCTAAATGTGATGACAAGCGACGTGTGCGGTCAAGATAAACCAACAAAGTGAATTCGGCTTGGCTATCTCGATGTATTTTTGTTCTATTTGTTTATGCTTAACGTTATTAGATAAAGTGAACTGATATGGAGTCTGTCCCAATTCGCCTAGATAGTTGGCTTAATTCAATTTAATTGTTTGATCGTCTGTTGCGTCAAATAATAACATAATAATAAATGTAGGGTTAAACCGACAAACCAGTTTCGTGAATCGGATAATCAGTGTATTCATACTTTGAAATTCAATTAAACTGATAAATTGGTCACGATAGCTACCCCTTAGAAATGGCTAACAACAAAAAACCACTCTATTGTAAAATACATCTCACTGAAGTAGACTTTATTGAGTTAAGCCACATTTCTGATTCCATTCAAAGTGTGTGGAAATGATGATCTGATTAGCTTAAACCTCGAATCAGCCACTGAGAATAAGGCACTTGCCTAGCAAATCCTCTCTTAAATCTTTTTGATCAAATTTTTCACAACCTAATGGCTTTAGAAGCACACTAAATAATAATTCACTGAGACAGATTACCAGATAAAAAATTTCCATATATTTAAAGTGCATAAGTAGGAAATAACAAACAATAAACGAAAAAGGGCTACTTGTTGAGCTTGCTCTTGAGAATGCTCAACTGGGTGAGGCAGTTGTCGCGGTAGTTGCGGCGGGCGGCCAGCTGGTCCAGCGGCACCATCTCGCCCAGCTGCTTGGCCACCTCGACGGCAACGGGACCCTCCATCTTGGGGGTGGGTCCCATCGTCTCGCTGACCGCGTAGATGGTCTTCGAGTAGCGCTCGAAGTAGTTGGCCATGCCCTCGGCGTTCAGGTGGGCCGTCTCCAGCGGACCGAGGAACGCGTAGCGCGGCCCCAGCCCGTTGCTCATCACGCTGTCGATGTCCTTGACGTTCAGAATGCCCGCCTCCACCAGGCGCCACGTCTCGTTGAGGATGGCGTACTGGATGCGGTTGAGGGCGAAGCCCTCGATCTCACGCGACAGCGTAACCGGTTTCTGGCCAATCTCGTCCATGATGGCGCGCGTCTTCTGCACCCATTCCGGTTTGGTCCAGGGGGCCGGCACGATCTCGACCAGCGGCACGTAGTATGGCGGGTTGACGGGATGCGACACCAAAACCTGCTCACGAAAAAACGCACTTGGCCTCACTCGGTTCTCATCAAACAAACACACTGAACTTGAATCTCAGATACCAGCACAAGGGAATTGGATTTGGAATTGGAATTGGAAATGGAAATGGGGACGAGGACGGTTGAGCTTCAAGTCATGATAGCAATAATAAATTTCAGCTTGGTGAACTTGGTAAATAATCAATAAGCAATGTTGGCATTGCAATAAAAGGAATTTATCTGCATATTCAGCTAAAACTGTAGCATGTATAGCCACCATATAAATTGCAATCATTTTTGAATCTCTTACAGAGTGCCGACTATTTTATATTACTATTTTGTTATAAATACTGCTGTTTTAACAATAAATTCATCTTGTTGACCCAGATCCTCTCAGGTCCTAACTTTTCCTTACTTTTCAAATTAAGGAAGGGCATTAAAAGGGATGATATCCCAACGAACTTTCCCAAAATGGAATCATATAACCTTTTTTATACACAGGTTAGGGTAATCTAAGGGCTTGTACTCACGTTGGCCTTGTTCTTCAGGTCCGCGCTGAAGAGGGAGGGCAGAAACGTGCTGGTGGAGCTGGACAGGATGGTGTTGGGGCCGACGACCGCGTCGAGCTGCTTGTACAGGGCCACCTTGAGGTCGAGTCGCTCGGGGATGCACTCCTGGACGAAGATGGCATCTTTGACCAGCTCCTTGAGGTCGTTGGTGCCCGAGATGCAGGCGAACTGCTGGGCGGCGGTCAGCTTGCCACGCAGAAGGCCCTTGGCCTCGAGCTCCTGCAGCTCCTTCTGGGTGGCGGTCAGGGCGGTGGACACCTGCTCGGGCAGGATGTCGAAGAGCACCACCTGGTAGCCCACCGAGGCGAACAGCATGGACCAGGAGCGGCCGATGAGTCCGCTGGAAGGGGAATGGTTGATGGTTGATGGTGATGAGATCCGAAATCGATTTCCCTGCTCCTTCCTACCTGCCCACGATGCCCACTTTCTCGTTCTTCGCCTGCGACATTTTTGTTTGTTTACTTCTCTGAGTGGTGGAGATTGGAGTTTCTGTGGAGTGGAGCTGGAGCTGGAACTGGAACTGGAGCTATCGACTGCCACTTGGCACGGCGTACCTGCGTTTGAACAACCAGACGACAGCGCAACCGGTTTAATATTGGGCGATAACGGCAGAGGTGAATCAAGTGTACCCTATCCAAGTGTTTGTGTGATGTGTGATGGGTGTTGGGTGTTGGGTGTTGGTGGAGATTTCCGCGGAGATAATGGGCCGTGCGATAATAAAGCCATCCCTCTAGACAATTGGACGATGTCAGACCGAATGTACATATATGTATGTACATATGTGTACACGCATTTGGGGGCTGAAAAGTACAAATTTGTACTCTGCATATGTATGTATGTATGTATGTATGTATGTAGGTTCGGTAGAGAGCGGAGGAGACTTTGCTACTTATTTATTTAAAAAAATGAAAGTAAACGAATCAAAGTATTTTGATTTATTTAATGTTGTATATACATAGCAAAATCAAAATTATGTTTATACTTTGAAAGAGTATAAAAAATCATTTGTACTTTATAAAAATCTTGCAGATCTAACCGATATTTAGCTGACTATATCTGTGGCCGATAAACTTAAGTTTTCGAGCTCCCTAAAATAAAATGTGTTGGAATTTATTATAAGCTTCTACTTACATAGATCTGCAACCAAGTCCAAAAAACAAGAACCTTTCCCATAAAGTGGTTGTCCATTTGACGAGATAATCCACATCCGTCGCGAAAAGTTCTTGCCAGGCAACAAATTTCCTACTGGGTGGCAGGGTGGCAGTCGACCAAACTGTGTCAAGATGCCCTTAATTTGACTTTTATTAATAATGCTACTGTACGATTATCTTTGTGGTTGTTGTGGACTTATGTATTTGCTACCAGCGCAAAAATAACCGTTTGAATTGTTAACCAAGATTTGGAGGCTTCCCTACAATTTGTATACGCAAATAAGCAACATATGTACATATGTATGCAACCCAATGTATTTCAAAAATTTTAAAACTATTTCCCAACAGTCATTTGATGTCGTTTTGACCAAAGATCTGACTTTCAAGTTTAAACTGAAAGTGCTAAATCACATTTTTATTTTGCCAAGCTTACTTTAAATTCCTAATCAATTATTTGGTTGACCGCTTTAGAATGTTAGACGCAGTGAAAATATTTACTGTGTACTGTGATACACTTTATTTATTTTCTTTTGTGAACGAGTTACACTAAGCTGGCCACATACTAGTAGGTTAGCCGTTAATTTCTAAAGACAAAAATAATCAAAACTTAAATTCAGCTTATTCTCAAAATATATGTACATACATATATTGTTTTGAGAGCGGAGTTAAACAAGACCAGTATGAGTTTAAATATTAATATTGTAAGCTTTACATACAATGAGGATGTTGACCCCAACACATACGCCATCAAAGTCGTTAGTTGCGAAACATAAATATTAACCTTATAAAAAATGTATTTCAATTTATTATTATATTTTACAAATAAGAAATAAAAAAAAATGTAGCTACATTTTAAAAATTATATATGTAACAATAACCAAAATAAAATACAAAAATGTTTAGTATATATTAAACAAAAGTTAAAATTTAATAATTAATTAAAGTATAAATATTAAGTATGAAAATCAAAAAACACATATTGTCAAATTCAAATAAAAAACTTGAAATCACTCCACGTATTTATGTTCTATTTCATATCGTAATTTATAACTTTGAAATGTTAGTATATCAGCATGGACGTACAGTACATGTAGTGACAATGCGCACCAAGAGCGTTCTATATATAGCCATAGAACTGAAAATCTGATGTGATGGCCCGATCGTAACAAGTAATACGCCAATCGAAAGTTATCGCTAAAAGTTATGGGGATTGCATACCAAGATTTAGGAAAATTAATTGGTTTTGGAGAAAGAGCGGTGAAATTGACATTCTAAACATTTTTTAAGTGGAGTTCTTGAGCTTGGGTTGGTAAAATATTTCACTTTTTAAACACAGTTTAAATTTTATTCAAAATGCGCGTCGAGTGACACAAATTTTTGGATCCTGATGCTCCGTTCAAAAGTTATTCAAAAAACAATTTTTTTTTGGTAGATTTAAAAAATACAAAAGTTTTCCACGTCGTTTTTCAGTTTTTAGAATGTTTTAGAATTGTGGAATATTTTTTTTTGTGTTCGGCAGTTACAAAAAAAAGTTCCTACGAATTTTTGAGAAACTAGCTTATGAAGCGGGAAATCGCTAAAAATAGCCAAACTTTTCACGGCCTTAACTTTTAAACTAATAAAAGTACAGACAAGTAATATTTAATTTACTTTTTTCCAAATTATTAATAATTTTTAGACTCTATTTTTGTTTATTTCTTTACGTGAGATAAACAATATAATCTGCATTAATGTTATTAACCAACGAAAACGGCTACTTTTCTCAGTTTGGAGAAGTTAACGCTACTTAGGGAAGAATTTCCTTCTAAAAGTATCCACGACCAATTTGGTGGGGAAAGTGCTATAAAAATTTTTTTTTTCAGGTTTCAGGTTAAAGGAAGAAATAATTTCATTTAATAAATGTAAAATATTAATTATTGTTTTAAATTTAAATTTAAAACTAATCTTAAATAAAGCATCTTATTAGAATTCAGATACTTGGCAAAAAAATGAGCAAGATGTAAGCAAAATCTTAAAAAAAACGAAGTTATTCAAAATTTTAATGTTCTAATGGCCAGATAACTTTCTCGTTAATTTTTATATCCTAACAAATGGTATATTAATTTAAGTCAGAAGGACACTTTCCCCACCCTAACAGCATCATTAGGAGAGTCGATCTAGCCATGTCCGATTGTTATTTTAAAAAAGTAAATATACAAAAATTTAATAATATACAAAATTTTAAAATTATTTTATTAAGAGCAAAAACATTTTAAATCGAATTTCGAATTATATGAGTACACATTCAAACCCATTGAAGCTAAGATAATTTTTACCCCAATTATTCGATCGCTATATAATATCGTTTTCCGATTTGAAAAAAAAGATTGGGTTGGAAATATACTCTTTACTGCGTTGCAAACTTCTGATTGAAATTTTAATACCTTCTGCAAGGATATAAAAATAATTCGGCAATCGTGATGGTTTTTTCATTAACTTGTAAAATGCTTGTTTAAAATTTGTCTTAATAAAGTCAATCCAACAAATTTGAGTTTCCATGCAATTATTAAATAAATTAAACTGCTGCTTTTTGATAAAACGGTTAAATAATTAAAAACAAATATTCCTTTAAAATAACAAAAAAAAAAAAAAGAATTTAACAAGATTTTATAAAACCAGATGCCTGAGAATCTCAATAGCATTATTTTAATTGTTCACTTTTGTTCCGAAGCCACAAGTGAAAGTAATCGTTTTGATAGTGGTTTGGAATTCGAATAGAGCATACCCAGAAATATATATAGTCTTTTCTCCCTCAGTGGTTCCATCTCTTTCTTTTTGACAACAGGTCCCAGGTAAAACAAGTGAATTTAAAAGACCTTAGCGTAACTATATTCAAAAATATATTTTTAATTTTGTTCTATGGTTTGGATTTTATTTTATTTAAAGTTAGCTAGAATGCTGCTTACAGTGCCATCTTGCGACCCTCTATAGATATTTCGACTGCCCTGCGACTCTCCTTCAGTCGCTTAGAGTCCAGAAAACGTTTCATATGCTTTTCGTAGCGGTTTGGCTTACGCTTTGTTGACTAGAATAACAAATTTAATTTAAAGTTTATGAGCATGTCAGTTATTGCTGCTGGGGCACTCACCGTAGAGATTTCGCCCTCGACGGTTGATTTAGGGCGGATGACGTAGTCCTTGTTGGAGGGCATGGGTACACGGGCGCGGGCTACCCAGCCGGGATCTCCAGGACGAAGCAGCTTGTCTTCGCTAGAGAAGGTCTGGTTCAATAAGCGGGATTTGCTTGTGGAGGCTGGCTGTGGGTCGGGACTCTTGTGGCGATTGCGCGACATCTGCGCCAAATCGCGTTCCTGGCGCTCCTCTTTGCTCATCGCCGAAAAGTTGCAGCTCAGGTTAAATATCGGTCGAGCCCACTCGGAAATTAGGCGACCAGCTCGGTCGCGATTTGTCTTTGTCTCCTGAGGATGTTTGTACAAGTACATTACAGCCTTTCCAATGCCCGACTGCTTTAAAAGTCCTTTTTCGATGGTTGGAAACTAAAAATAAAATAATGAAGTTTATAATAGTTTGCTTATATAGGTTGAATAAAATTAAATTCTTCGGGAACACAGAAGTTATTCATGTCGTTGGGTAATTGACTTAAAATAATAAGTCTGTTTTAAGGGAATACTTTGGTTTTCGTTTATAGACGTCATTAATAAAACTAGCTTCATAATAATATTAAGAATAATTTAATAAACTTCAAAGCCCGAATAATAAAAGTTTAAAACTAAAAAGAAATTCATGATATATTGATATTGTAAGACTTTCGTGTTGATAATAAAAGTCAAAAATAAGTAAATACTTACATCTGACAAAGTTTAAGAATACTTTCGCGTATCTGAAGGCATGGCAGGCTTTTGTTGGGCAGAGGCGCTAACCAATCTGTAAGTACATTAAGTATATTGTGCTCCAAGAAGGCGAGCTGCAAGTGCCTTTTGATGAGCTGGGACATCACTTGCTTCAGCATTGAAATTTTCTTGGTGGCCGGCTGTCCCATCATGTTCAGCTGTCGGTCGTCATCTGAGGCGTTCTTCATACTTATGATAAGCTGATCAATCAGATCATCGTTGTCGTTGATCAGATCGATATCTGGCTTGCGACGCCGCACTCGCTTTTCTTCCTTCTTTCTCAAAAGCATTGCATCAAAGTCCGAAATAAAGTTACTGTTTCTGCAATAGTAAGTTCAAGTTCAAGTTCAAGTTATATATTAATCCACAAGGAAATATCTTACTCTGGTTCATTTGAAATTGGCGTGTTTTCATCGTCAGAACTTTCTGTTATTTTATCTTGTGCTTTTTCTTTGCCCAGGTCATTATTCTGGTCTTCTTCCTCTTCGTTGTCCGTGTCTGTGATTTTGACGCGCTTCTTGATCACCTTTGGAGCTTCGTCTACATGGAGAATTCCAAATAAATACTGCCTTTAAAGGCTTTTGGGGAATACTAACCTTCGGAATCACTTATGGCCAATCTTTTACGTCTGGCACCATCCTTTGATGTAGCACTGCCCGACCGAGATCGAGTTCCCTTTCGAGACCCTGCGCTGCCGGAGCGACTGCGGGAGCGAGACCGTCTGGATTCGTTCCTAGATCCACTCCTAGAGCGCCTAGAACCGCTCCTAGAGCGCCTAGAACCGCTCCTAGAGCGCCTGGATCCGCTTCTAGAGCGCCTGGATCCGCTTCTAGAGCGTCTGGATCCGCTGCGGGATCGTCGGGACCCACTTCTGGACCGTCTTGATCCGCTTCTAGATCGCCTGGAGCCAGATCCACTGCGCGATCGCCTCGAACCACTACGCGAACGTCGAGAGCCGCTATGCGAGCGTGCCGATCCACTTCGAGAACGTCTCGAACCACTACGAGAGCGTCGCGAGCCACTCCGGGAGCGCCTAGAGCCGCTTCGAGAACGCCTTGATCCAGAACCACTTCGAGATCTTCTAGATCCTGAGCCACTGCGCGAACGTCTGGAGCCGCTTCGGGACCTACTGGAGCGTCTAGAGCCGGATCTACTGCGGGACCTCTGGGATCCGCTGCGGGATCGTCTTGATCCACTGCGGGAACGCCTAGATCCACTGCGGGAACGTCTGGAGCCACTGCGGGAACGTGCGGAGCCACTACGGGAACGTGCAGAGCCACTACGGGAACGCCTGGAGCCACTACGGGAACGCCTGGAGCCACTACGGGAACGCCTCGAGCCAGTGGGCGAGCCCTGAGGTGCGCTAGAATGACGGGATCCGCTGCGAGAGCGGGCAGAGCCGCTGCGGGAGCGTCGGGAACCATTCAAAGATTGCTTGGACCGACTGCGCCTGGATCGCCTGGAACTGGCTGCTGAGTGGGCCGATCCGCTGCGAGACCTGCGCGATCCACTTCGCGAGCGGGAACTCCTCCTGGAGCCACTGCGACTTCTTGGTTGACCCGCGACAGCATCATCCTGCTTTGGTGTGGGCGTTGGAGACTTGTTATTGCCCTTGGCTGCCAATACTGAATCAGTTGCGTCAGGATCAAAATCTTGACTTTCTTTTACGCCCTCCACTGCCTCCGTGACCGAATCCAATGTCTTCTCCGGCGCTCCGAGCAAGCTCTCGGCTTCGTCGCTACATGTTTTTTCTGCAAAATAAATTGTTAAAACGGTATACCGACGATTCCGATTGATAATCAATTTTGTAATCAACCTTTTTCAGACGTTTCCATGCCGTGGTTCTTACAACAAAAAACTAAACGCGTTAAAACCTAAATTTGTGAAACCAGTTGTGCAATGGCTGGCGGAATTAAAGCAAATACATCAAAGTATTTGTAACAAATAATTCCTGCAATGACTTATAAAATACGACGCGATTCCTCGGCATTTGACAGGCCGACGGAACGAATTGAATGTGGAACACTAAAGTCTATGTGTACACATACAAACCTGCCCGCACGCTGTTTGGGGCCGTTACACACGTAGTCATCGAAAATCGATAACACGCATTTTTTAATATGAGGTAATGGACTCGCTAAATAATATAAAGTTGCATTTTGTAGCATTACAGCTGTGTTTATTAGTTTTGCCGCTTTTCCTAACGCTTAATTCATATGGTATCGAAATAGGCAACTCGCCTTATATGAACAGTTGTTTTCCATTTTGTTTTGTCATTCTGTAATATAGCAGTTTTAAAATTGCCTTTTCTCTTCGCCTGTTATAAGCACATCAAATCAGGGATGCTGGAAGACCTCTTATAGTAGATCAAAAATTAAAACAACACTCATATATATTGTTTGATGCTAGAAAAGAAAATCCACGCACACAAGGATGCGATTGCCGTTGGCATACTCGATAAGATCAATTGACGATATTGAGCGGAAAAAAGGTGTAAAATTCTATACAATTTTTGTTTATTTTTTCAAACGTAATAAAAATACTGTTACATATCATTTGAGTAGACTATCAAACCAGCGATCGGCACTTTGCTCTTCGGCTATGCAAGCCCCTCACGCAATAAGGGCAATATACTGTTGTACGAAAGTGTCGACAGCTGTTTTGAATTTGAAAATTCGGATTAAAATTTAAATTTAAAATGGTTAAAATTGTCACTTAAGTTGATAGGACCTTGGTGACGGTAAAATGATTTGAAATCGAATCTTAGCCACTTTAAAATTTTATGTGGCAGGAATGGTGTAAAATAGCTTTTTAGAGTCACCCCATTTTTTTATTCACTAAGGTAAATGCTTTTTGTGTGTTATCTTTGACATCTATAGCAAACTCGGGACAGTGTAAAAGGGCTATTATCACGTTATCCCCCTTTCACATTGGACAGCGTCTATGCCTATTGGGTAAGTCATTCCTTACTCGCTGCTATTCTCCTTTGGAAGGCTTGTACTTGGTGTTTATCCATTTTACTTTAAGTTTCAATCTTGTTACACCCCTGTAAGTTTTAAAAGGTTCATATTTTGGTAGGGAAGAAGAACTTCTCAAAGTGTCACTGGATGTGTAAATTTAGGCCTACATGACATTTTTAATGGTATATATTAAAAATGAAAATGATAAAAGCACCCTTATAGTTAATGGTATAAATATAGTATATAATATAGTAGTTCAATGGTATTTGAGAAAGGAAAGGAAAAAAAGAAGCAAACTTCGGCAAGACAAAGTTCTACAAGGATTATGCAGGTATTGCAGAAATTAAATATTTTCTAAACAGCTATATTTATTCTTTTATGCATAAATGTTTAAAAACAGTGAAGATATGATGATTTCCCGATGTATTATTCGATCGGTCAGCTACATGAGATTAACATTAAAAACGTAGTTCTGATATATTAAATCTATACTGTAACTCGAAAAAATAAAAAGAAACAAATATATAATATTTTGAACGTTCCTATAAGAGATTTCCTGTAAAAGAAGCACAATTTTTTGGAAAGCTGTATGCAGATTGCCTTAAAACTGAAATACAAGCTTGCGTAAAAGATGGCTAGATGGACTCACCTGGTGATTCTAGTCAAGAATATATACTTAAAAATTGAATAACCTATGCAAGGGTATACAAACTGTGACAATGGAATCGGGCTATAACACTTATCGAAAAATATCGAAATCGAAGAAAATAGCCACCCATTAAAAACGTGCCATCGCTATATTACTAATGCGAAAATCAAAACAAAAACATAATTTGAAATGGTAAACATGAAGGACGAGCAAAGCTCTATGTGTACGTATGAAAATTCAAATATTTGAGAAAGGAAAGGAAAGAAAAGAAGCATACTTCGGCAAGACGAAGTTCTACAAGGATTATGCCGGTATTGCAGAAAATAAATATATTCTTAACAGCTATATTTATTCTTTTATACATAAATTTTTAACAACAGTGAAGATATGATGATTTGTCGCTGTATTATTCGATGGTCAGCTTTATGAGGTTTAAATTAAAACGTAGTTCTGAAATATTAAATCATTACTGTAACTCAAAAAATAAAATAAACAAAAATATAAAATTTTTTTTAACGTTCCTATAAGAGCTATATGACATACATAGTCGTCCAAACCGGATTTCCTGTAAAAGAAGCACAATTTTTTGGGAAAGTTGTATGCAGATTGCCTTAAAACTGAAGTACAAGCTTGCGTAAAAACGGACAGACGGACATGGCTAGATGGACTCATCTGGTGATGCTGATCAAGAATGTATATACTTAAAAATTGAATAACCTATGCAAGGGTATAAAAACTGTGGCAATGGAATCGGGCTATTACATTTATCGAAAAATATCGACATCGAAGAAAATAGCGACCCACTTAAAACGTGCCATCGCTATTATTACTAATGCGAAAATCAAAACAAAAACATAATTTGAAATGGTAAACATGAAGGACGAGCAAAGCTCTATGTGTACGTATGAAAATTCAAATGACACCTATTTGCGTTAACGTTTTCCCCACATTATTATGTTTAAGCGTTGTTTGCCGAAGATATCCTGAGGGACTACGGCGCTTTTGTGTCAGAGCACGATGGGAAATTAAAAATGTTAAGGAATGAGCTCCCAAATTCGGATGTTTTCGAGCCTGCATCATCTATATATATGGCACCCGTAATAGAGGTGAAATTCGTTAACAACGACTCCATCGTTTCGGATAAGAACTTTGAGGAATCGGAGCTTATGGCAAATAAACCCCTAACGACTTTGGCGAATCTCTGCAACCAGTGCCGAAACTTGTCCCGGAAAGCAAGAAGGTTTCAGCTCGCATTTCTGTTCCGCGACTTTCGGCTGAACGATTCGTCACATTTCCAATCTTCCGAAAGCGCCGTCTTGGAAGGAGCCTTGGTTGGCATGAGTAGCTCCATTGATTTCCTGTGTCAGGTTTACTTTTTGCTCAAACGTATGATTCTGATACTTCAAAATCTGTGGAAGCAAATAGCCGCAGCCGTGAGTGTGCCAGTGGACATCACTGAAGTCCACATATTCGTAAGTAAAACGGTTTGAAATAAAGTAAAGAAATTAGAATCTGTTCCACTTTAATCAACAGGCTGTCTTCGATGCTATGGCTGAATTATTGGAGCACGTTGTCGTTTTTAACGAACTGGCGAACCAATCAAAGATCTCCGCCATGTGGTCACTTTACAAGAAAAGGCTAGTTACGTTGTCCAACAATAGTAGACTATCCTCTCAACAATACACGAGCATGGAGCTCAACGGCCTTAGTGGGTCCCTGGTTGATATCGAGAATCTGATCACTAAGGATTTCTTTCGGGTATGGATTACTCCAAAACAGGAAAATTACACAATTAATTTGTTAAACAGATTCTTCTAGATGGCCTTATGGAGTTGAAAAAGGAATTCAGCCTGAACGTTGTGAACTGCATCACGCAGCATTCCAATGCCTACATTCGCAAACAGCTTCTTGACATCGATGTGAGTCAGAACAACGAATATAGAAACTACGAGGATCCCAAGCACATAATTCGCCTGACTGCCTTCGTTGTGGTGGTACATGAGTTTGGCATCCAAATGGAGGGAAAATTAGTCCGGAGCGTTGTCGACTTGGTGGGCAGGCATCAGCAGGTGCCCCTCAACCAAAGTGTTTTCTGGTCGCCCTCCGCATTCCTTTCGCAACACGTCAAAACACTGATGAAGTCACCAACTCGAACGCAAGATCCCCACGGTCCAAAAATTCATAGCACAGTCCTGGATAAATTTAAGCTTAGCGACCAGAAGAGCTGCCGCCAGTTGGGCACCCAGATCTCGCTGTGGTCGATTCAAATGCAGAGAGTGTTCGATGCCGGAGTCTTTGGTCACCTAAAGACCTTCTCGCAGCTGATTCTCACAGGCCAGTCCTATGCAGAGCAGGTCACCGTCCTGTCCGTCTCCCTGATCAACCGCCACGCGGCTCTCATGACGCCCTTGTCCAAGTTCGACTGGTTCGTGGTTTCTCGATTGCTTCAGTACCTAAAGGTTCTTCAGAATACCTTCGAGACAAACCAAATAAACTTCGTGCGATTTATCAGCTCGCTGATTCAATGGCAGAAACAAAAGGTCCTGCACTTGCTACACACCACAAAAAAGAAAATCGCTGATCTTAAGTTGCTGCAGCGCAAGATGAACTTTTTGTCAACGATAAAGCTGGTTGAGAAGTCCATTATGGGCTTTCCAAGCAAAAACCGACTGACTTTTATAAATCTGGCACTTGGCGAGTTCCTCGATAATCGTATCCTGCCTGCCGATAATCAGAAGCTGATCAGGTCGATTCTACTTCGAGCTAATAACATCAGCAGCCTTATGCGCGATATCAGGGGGCAACTGGACTCGTCGGACTCGCCGAGCCTGATATATAGTTACTGTTTTATGAACAATTCGGTGCTGAAGGATTACACAGAGATGCAGCGTAATCCGTACTCCCTACAGGTAATGATAAACTTTACAAAAGGCAATGCGACATCTTTTTTGACCTTTCGTCTGCAGAACTTTGTGTCAGTGAGCCATCACCTGGACAAGAGCATGGCTCTATTTAGGGGTTCGCGGTTTCCCAAACAATCGGCCAACGACTGTATTATTGCGTTTTTAAGTAACCACTTTGAGTTCTTTCTGCGGGTGGAGGCCCTTTCGCACCTGTTCCAGAATCAAGACCAACCATTCCAGCAAAGTGCGCTAGACTATCGCCTTTGCATCAATGCAGGATCTACTGAAAACGTCGGAGACTTCAATATTATAAGAGGTAAGTGCTTACCTAGATTTTGCGTTAGCCCAAAATTGTATTTTTTCTTATTAATATATAAACTAAATAAATTTAAAGTTTTAAATTTATGTAGTTCGTATATTTTTTTTACAAAATTGATCAGGGGATGTAAGGTTTGTCGGTCAAAAATGAGCAACTATTTAAGATATATGTATATTTTTTTTGGCAACACAGTGTCAGTTGTAATAGAATTTCCATGTAAAAATGCAACAGAAAATCTCTGGTGGCGTCTTAAAAAAACCTAATTTGCGGTGTGCAAACAAAACTTACCGCAAAATCAAACCAAATGAAAAAATCAAATTATTTTGATAAAGAGAAAAGTTATTCAGGAAGCACTGTCGATTGCATTTCAAAATTTTTGAAAGTGAAAATAATTAATTTCGCTTATAAAAGCACCAATAAAAATGGATTACAGGAAATAAATTTCAAAATAATTGTCTAGTAGATTAGATTAGACATTAAAAAACAAACTTTTCAGAAGTCTGTGAAATTGCACAACACTGTTTTGAACATCTATACTTGTTTCGTGGGTTTTCGGGTAATGACACCGACTTCTGACGGTTCTTTTAGATCACCTAGAAAACTATTTTACTGCAACGTTCTACAACCTAACGACAATCGCCCCGCACGACTGGAAGTCATATGAAAAGATGCGTCATTTGGCCAACAAGGTCCTGCAGCTCCGTCCCATGGATGACCACCTGCCCAAGCAGATCATTGACCAAGTAACCAACCCAGCTCTCCAGTCTGCACCACTAACTCATTAATCCGCTTCGTTGTTACACCGGCAGGGTATAGACGTGCTCCAGATCATGCGCAGCATCCACACGTTTGCCTCCTCCTATGCCTACAATATGAACCTGCAGTTGTTTGTGGAAACGCACAGCAAGAGCAAGCACCTGGACATCATCGGCACACGGCACGTGGCCAACTCGGTACAGACGCACGGCACCGGGATCATCAACACCACTGTTAACTTCATCTACCAGTTTCTGCGCCAGAAGTTCTACACCTTCTCCACTTTTCTGCACGACGAGCAGATCAAATCGCGGCTGCTCAAAGAGCTACGGTTTCACTCGGAGCACAAGCACAGCCAGCCCTACCAATCGTATCCATACGAGCGCGCTGATAGCTTTCTCAAGAAGATCAGAAAACTGGGATGTTCTAGCAACGGCGAGACCTATATGGACCTATTTAGAAAGGTTATCACCCAAGTCGGTAGGTAAAATACATATATATTTCAATACGCCCAATCCGATACTCCATTCCAAATTTATTTAGTGGTCAGCTGGTTCACTTTTTCTGAAAAATTCTAGTTTTCTGTGATTATATAAAGTACACTAGTCTTACTACTATTTGTAAAAGGCCGGAAGCATAGTAAAAAGTTTGTAACTCGAGGCTTTAAAGGTTTCTAAACTTCTGTCATTGAAGCTGTTGAGCAAAAAAAAAAACAATATTTTTAAATTTCACCTCCCCGAATACGCAAAAAAAAAAACCTGGACCATAGATGCGATAGGAAAACTATTTGTTTACCATTTGATACTTTTTGTTAAAAAAGTAAAATGTGTTTTATTAAGCAAACGATTTTATAAGGATGAAGGAACCGTTTCCGACGCCATTATATATACATATAATCTTTCCGCATGCAAAAAATCGAACCCCTCACGGAGATAAACTTTTAAGCTACACATTTATCTACATATGTCTTTATATGTCTCCTATTTTTCGTCGGCATAAGCGTCATAAGAACTTCGTATATGTGATCCATTAAAAACCTCTATATGTTATGATTGGTCTTCCTGAAGCTCCAACCCTTTATTTTAACTAATTAAAAGTTTGAATGATTTTGGTAACTATTCGGTTTCAATTTAGGCAATGCTGTGGGCTATGTGCGCCTCCTGCAGGCAGGAAGCAAGAACGCGAACTTTAGGAGCCGTTCATATAAGACCAGGCTTGACACTAACTTCAAATCCGGAGGCACTAAAGTGCACGAGGCCACAGAGGGCTCCATCAAGGAGTACGAAAAGAGCCTAGGCCACATGAAGGAATGCTATTCGGACAGCACAAATTACTTTAAGGTGAGTTAGGGTATGATTTGGTCAAAAATGCGACTTCTTAGCAATTTGTATTTCAGCTCCTCCTACAAGGTTTTCAGCCCTTCCTATGCAATCCACATAACCATCACCTAAAAACCTTCTACCTTATCACGCCTGCGCTCATTATGAACTACATCGACTACAGGGTTAAGCAGAAGCTTAAGATCCACAAGAAGGACCTGACCAAGATCTCGCTGTTCGAGGATGGCTTTGCCATCGGCCTGGTCTACATTCTCAACCTGCTGAACCAGCAGTTGGAGTTCCATGAGCTGGGCTGGAGCCAAACCACCACCCAGCACCTAAACGAGGAGCGCTACAAGGTGCGCGACATCCTGAAACGCCAGCAGACTGCATCCGAGCAGCTGGACGAGAAGCTCTTGCAGACCGTGGCCATAACAGAACGACATTTGAATGCATATGAACATGAATACAATCTACTGTACGCCACCCTGAGTAGCTCCGAAATATTCTTCCAATAAAACTGTTGACAACACACTGATCAGTAGTTGGGTGCCGTTTATTGACCTTTATTAAGACGAAAATACAATTCCGATTCCGGTACATATCGTAGAACGTTGGTATATATAGCGTTAGTTTTGCATGCCGATATTAACATCAAACATTTTGCTAAGCCCCTCGTTTATGCGCACGTGTCTCGTTTTTTTTTTTCAATGGAAATGTGAAAGTTATATGTTTAAGCCATAGACATAGCCTGCTTTGCGATCTTTACTATCCGATCGAAAGTAACATAGAATTTAGACAGTGTTTTCATGTATGTAATCTCAAAACTTACTAACTCACATAACGAGGCTCTATTTATATTGAATTTTGGCCCCCATATACAATTTACTGGCCAAAAACCCAATGGGAATATTTAAACATGTCTATTGAAAATATGTTGTATTGTATTTCGTAATATTACAGTAGTTGGTAAAAAAAATGTAGGGAGAAAATGCAAATGGTTTTCGTCTTAACAGATTTTTCTTCTTGTAATCTTGCTTTGTCTGCATTCTTAAAGAGAACCACAATTAGCAACCATGATCTTCTTAGAGGTCTTGCCGGACTGCGAGCCGTAAGATTCGATCTTCTTGACCACATCCAGGCCCTCAACGACCTCGCCGAAGACGACGTGCTTGTTGTCCAACCAGGCGGTCTTCACGGTGCAAACAAAGAACTGGGATCCGTTCGTGTTGGCGCCAGCGTTGGCCATCGACAGGATTCCGGAGCCAGTGTGCTTCAGCTGGAAGTTCTCGTCGGGGAACTTGTTGCCGTAGATGGACTTGCCACCAGTGCCATTGTGGTTGGTGAAGTCGCCGCCCTGGCACATAAAGTTGGGGATGACGCGGTGGAAAATAGAGCCCTTGTAGCCGAATCCCTTTTCGCCGGTGCACAAGGCGCGGAAGTTCTCGGCGGTCTTAGGCACGACGTCGGAGCGCAGCTAAAAGAGGCAATCAAATAAATAGAAATTTTGATTAGTACAAAATAAAAAATAATAAAATCTGTGGTCGGTGCGTTGACTTGTACAAATTATGCTGCCAAACTAAAGGCCATTTTTAATTTAAAACATCCAAATTGACCCCGTTATGTATTTACAAATTTAAACCTACTATTTTAACTGCCATAAACATCAGATAACAGCCCTTAGACTTTTGGTTTTAATATTTTGTACCTTTGCATTAAAATCGCAAAAGAAGGTTCAAGAGTTATAATCTTTGAATGCAATTTTAGGTCGTCCCAATACATTTCCAGTGCATTTAAATTTCGCGCCTTTCAAATCACTTAGCCTCCCCGAAAGGCACAACTTGTTAATAATTTATCCTATAAATTGTCATGAATTATAAACACATACTATAATTTTTTTTTTCTAAATTTTAAATGTTAAATACCTAGAAAAAATCGTAAAATTTTCGATTTGAAATTTTGGAGGCATGTTAGGGATTATTGAACTTAAAAAAATACTAACAAAATGAAATAGTAAATACGTTTAGGCATTTTTATTAATGTTTGCCCACTGTATTAAAGTGTATCATTTTTAGAAGTCCCCAGACATGTGGGTTGACTGTCTATCCGGACAATGACTTGGCCCGGCTGCTAAAAATACAGCCCGATGCAATATAAACTCTAACTTAATAGACAAATGAAAATTACATCATCAACGGAATTAAAACTGAGTTCATTTTTCAAACGGGTTTACAGAACTCGCGCATTCACACCCGAATATCTCTGTGTACACTGTACATACGTGAGTGACCGCTTGGAGGTTATGGTATCTGTATTGATCTGCGTGAGTATGGGGCAGCTACTCGCACACAACAGAAAAATGTACATATGTACTGACACCCATATACATATGAATACCGGTAAAAATTGCACCACACTCGCAAACGTTTGCCGACACGTCAATTAAATTAAAAAAATTCCACTTCTACAAAGATTACGATTTTCAACGGCTGTAAAAGCGATTAAAGTACTAAGTATACAGTAGGGTACATTGTCATGCAATTACTCAGGCATGTGTGTACAAATATGGAAAATAAGGCAATTCTAGGCTAATATATACATACATATGCAAAAGCAATGCGTTTTTGCATATTATATGTATGTAAGTCAAAAAAATGTGTGTACACAGCACTTGCGGCATATACATAGCAGAAATAAAGGATGAACAAAAAATGTACAATTTAACAATCACGTGTTTTTGACTTTCTCTAGTAATAATTTTCACAAATAAAAAAAACCGTCCTATCTTGCATTTAAAATTATTTAACTTACCTCCATTATTATCCTACCGAGGGGCTCGCCATCGGCGGTCATATCGAAAAATACCTTAGGCAAAGTACTCATCTTCGATGCTTTCGAATAATCGCGAACAATCTGAATTCCAAATTGCAACTGACCCCTATTCGCACTGCACGCCGACGAAGCTAGGGTTATAGATTTTTTAGTTAAAATGGCGGACTCAGCAATGTGAAATGCCGCTGCCGACTTATACCGAAAGTGACGAATCAGAGTTGCACCGAAAGAGACCATCGTGTATGACCGCGTGTATGATACTACATACACGATAGGCGGGGTGTTCGATTCCACCCATCGCGAGCTGTTACATCACTTTAGGGCAGCTACGAACGCACTTTTCGGTCCATTTCCTTCACAGCGAAAAAGTGGCCACGTTCACCGTCATCACTGATCAGAAAAACTACTTAATATTTAATGGATTTTGTTGATAAAAGGAAAACGATTATCAAAATTATAATATGGGCCTAAACGACAGAATCTCTGAATCTATTTTCCGTTATTATTACTAAATATGTTAGGGGCAAATGACTTTTGCCTTATGGAAGTCCCTGTGTAAATAAATGTCGCATTATGCTAAATGTGTTTTAATGCGGCAATGAATTCCAGCTTTTTTTTATTCATTGACTTTGGTTTGTAATTTTGTTTATTTTCATCGAATCGCCATGCCAGCTGGCATTCTATCTCATTATTGATATTTAAACAAAATATGTAATCAGCGTTGAGTATTAATCATTTATGCAGTGTATTAATACATAAAGCACTTCATTGATGACAATAGTTGCAGTATTAAATTTTAAAACTACTTTTGAAATACATTTTTACAATTTGAATTTGTTAACTATTTTAACAATTTTTCCCTGTAAACTTACTTTTTTTTTGATAATTTTCCCTACAAAAATTGGTATGTATTGCTGTAGGAAGTAAATTGTTTTCACCTTTTAAAAAAAAATTACAAATTATTATATTTGTTTTTTACATTACATTTTACATTTACATTTTACATTTTTTTTTTAGTTTTAATTTGTACAGGAGCCCCAGAATCTATTTTTGTATAGCATGAATAGCCTGTCCAGAAATTTCCAAATCCGTTCTGA
The DNA here is from genome assembly GCF_025200985.1 of Drosophila gunungcola. Taxonomy (NCBI): domain Eukaryota; kingdom Metazoa; phylum Arthropoda; class Insecta; order Diptera; family Drosophilidae; genus Drosophila; species Drosophila gunungcola. The sequence goes on along the minus strand of NW_026453189.1, from coordinate 336,090 downwards.
CCCCTGATCACAAAAAAATTATTTTTGTTTATAATACCCTTGCTTATATATGAATTTTACTTACAAAAGCTCCTATTAGAATTTTTCCGTTAAAATTAAGTTATAAGGGTCAATCGATTATCTTACGATATAATTTTAAATTGTTAAGTTCGGATAATCCATTACTGCTACAGAGAAATCGATTACGTCGATGTATCAATATCGCTCTTTGAATCTTTGAACACAGTATTCTTTAAAATACCATAAGTACGTGAATGTGCCATAAGTATTATATAACAATTTAACATTTTTTGTCGATAATAGTTCGCAAAATTGTGAGTTTTTTAATACGAAGTAACCCTATTTCCCCCTTGACACATTTTTACATATTTAGGGCTTGACTACATACATATGTCATTTTATTTTTCACTGCCTGCTACAATTAAAACTGTTAGATAACTATAATAAAAAGTCAGATTAAACTTTTTGTTTGGTCGTTCTGGGAATTTCTTTTGGATTTGCCAAAATGCAAAAGTAAACAAACCCAGATCAGCTGCTCGTGTCGGAGTAGCATTAGCTAAATACTAATGCGCCAATGGAATCAGGCACATTTAAAAAGTCCAATGGAATCAGGCTATGGAATCAGGCTACAAAAAACCGAGATCAGATGTTCGTGCCATTCACATGTGTAGCATTAGCCTTTATAGCCAATTTACATTTACTACCTTTTACCGTCTCCGTTAATTACGGTGCCTATAAATTTGCCGTCCCGAACTTTCCCAAGATATTCCCCCGTCAACCTCTGCTGTTCCTATCTTGTGTTGTCTCACCCAGTATATTTAGTATATTTTGATCCCATCACTAAATAACTGTTATGTTAAATTAAAATGTACAGTATTTTTTGAGATGGTAAAAAACTGAAACTGCAATTCACACTGCCCCAGTCTACGGGGCTATAACGCTAGCATAATATGCAATCCTGCAAATATGACTTGTTAAGAAAATCACCAGGTCTATTCTTGCTGGGAAGAACAAAGGTTAAGTTGAGATATGGGAGGTAAAAGACATCTAAATTTTTTCGCAGCATAGTTAAAATATGGTACATAAAAGTTTGGTCTTGTTTTGAGCTCATGCAATTAAATAATAGAATTTTTGTATTCTCTAAACGGCTGAATCTCTGAATTACTGAAAATTTATCAGAAAGGAAACGACCCAAAATGTTTTCTACTGAATTTGTCAAACAGCTTTGTCATTAAATAGCCGTATAGCCGCTTCTTTATTTTCATTTATTTAGTGATTACGTGTTGAGACCAGTTGTGCCTTCTCAATTTTAGAAGGAAAGAGCTAAGTTTTTTCGCTGGCGAAACTATTCGTCTATCTGAGTACTACGGCTAAGCTTCGAATGCTTCATTAGTTCTCGTCACGAAAATTGATATCAGAAAAGTGGCACCAAGATAGATCGGGAATATTTTGTCGTCAACATTTTATTATTGTAGTCGATTTTTGTGATTTATTTTTGGTTTTTCCGTCCATTTTTTATCCGAAATATGTATACAATGCATTGCCAACACCAACCTCAAAAGGTTTTATATTTTATTCTTTTCGTCAGGGCCTAACATACGTTTACCCAGAGTTCATTTCAGAAATCTGTAAACGCTTTGGAATTTTCTTGTATTTTTTCGTTGGTTTCTGAACGAGGGCGACGAAAAGTGTCCGCCGGTTATTTGTCTCTCACTCTCTCTCATTGCTGACGAACGTATTTCGTCGATCTGAGTTCTTCGGTCATACTGTCAATCAGCTGGGCTTGCTGGCAAACAAGTAATTTAAAAAAGCAAAATCGAAGATGTTGAATTAAATACACGCCAGAGTTAAAATTGGTATTGGAATGGTGGCAGTTACGCGGCTTTTTCGTGTTTCCCTCCAACAACACCAAAGATTAAATTTTTTATTCTTTTCGACAGGCCCTGACAAACGTTCATGGGCTTATGACACCACATTGTTGGCCTCATTCATTGCTCATTTATTTTTTTAACTATACGATTTTACGTAAGTGAGAGCAGGACAAACGTATGACGATTCCAATGAGCAATGAATAGAGGATATTGACAGAACTCAATACCCGATAGTAAATTACTAGACGGAATTGGGCAACAAAACTAACATTCAATAAAATACCATCGGAGCCGATACATCAATGAGCAAAATTATATTTAAAAAGTACAATTTTGCTTAAATATTGGAGTTGACGGCAAAACGAAATGAAAAGTAAAAAGGCTATAAAAAAAACCATAAAGTTTGAATTTAACGTTAAAAAGGCAGTGTGACCGTGATTTTGTAACCAAAAAAATCTCAAGCAATCTCCATATGGCTGTCTCTGTCTCTGAGCTTCAATGAATTTGTCAATGAATGAAGCGAACAATGTAATGTCATACCCGTATCATCGAGAGTTCAGCCCAGACGTCTGGCAACGCTCTGCACATATCTAGTATTTTGCCGTCGATCATATTTAAAACGTGCAAAAAGGCACTGTCGAAAAGTCTTCGCCGCTCTGTCATAGGCGGCGAACGGTTTTCGTCGATTTGAGTACTAGGCTTAAAGCAAGAAGGAAAGAAGCCTTGGGCAAGCCGAAGTTTAAATACCCTTTAACAACAGTGAAGCTAAGATGATTTTAACGCCCAATTAAAACCGTTATTCTAAAACAATAAATCATTACTTGTATAGAAGTACATTAAATTAAAAACAGCGAAGTTGTAATATTTTTCATATATTTTTTTTATTGATTCTTTGAGGAAAAGTTATAATTTTGTTTTTATTTATTTTTTTGATTGTAGTCGTCCGATTCGGCTCCTTCCGACTTATATACTACCTGCAATAAAAAGACAACTTTTGGAAATGTTATATGCAATAGCTTTAAAACTGATAGGCTAACTGCGTTGCAAACTTCTGACAAAAATTATAATACCTTTTGCAAGGGTATAGTAATATAGAAGTATAGTTTTTAAATAAAAAAAATGAAAAAAGTATTTTTTTAAATTAATTAGTAACAAAATATTTATTTTCAATTCGATAACTTTATTTTTACAACAATGATACGTATATTCATTTGTAAAACTATTAATGCATAATGTATAGTATTCCTTTTATCCAGAACCGTTACCCTGCCCACTATGAAATAGTGATATTACCCTCAGTTGCCCTTAATGAGAATAATAATCTAGGGAACAACTTTATTTTAAATCTATTGAGATAAACGCATAACAAAGACCAAAAGAAGGGAAGCTTAAAAAAACCAAATACTTTCGGAGAATTTTAAGAGTATTTCATACTATTCTTGACAGTTGATCACAAATAAAAAAAAAAATCGAAGTGTTTTCACAAGGGCATTTCTGGAAAGATGTTGAACTATGGACACCGGTTCCACAGACACATAATTAGCAACCGCGTTACTTTACCATAGTGATTACCGTGTTTTTGATTAATCGCTTTGTGTTAGTGAGCTACAGCATTATACAAAGTTTAGATATTGGGCTTGCCTATCGGAACAACTATGCAGCTTAAAACTAGGGAGATTTTTGAAAAGCAAATCGCAAAATAAACCAATAGAAACCGAGATAACAAAAAACATTAAGGGGTATTTTTTGGGTCCCTCGGCTTCCGCTGGCTTCAGCGATCAGAGGAGATTTTTGGTTGTCACGGCACAGTGTTTGGTTTCTGATAAAGTTGAACATCGACTCTACGAGATTGGCCGGAGTTATGTCCTCGCACTTCTCCAGCTTGTTGACCACGCAGGATTGCAGGGTCATCATTTCGTCGCACTGCTTTTGACCCACGGTCAGCTTGGGGATCGACTTGATACGATTGTCTTGCAGGTCCGAGAAGTTTAGATACTCTGAAAACGTGCTGTTCACGCACTGCTGGATGTTGTCCTTCTGCGACTCGATGCACTCAGGACCCTGCTCGGCGATGAAGAGGGCTATCTGGTCGCCGTCCTTGTGACAAACGAAGTTGAGCAGGCTTTGAATGATCCGCTTGAACACATCCTGACCCTCCCGCTCCTCTTCGACCAGGCAGGGCGTGACCTTGGCCGTGAACTCATCGATGCACTCTACGGCATTGGATCGCCGGATGCAGTATTTATTGAACACCACATCGAGCTCGCCCTTGGGGCTGGCCTCTTGGATTTCCTGCTGTATCGCCGTGAAGTTGACAATGCCATTTAGACACTCACCGAGGACCACAAATCCGGATTCAATCTCATCGTACGCCTGGCCACCCGCCTCCTCGCCGGCCACCTCGATGCATTTGTTGCGGATCAGTTCCTTGGCATCGTTAATGCTGAAGTTCGACTTGCTAAGCTGTTCTGGAAGTTGTGTCTGGATCTGCTCAATGTCCAGCTGGCCGCGTATGCCAATATTATTGAGGAGAACTAGCGATATTACGCAGATTGCATTGGCCAAAAATGTCCTGTTCATTTTGAGTTTTTACTGTTCCTTTTTCTCCTTTGTCTCCGTTTATAAGGTCATCTGAGTTTTGCACTATAACGCTTTCTCTCGATTAAGCAACCATAACATAATCATTTGGTTTGGGAAATCGAAATCACAGAATATGCATATAAGCAATTGGAAAAATTAATTTAATTATGATTGCATATTATAATCCATCCCACCCGTCGGCTAGAGGTGTATAAACAGCGATAACACTATCGATAGCAAACCCACAGACTGTTTTGGGGCGATTATCGATGTCAACTTCTCATTTCTTTGTTGCGTTGCGGAAGATATAGGGGTTTCCCATTAATATACAATTTTCAATGACTACATCGTGGTGTACTCATACTAAAAATATCAGGACTTAATATTTTAACTATGTAAGTGTAAACATTTCCGCAATATTCACTAGACGATTAAATGCCTGATTCCCTATATTTTGCCCAGACTTTTGCGTGCTTTATGTCTTTTCCAACTATAAAATCAATTAAATGAGTGAAATTTCACTTGCTTGAAAAATGTTGAGAAATACTACAGTAAAGCAGACCAGCTGTTTGAATTTTCGACAATTCAGCAATTTAGTCGTTTATGGAACATCCTAAATATTTGTAGATAAATATATATCAACAGCAAGGATTAGGCTATCGATTGAGATTGGGAGTTGCTTCCGATAACATTGAATTGAGATCCATTGGTGGTTCAATCGAACAAGTTCACGCGGATTTCGCTTCTTTAATTTTCCTCTCTAATGTAATGTTGTGAACTTGGTTCAAGTTGACCAAGTCGAAATTATGCGGCAAAGTGCGATTTTATAGTCTGGGGCAGTTAACATGATGATATGGCCGAACAAAGGACGGAAGTGGACGCGCTCACCATGGAGCCGATCTCCAAATTAAGCATGATGATAACAGGGGTTTCCATTCTATGGAGATTTGTTTCCATCTTTATCAACTGGAGCCTGGCCTTGGAGTATTGGATGGAAGAATCTTACGGATACTGTGCATGGACAGTGGGCTCGATCCTTGTGCCCATGGTAGTCACATCGGTTATATACATTCACATGTAAGAAATCGGCAGGAGCTTGCTAAATCGGCCCAAGCGGAGATAACGTTAATTTCAGTTTAAGGGCCGCCCATTTGGGCCAAGAACGCATCCTGGACAGAGGCGTGTACTCAAACGCCGTGATCTCGTATCTTTTCCGCGATGGATACGCCCTCAACTATGCACTGAAATATAGCGAGGCTAAAAAGCGGGATGACCAAGAGGAGGAGATAAGGTGAGTGAAGGCAATGACACCTGATCTCGTCAGCCTTGTACATCCATATGTACATCGCCTTCAGTTGTTACGCTCTTTATGATTGCCTTTCGCTAGAAGTTTGTAAAGTTGTTCCATAACCGTTTAGAATAAAAAAAAAATTAATTTGTGTGTTATAATTTTATTTTTAGATACTATCAAAAACTTTTGACGGAAGAGTGCAATGTTGGCTTCGTACGGCTTTTTGATTCATTCCTGGAATCCGCACCGCAGAAAGTATTACAACTCGTCATAGTGCTGCGATCGATAAAGGACTTTACTTGTAACATGCACATAATACTTAATGAGTTACTTTGTTGTTCATGAGTGTATTGTCTAAATTTTCCCACAACTCATGTTTTCAATGTCGGTGCCCCCTATAATTTCAAAACCGATCGTTTGAACACTATTACTGTACACAATTTGCAAGGTAAAATCGTTGAGTTTTGTTTTATTTTTCATTTTACAATAACAAGTTCTCAAAGTTTTACCAATAGGTGAAAAAAGGGGTAAAAAAAATACGAATTAGCCCTACTTTCTTCTTATATTTCAAACTGATCTGAATCGAAGTCTGCGCGTTTTATCTTTGATTTCCCCGATTACCACCTCCGAAGTAAAACCAACAGTTTTGTCTAGAACACTTTTAGATTCGTCGAAACTTTAACTAAACAATTTAACTTGTACTAGAAAACTTTTGATTGTACCTATAATAAGCTGTATTACAAATTTAGGGAAAACGTTGCAATACCAAATGCAGTGTTCAGAATAAATTTAACGAACGTAAATAATTTATCTAAAAAAATCCATTTCAATTAATTAAATAATAGTGTCCTTTGTAATGTTATTCGACGAAAGTAAAACAAAATTTTTAAATTATATTTTCAGACTATCGCCTTATTGCCTTCGTCGTCTACTTTGGAAACATAGCGTGGTGTATCCAGGCGCACAATCACTCCAACCGCTTGGTACAGCTGGACAAACATGATATTGCGGCAAAGGGTAGATTTTTGCAATTTATGTTCCTGCTTTGTCTTACCGGTTAGTAGTTAGTAGAGGTTCCCAGCATGCCAAGTCTCTAGTATTTATATTTTATTTTGTAGTTTCGAGAACGCTTTGCATCGCATACATGGCCAGTCTTTTTCCCGTGGAAACACTGATCATCTGTGCAACGCACGCTTGCTTGTGTGGTTCTGTTTTGTTTCTGGTAGACTCTCCAATGATCGCCGAATCTCGGCTTATGAACTACCTGTACTGCCTTTGCTTTGGCGTAGTGTACCTATTTATTTTTACCCCCGTTAAGGATTCACCAACCAAGTATAAATATGCATTTTACCTTACGTTTTGCTTATTGCAAAACACATTCGCCTGCGCCCTGTATATTCCCCTATATCTTTCGATTGTCATAATTGCCTTGTATATTATCGGCATCATGCTCATACTTTTTTACTACTCTAACTGCCATCCTAATACTATACCAACATATTTTTAGTATAGTAAAAATCTATAAAGTTTAGTACTTGGATCGACGAAATCCGTTCGTCAGTCATGAGAGAGAGCGAGAGGCAAATAACCGGAAAAATAACAGCAAAATCGAATACATTAATAGCGACAAAACAAGCCAGCTGACTGAGAGTAACTCCGTAACACACACACAGTTTCGATAATTACACAAAACTAGAAGAAATAAACTTTTTACTCTGACGAAACTGTTCGTCGATCTGAGTACTAGGGTTATAGCCAATTTACATTACAGTATTTTTTTGGTGGAACGATGAGAAGACGGTGAAAAAGTGGGACTTTTGGTCAAAATAAAATCCACATGCAGTAAATTTGCCATTTCTTTTGCTAAGTTTTGGTTGAATTTCACTTTGTTTTGAGCACTCGGAAGAAGAAGACGTTTAGCGCAAACGTTGGCAGTGTGAATTGAAGTTTCACTTCTTCACCGTCTTCTCATTGTTCTCCCGAATAATACTGTAATTATTAATTTAAAATGACAGTTATTTATGGGCTTATGACACTTTATTGTTGGCCTCATTCATTGCTCAATTTTTGTTTTAACTATACGACTTTACGTAAGTGCGAGCAAGACAACCTATGACGATTCCAATAAGCAATGAATGAGGAAAATTGTCAGAACCGATACCCAACAGTAAAAAATATGCACCGGGTTTTGGTATAAAAATAACATTCGATGAAATACTACCAGGGCCAATAACTCAATGAGCAAAATTAAATTTTAAAAAGTTTAAATTTGCTCATTTATTGGAGTTGACGACAAAACGAAATAAAAAGGCGAGGCTTAAATGTATACGAAATATATTTGACCATTAAAAGGCAACAACTGAAAACCTTGAAAAGTTAAAATTACATTTTTGCACGTGGGTTATGTCGAAAACCCAACCGAAATTAATAAAAAAACATGAATATATAAAATCAGAATATATATATTAATGGAAATCTTTAATGATCAATATGGATATCAAATTTGTTTTTGTGATAGGCTAAAGAAATATGATTAAGCATTTTTTGTAAGCTCTATTCTTACTTTTTTTTCCTTTTTATATATAGTCGCGAAAGAATTTTCGACTTTTACACAATGCCATTAAATAAGTAGAGGCAGAAATTTGCTGAAGTACACTTCTATTAAAAAAATACATTTCCAACTATATTTACAACCACCTACTCCAAAAAAATGTATTGCAAAAATAAAAAATTTCCGTTTAATCCTATTTGATTAATGTTCACAAACGAACGTCTCTATGCAATATTTAGCCGATGGGATTTCGGTTCGACTCTAAACTCTTTTCGTGTAACAATGGGCGTATTCAGCAAAACAACATGATCACTGATGGATTTCTTTCGATATTTCTGCTGAACACGTATGATCACAAGTTAATGATTTAAAAATTCGTCCATCATGATCAGCAAAAAAGGAGTGTACAAATAGTACGCTACCTTTTCTTGATACATGATACATATCTGCTAGCCAACATCGGTGGTATGAATATCGATAGGAATAAACAGAAAATTTAGAATGTAAATAAAACAAAAATTAAATAACGCGTAATGTATCATAAGCGTTCAGCAGAACATACATGAGCACTGATTACTGGTCCATCAGTGATCATGTAAATCTGCTGAATACGCCTAATTTGAGTTTTTATGTCGGCCATCTTAATTTCTGTGAACCAGAAGAGTAATCGAAAGAGAAGTGGGCAAGGCAGCAAATTGTATACTGAATTGATGAATGCCATTTTTTAATTGGCTTATGACACTACATTGTTCACCTCATTCATTGCTCATTTATTTTTTACTCTATACGATTTTTACTATGACGATTTCAATGAGTAATGAATGAGGAAAATTGTCGGAACCGATACCCGATATTAAAAAAATGTGCACTAGGTTTTGGTATAAAAATACCATTTGATGAAATACTACCGGGGCCAATACATCAATGACCAAAATTTTATCTAAAAAGTACAATTTTGCTTATTGATTAAAGTTGACGACTAAACGGAATGAAAAAGCGAAATGTATACGAAATATTTTTATCATTTAAGGGTAACAACAGAAAACCTTTAAACGTTAAATTTAGCGGGATAAACACAATATAATAAACAAAACAATAAAGGTTGAATTTAACATTATAAAGGCAGTGTGACCGTGATTTTATAACCAAAAAAATCGCAAGCAGTATCCATATATTTGTCTTTGTCTCTGAGCTTCAATGAATTCGTCAATGAATGAGGCGAACAATGTAATGTCATACCCGTATTAGTAATGCACAGGGACTCACATAAGGCTAAAAGTGGCATTTAAAAAAAGAGTGATAATAAATGCGATTAAAAGATTTAAAAAATACCGATACTTAACGATATTTAATCAGTGCTACCACTACAAAACCTGATTTTTATAGTTCTTGCAGTTTTTGATTGCTTTGGAAAAAAAAAAAACACGAGAAAACGCAGTATATTCTGGTTGCTGTACCGTTATGCTGTTGACTTTGTTTACGTTTTGACGAGCCACAGCTGTTCAGATCAGCTGAAATCGGATGGTGGATGTGCTCTGTGTTAAACATTTATTGAAAATTCCAACCGTTTCCAACGGATGGACTGTGTGGAAAGAGGGCATAAATATCGACTAGAGACGTGCGGCTTGGAATGTAAATTCCACCGTCAAGGAATTATCGGGAAATTTTTGGCCCGGAAAAACCTTAGGGACCTTCTTTGAAAGAGATGGTAAATGGTGATCTGTGGGACTAGGCTATTAGTCCATAGTTCGTGTTCGTGCTTACCCCAAAGATGTTCGATACCCGATGTCGATGAGTTCCAGTGCGCAGGCGCAACGACCGAAGATGAAGAAGAGCAAGTCTGGAACCAGTGGGTCCAATTAAGCGGTTCCCGAACCGAACTGGTTCGGACTCGAAGCTAGACTTAGCCCAGCTAGTTGGCATTGTATATTTCATGCAGCTCGTTAACTTTCACTTTGGTTACAAGGGGCGGAGACAAAGGCAAAGGCAAAGGCAACGGATTATAACAGCAGTAGCAGGATCTAATCGGGATCGGAATCGGGATCGGAATCCGGGAGTGATGTGAACAATAAAGACAATGACAATGCCTTCCAAATACGAGCGCATATTGAGTGACTGCAGGGCGAAGAACGTGCTGTGGGAAGATCCCGATTTCCCCGCGGTTCAATCGTCCGTCTTTTACTACCAGACGCCACCGTTTACCTTTCAATGGAAACGGATAATGGATCTAGCGGACAATGGGTCTGCATCGGGATCTACATCAGCATCGGGATCTGTATCTGCATCAGCATCTGCATCTGTATCTGGACCAGTCTTCCTCAACGAGATGGCTGAGTTTGATGTGGTGCCCGGAAAGATGGGCGACCGCTGGCTGGTCTCCTGCCTCGGCCTGCTGAGCTCCTTGAGGAACCTCTTCTACCGGGTGGTACCAGCCGACCAGACACTGGCCAGTGCCCACGGCGTCTTCCGCTTCCGCCTGTGGTGGTGCGGCGAGTGGGTGGAGGTCCTGGTCGACGACCGCCTGCCCACCATTAATGGACGGCTGGCCTTCATGCAGCCGCAGTCGTCGAACTGCTTCTGGGCTGCCCTGCTCGAGAAGGCCATCGCCAAGCTGCACGGCTCCTACGAGGCCCTCAAGTACGGCACTCGCTCCGACGGCCTCACCGACCTCCTCGGCGGCGTCGTCCGCCAGATGCCGATCCTGGCCGACACTGTCCGGCCGCAGACGCTCAAGGAGCTGCTGACGACCACATGCATCGTGACCTGTCTGGCGGACACGGGTGCCTCCGTCGCCAAGAAGAACGTCGCCGAGCGAATGCCCAATGGGATACTGGTGAACGTTAACTATAGGTAAAAAGGGAACCTGTTCTCGCTATACCCGTACTCGTTTAAAAGTGTGTAACGCTTTCGACCCTACGAAGCATATATGTATGTATTCTTGATCAGGATCAAAAGCCGAGGCGATCTAGCCGTGTCTGTCTGTCTGTCTGTCCATCCGTATGAACGTTGAGACTATAACTATAACTACAACTACCTAAGCAGCAAAAGTATGTCATGTAAATATGATATATAGCGTATGCCAGTTTTTAAGCTGTAAATAGTCAATAGCAATATTTTTTGACTCACACAAAAATGTTTCAAATCGTAACATTATTTCAGAAGTTGTTACCTTAAATTTAAATTTTTAAAACGTTGATATCCCGACAACTATAAAAACCAGAGATTTGGGACTAAGCACGCGAACACTAGTTTTGCTTACGAAGCGCAAGATTCGCCCACAAATCGCAAAAACCTGTCATGTAACTATGAGAAATAGAAGAGGGCATTTGTAAATGTTTATTCAATATCAATATCTATTGAAAAATGTTCCAAATAGAACCATTGTTTCAGAAGTTGTTAATATAAATGTACATTTTTGGATGCTTAAAAATTCGTGGTGAGCTTGCTCGGCAGATTGCGCCACCTAAATTTTTTGAGGCATATTTATTTTGAAATATTAAAGATAAGCCAAGTATCGGGTATATAATGGTCGGGGCACTCGACTATAGAGTTCCTTCTTGTTGCGATTTTTAGATCTGCAACTTACTCTCTCAAAAGCTTACATGGGCCAAAAACTGTTCGTTCACATTTTAATAACATTTTCAATCAGAAAGTTTATTAACTCCGGGATAGAGCTTTATTTCGATTCCCGAAAGTAATAGCACCCACCCATCCGTAGAATTTCATAACAAGTCACGGGCTCATCTGAAGCTTTAATATCTTATATTTTCCTGTTCTTTTTGGCCAATGGGATACTGGTGAACATTAACTATAGGTTAATATAGTTGCCGAATTATTAGTTAGTTTTTATATTCGTAACTGTTAAAATACTATTTCCTTAATCAACAAAATGATAATATATATAGATTAACATTTGGTAGAACAACTTAAAATAATTGTAATTGTTTTACTTTTGATATTTGCAGAATATTTTCCATTAACAAGTTTATAAATGCTGTGACCGAACTTCCTCTATTTTTTTATCTCAAAACTAATCAGTAAATCATAGGAAAATAAAGCAAATTAGTATTTAAACATTTGGCGAAACTTTTAGGAAAAAAAAAACAAGAAAGAACGCTGTAGTCGAGTTCCCCGACTATTAGATATCCCTTACTCAGCTAACAAATTTCAAACTAAATATTCCATTACAAAACAATCGGGGCTTAGGTGGCGCCATCTGTCGAACTGCATGGCCAACACTAGTAGCAGAGAGCGTGCAGCACCCCCACCCCCTGATAACAGTTCTCTCACTTTGCATCTCTCCATTAGCGATAATGAGCATAGAAGAGTGCTTTGCAGGCAGAGCAGCGGCAAAGCGGCGGCAGGAGGCTTCCTAACTCAATAATGTCTAAAAGAATAGCCGAAACACACATATGCAGTCCAATAACTAATCTCTACCATGTCTCAGAGTGACATGACAGACTTTGTGTGGCGTTAGAGTGTGAAATAAACTGCGTAAGATTAACCAGAATCAGTATGTCAAATTCCAAATCTCTAGCTTTTATAGTTTCCGAGATCTCGACTTTCAAACGGACGTACAGACAGACAGACATGGCTGATCTTGATCCTGATCAGGAACGAATACAATTTTCCCTTTTACTCTTCGAGGAACGGGTATAATTAATTTTGAACTGCATTTTAAAATTACTATTCAAGAAGGTATCACAATTTTGTCAGATGTTTGTATATATTCTTGATCAACTAGGGACTTAAAACTCTCGCTTTAGTTTTTGGGTCGAATTGCTTCATTTCAGTGTTTTTTAAAGAAATGTTTTTACATATATTAATTTGACAGTTCCGAATTACCATTTTAATGTTATTAAAATCGAAAAACGTTATCATATAGCTGCCATAGGAACCATTGGATAATTGAGCTGCAAAACATCTGTTCTTAAATATTTTTAAACATATACGCAAGTAAAACATAATTTTAAAGTTTTCAAGAACATTTAGTTTTTGCAATGGCTGCAAAAGGGTATATGAACTTCGGCTTGCCGAAGTTTGCTTCATTCTTGTCTTTAATTTGATTTTTAAATTCTTCTGGACATCACAATGGTTTAATAATTCAGAATAATTGAGTTGAAAATCTATGATTCCAATGTTTTTAAACATATACGCATATAATTCGAGACTAAAATTTTTAAAATATTTAATTTCTGCAATAGCTGCAGGCTATATAAACTTCAGCTTCCTTTGCTTCCTTTCATGTTTTATAATTAATTAAAAAAAACTGTTTCCTTCGCTCCGTGAATAGATATTGTCCTGAACATAAATGAACATAAATCCACAACATTTGAATACAATATACTTGAACTTACCTAACACTTGCAGACTCTCCAGCCTGGATAAAGTGAAAAATCTGATGGGGGACTTGGTGCAGCTGATCTGCCTGAAGGACACGTTCTCGAGCAAGCCCTTCGGAGACAAGACGCACTTCCTCGGCGACTGGTCGCCGTCGTCCAAGACGTGGGAGCGGGTATCACAGGTGGAGAGGGCGCGTCTGGTGCGCCTGCTGGCGCCCGGCGAGTTCTGGATGTCGTTTGCCGACTTTGAGGAGATCTTCACCACGATGGAGGTGGTGTACCTGGACACGGAGACGGCCAACGACGAGGAGATGCTCAAGAGTCGGCCTCTCCACTGGAAGATGAAGATGCACCAGGGCCAGTGGAAGCGGGGCGTCACGGCCGGCGGTTGTCGCAACCACGAGTCCTTCCACATCAACCCCCAGCTGCTGATATCGGTGCAGGAGCGGCAGGATCTGGTGGTGGCCCTCAACCAGCACACGGCCGTGGAGCCCAAGGTCATCGGCTTCACGATGTACACATGGGACGGCGACTACGGGCTCAGCGAGTGCCTGCAGAAGGACTTCTTCAAGACCCACGTGAGCTTCCTCAACTCGAACTACGGCAACACGCGCCACGTCAGCTACCACACGCACCTGGAGCCGGGCCACTACGTGCTCATCCCCACTACCTACGAGCCGGCGGAGGAGGCCCACTTCACAGTCCGCATCCTGGGCACCGGGGCCTTCCGCCTCTCCTGCCTGGAGACGCAGACCATGATCCTGCTCGACCCCTTTCCGGCGCTCAAGAGCTCGGAAGCCGGTGGTGCGGAGCGGTGCAGCGGCGGGCAGAAGGCAAAGAGCGTGTGCCAGTACGAGCCCGTGTACATGCAGCTGGCCGACGAGAACAAGACCATCAACTGCTTCGAGCTGCATGAGCTCCTGGAGGCCTGCCTGCCCAACGACTACATCAAGGGCTGCGCCAACATCGACATCTGCCGCCAGGTGATCGCGCTGCAGGACAGAAGCGGCAGCGGGCGCATCACCTTCCAGCAGTTCAAGACCTTCATGGTCAACCTGAAGGCCTGGCAAGGCGTCTTCAAGATGTACACCAAGGAGAAGGCCGGTATCCTGCGTGCCGAGCGCCTGCGCGACGCCCTCTGCGACATCGGATTCCAGCTGAGCACGGACATCATGAACTGCCTGATTCAGCGGTACATCCGCAAGGACGGCACCTTGAGGCTGAGCGACTTCGTGTCGGCCGTCATTCACCTGACCACGGCCTTCAACCAGTTTCACCTTAAGAACTACAGCCAGGTGAACGTAATAGAGGTGCACCTGCACGACTGGATAAAGAGCATACTGAGCTGCTAGGCATTCGCTTGGTTGACATGGTTTCAAACCTTTATACTGAACTTTTTTTTACCTTACCCCTTCATTTTCTTCTATAAGTTAAAATATTTTTCAGGAAAATTAGAGGAACAACAGCAACTACTTTATTGTAAACCAGAGATTCAGAGAAACCCCTCGTACTCAAAACTGGTCTGATAGTTTGACTAACCTATTTCATCTTCTTCGATTTGGCCAGATAATGTAATGCGGCTGCTGGATTATTAACTACTGAGAATTTTATTTATTGTTCTTATGGCTACAATTAAACGAGCGCTGAAGGCGATACGTGTTCAGAGTATTTTCAAAATGTATGTATGTTTGTTCACTTTGTTCCCAGCTTGAGAATAAGGATTCCAAATTCCAAGGTTAGTCCGTATGCAGATACAATAGTGTGCCTTTCCGATCGGCGAAATCGAAATGCGCGGTTAGTTAGATTATCTGGCGTATGGCGTATGGCGTATAGTTAAGGTATTTATAAAATAAGTGTGTGTACAAGTACAAGCAATTAATAGCGACGCGAGTATTGTGTGTGCATATAGTACACTAGCGGATGTAATCCATAGTAGGCTTAAAAAGTAATTGCATGTGCGTGGGTCTGTATGGCTTAGACAGTTTAAAATTCATATATGTAGGTTGAGTTTGTCCTTAAATGTCTTCAAATGTAACGACTCTGGCCCGGGATTAAAGTTCCGGTCAAAACCAAGAAGTGTCCTCATGAGACCACGGACCAGCGACTCTTGCGATCCCGCAACAACCCACGCATGTGCTTCACCTCTTAAAATAGTCTAAAATATCAGCGTGTGATCATTACCATCTGTAGTGTGTTGTGGACGACATGACCGCCGAGGGTCCTCCCAAGTGCCTCCAATTGTAATTTACAAGACGCCACTCGCAAAGTGTTCCCCAATTGACATTGCCTTTACATGGATGTTCCGTTTTGGGAGGATGCATCGCTGATGCGACGGGAGAGCGTCGTCTTGCGGTTGATGGACTTGGAGTTGCCGTTTTGGTTGGAGTGGTTCGATCCGGCACTGGTCGGGGTGTCGTTTGTCGATGAGTCCATGGTCCGCATCGCAGACCGCTTCAGGGATCCGGTGACCTCATGTGGCTCCTGGTAGCCGGAGTCCATATCATCATGGTAAGAGTCCATCAACGGCGTGGGGTCCTCGTAGTCGTAGTCAACGAAGCCATTGTTGTCAAAAGACTGAAGGCAGGAGGACGTGAAAACAAATTTAAATTCCATTTATGAAATTAATGTATTGCCACGTATTTATTTGTAAAACAAAAGTATCTCCCAAGTAGGAAAGTCCTGAAGATCGAAACTCCCAAAAAAAAAGATTGCAAATAAGACTAAACAAATAGATTTTCTGAAATTTACTCAATGGGTCCGTTGCAGGAAAAAAATATTTTAGTTTCTAGCCATACAGTTATTTTTTATCTTATAATATAAATATCTTTCCTGCTACGTATAACATGAGTCTGTAGCTTTAATCAACCTGTTTTTCCGCTACATCAGGAAGTTTTTCAGCTTGTGCTTTTTGAAGAAAAATCGAATTTTTTTATTTTATACAACCCTTTACAGCAAGGTATTTAGCCGGTTTCGTAACAGTTATCGTTAATCGGCATTAACTAAGAAAAACCGAAACCGGAACAGAAATAATTGGCTTTTTGCCTAACCAAAACATTTGTACCGGTTCTGCTAAAGTATTCTTAAAAAAAAAGTAAAAAGTCATAACAAAATCCATATGTGAGATCCTGCAAATGTTTTCCTTTTAGAGGAATTTTTTTTACAATAATCACATCAATGCTATTGCTTTTAAATTTCCCTTTCTTTAGGTAAGATTTGGTTTGAATTCGAGGAAAATGGGCAGGAAAAGCAAAAAGACGAACTATTGGATTTGTTAACAAGCTATGGACTGTCTATATATGTATATTTGGTGATTACGTTCATGTTGGTCCAGAGTTGCCTTCTCAATTTAAGCAGAAAAGAGCGACTACCCCTTGGATTTCCAGCAATTCAACAACATTTTCGGCAGCCTTTTGGGTTGCTGCTGAAATTTCAGCAAGATGAATTTGTATGGATCAGCTGATGAATCATAGAAATCCAAAAAGGTACCGAAAATGCACATATATTGGCGGAAAATTAAGAATCAGGTGGAAGGAAACGTTTCCGAGACAACAAAGTTTTAAATTACTGGATCAATATCAACATCCGAGTATATATATTGTTCCGTATGAACTTGGAAGCCTCGGGTACTTACATATAGAGCTTAATAAATGGGATCGATAACACATCGCAGATTGGCCTTGCTAAACAAGTTTTTAGTGAAAATCTGACAAAGTTTCCAAGCGTAGTAACAAGCCTTGGCTTCGTACAGCATTTTTTTTAACAGGTCCGTGAGTAGCGAAGTATTCGGGCCTTTGACTTTTTTTTCCTTTTTTTTTGTTTTTCTTGCAAAGGGATTTTAATTTTAAACCAACAATTTGCAACACAGTAAAGAAGACATTTCCGAACCTATAAAACGTATGTACATATTGTTGATGAGGTTCACTAGAGAGTCTAACTAGCCATGTCCGTCTGTCCGTCCAATTCTTCGCAAACTAGTATCAGACTCAGTTTTAATCCAAAATCTTCCTAAAAATCTCCTTTCTATTGAAGGTAGGATGTAAGTCGGAACGGGTCGAATCGGATGACTATGTCATTTTTTCTAATGGAAACAATTTATACGAATACACTCCAATATATAGTAATGGTAGTATATAACTATTTTAGAATTACGTTTTTAATTTTGTAAAAATCGGACAGCGACATCATATAGCTGACATTGGAGCGATCAAAAAATGCATCGGAAAATCTACATCGCTTCATTGTTTTGTAGAGTATTTTAGTTATGTAACATCCTAGCTTCCTATCTAGTTCCAGCAGTATCCTGATCCTTACCTTGACAAACGACTGCGAGTGCTTCTCATAGCCGCGGAAGACTTGGCCATGGGACTTGCCGCGATAGTCCACCGACTCATAGTGCCCGTCCTGCGAGTTCTCGATGATGAAGTGCCGGGTGCCGTGGGGCGTTAGGGTGGCCCACAACAGACGGCTGTCGTTGACCAGCTGGCTCTGGAGGAGATCCCGGCTGTTGGCCGTGGCGCAGGGATAGAGGATTCCGCCGGATGTGAAGGCGTTCGACTTGGTGGCCTCGCCGAGGGCGTTGATGGCCGTCTGCTTGATGTTGGTGTCGTGGTACGAAAAGAAGGAGCTGCAGCGGGCAGGAAATGGGAATCCCTATTAGCACAGAGCACAAAACTAGAACCCCCTGAATACTTACTCTCTGCATCTGATCACGATGAGGGCCAGGAAGCAGCCGAACACGAAGATCCCGATGCAGGACGAGACGAAGAGCCACATGTTCTCCAGGCTCTTGGAGTCGCTTCTCACCAGCTCCATCAGCGCATTGCCGCTCTCGTTGTGCTGCATCCCGTGGCCACACATGAAGGCGGCGAAGCACGGCTGCGACTCATTGGAGGGCACCAGGATGTCCACGGTCGCCGGCTTTGAGATGAGGAAGGACGGCAGCGGTGGCGGCGGCATCGAGAGGATGAAGTCCGGCGGCGGACCCGCCAACTGGTCGCAGCTGCCCACACAATTTCCGAGGAGTATGTTCATTTCGAAGCTGAAAGTATCCAGAGCGGACCAGATGAGTTGCACCTGCCCTTCTACGAGCCAATGGCGAACACCTATGTACCCACTCTATTCGGGGATTCATGTGTATCTGGGTTGTGTTTGGACTCACAGCACTCTTTTGGGGGTAGGTTTTGCACTGGTAACTACTAACTGAATCTACCACTGGCCGCCCTGTAACTATTAACTTTTGTGGCCCATTTCACTGTTTAGTGCTTCGTGGCACTGCCTAAAGTCTAACAATTAAAAGTTCCTGTCTTTGGCTAGCCAAATCCTTTGAATACCTCTGTATACAAACACAACAAAGCATTGAAAATTCCATTACATCCTGAAAAAAAAATACTTTAGACTCCCCGATTCTCCGCAGTGGTCTAAATGAAGCGGAGCAGGAAGGAATTTTGTAAATCACTCTACCAGTTATTAATAATAGCCAATTAACAAAAAATAAAACAGTTTCAAACCTTTTAGCACACTGCCTTGACTTGCGTCAAGGAAATCCCAGTCAGAACTGTGTGGCAGTAACTATCCCAAAAACACGACTCTCCATCAGAAATGCGCGCGCATCTTGGCCCGACATAGAAAACCAAAATGTTTGTTCAAACTTTGAAGCCGGCTAGCGCTGTGCCATTGGACACACCCAGGCACACTCATTCATAGGTATATCCCTTAAGACTTTATTGAGAATTTAATTTGTAAACTACTATGAGACTACTACCATCCAGTAAAATTGATGCGATTTCTATTCATCTTAGAAGTGTATGAAGAATTTAATTTAGGAGATACCAAAACAAACACTCTTATATTATATTTATATATACATATTTACACTGAAGCCTGAAAAACTAAAGCTGTTTTTCGAAAGGATTCAATTTTCTTAAAACCGTTTTTTTTTACAGTTTGAGTTTATCAGCACGTTTTTTTTATGTTTAAGTGCAAACAGCTCTTATCATTTTTATTCCCCAATAGAGGGTGTTATTATTTTAGCCCGAAGTTTACAACTTAATTAAGGAGTCATTATCAACCACAAAAAGTTACATAGCCATTAACATTTATGCACAAACTAGTTTTTCAGATGCAAATCTTAGTGGATCGAGGTCGTCTGTGGCCTTAAACTAAGCAATTAAACCGTCCATAGGCATTTGAAGTCCAGATAGTTGACAGAAAACTCAATGTATGAGAGCCTCATAAGTTATCTCAAAAGAACCTTTTGGACCATGTCTCACTGGAGATCAAGTATTGATCACATATGAGAACGCATTTAATTTAACAAAAATTAGTAGCCACTGCGTTGCTAAACTGCTGAAATTTCAGACAGTTTAATTTGTATGGAACAGCTGACCAAAATTCTGCATTTCAGAGATTCAGTCTATTTGATAGTACATAGATCTATGTTCGTACATGTTTAAAAATATTGAAGATATCATGATTTTCAGCTCAATTATTCTACAGTTCCTACGGCAGCTATATAATATTTTTGTCCGATTTGAATAAAACTAAAAGAGTAAATCTGAACTATCAAATTATTCCTAAGTCCAAAGAAATTTAAAAACAAGAAAAGAAGCAAACTTCGGCAACCCGAAGTTTATATAATAAATATATATATATATATTTTATATATATAAAATTAAATATTCTTTACATCTAAATATTGATTTATGATTTTCAGCTCAATGAAAATAAAAGCGTAGTTCTGAATTATTAAACCATTAATATTTCCAAACGAATTAAAAACAAGAAGGAAAGCAAACTTCGGCAAGCCGAAGTTCATATACCCTTGCAGCTATTGCATTAATTAAATACTTTTGAAAACATTTAAATTATGATTTACTTGAGTATGTGCTAAAAAAAAACATTGAAACTATGATGATTTGCAGCTCAATTATTAGATAGTTATTTTATATATTTTTATTATTTCTATGGGAGCTATATGCTATAGACGTCCGATTTTGATAAAATTTATACCATAATTCTGAAATAATTAAACATTGCTATATGTCGAAGAACTAAACAAAAATTAAAAAACAGAAAAGTTATAATTTTTTTTCATTTATTTTTCCGATTGTTCCTATGGGAGCTATATGCTATAGTCGTCCGATTTTGATGAAATTAAAACCGTAATTCTGAAATATTTAACCATTACTATATCTCGAAGAACTAAACAAAAATTAAAAAAAAGCAAAGTTATAATTTTTTTCATTTATTTTTCCGATTGTTCCTATGGGAGCTATATGCTATAGTCGTCCGATTTTGATGAAATTTAAACCGTAAATCGGAAATATTTTACCATTACTATATGTCGAAGAACTAAACAAAAAATTAAAAAACAGCAAAGTTATAATTTTTTTTCATTTATTTTTCCGATTGTTCCTATGGGAGCTATATGCTATAGTCGTCCGATCCGGCTCGTTCCGACTTATATACTACCTGCAATACAAAGACAATAGACAACTTTTGGGAAAGTTTCATGCAGATAGCTTTAAAACTGAGAGACTAGTTTGCATATAAACGGACGGACAGACGGACGGACAGACGGACATGGCTAGATCGACTCTACTAGTGATGCTGATCAAGAATATATGTACTTTATAGGGTCGGAAACGTCTCCTTCACTGCGTTGCAAACTTCTGACTGAAATTATAATACCCTCTGCAAGGGTATAAAAATACAAAAATGAAAAGTTACATTTTTCTTAATATTTTTATTTTTTTATTTTGATAGTTCTAATAGGAGCTTTATGTTATAGACAGCCGATTTTAATCAAATTAAAACCGTGATTCTGAAATTTTTAACCAAAACTATTTGTTGAAGTATATTAAAAATAAAATTAAAAACAAAAAAGTATTAATTTATTTTTTATTTTTTCCCAATTGTTCCTATGGGAGCTATATGCTATAGTCGTCCGATCCGGCTCGTTCCGACTCATGTACTACCTGCAATACAAAGACAACTTTTGGGAAATTTTCATGGAGATAGCTTTAAAACTGAGAGACAAGTTTGTGTAAAAAAGGTCGGACAGACGGACAGAAACTTAAACTTTTTTTTTCATTATCTTTATTTTTAATATACATGACTACATCTGAAAAATTAATACCAGAATTCATTTTATTGTATTTGTAGAGGAGAAGATCTAGGTAATTTAAGTAAAAGCGAAGCCAAGAACTAAGAAACCTTGACTATTATATACCAAAGCTGTCCTTCGATAGCAGAACCAATATGAAATACAGTCCACAGCAACACTACGAATCAAAAATTTCAAAATGGAAGCAGCAGCAGATAAACAACATTGATTAGTGGAAATCGCAATCTCTCCGAGACGTATCCAAAAAAAAAACAGGAACATGTGTTGTTAAATCAAAAAAGACACTTTCAGACAACGGAGTCATCAGTTAAATCAAATTGGTAACAATTACGAGTTATGAATACCCAGCGGCTCAAATGTCTTAAACAAAAACTATTAAGAAGGTTACATCAAAACATATTTGACAAGGAACAAGATAAAGCACCAGATTTTTGTGGATGTTCGGACAGGCTTGTCGGATGTTTTCAAAGGACAATTGTAGCTGTCCTTTCAGCAAACGCAAATCCGACTGATTTCATCAGTCAGGCACTCTGCAAAGCAGCATACTTGGTAAATAGTCAACCGTATAAACTGGAGTCAGATGATATTGGATTATGCCCCAACGATATTTGTATACCCCAAGGTTAGGCCCTTTATAGCCCGGTAGAATTAGTAAGCGGAGGATGAAAAAACGTGCATGGAGAGTACCCCAGTTTCTAGTCAGTTCATTTTGGAAGCTCCTCATCAACGAATATCTTCCGACTCTAATACATCGTTCAAAATGGATGTTAACAACATAAAAGTTGGGAGACACTGCCCATATAAAGGATAATATCCCGCGCGGCGAATTACCCGTACGAAGATGGAGTTGTCCATGAGCACGATCTGAATACAGCAAAGGATACAAATTGACGACCAGTAAATCGTCTTTGCAAAATCGGAGTCAATCACAACGACATTGAGGATCGTTCTGGGAATAGAAGTCCACAATAAGGGCTGCTATGTGTAATTTCTTAATGTTGTAACTATTAATTTAAATTAATTTGTTTTATAATTTGTATGGAAACCTCTGTGATATGAATACCATAATTAATTTTATTGTATTCGGAAGGGAACAGATCTAGTTATAAGAAAATATTAGAAAAAAAAAAGAGGCAGCCTTGAACCTTATTGAAAACAGGCAAAATATGAAGTCCATATTATGAACGCTACTAATTAGCCAGAAGTGACAAAACTAAGCGAAATCGAATATTATGAAGCTAGCTTCGACAAATCAAACTGTATATACCCAGCTAAAATAAAGATGTGTTCGAAAGGCATCAATAGGATATGTCCGATTAAATAACATTTTTGGTTCATATATTTTCGGTTCAAACAATAGCTCAAAATTTAGTCCTTCTTTTTGTATACCTGGCCATTTCGTGGTTCATACATTTGGTCAAACCATTTTTTTATACCAAGCTTAAGAATTCACGATTTTGTTTTTCGTTTCTTTTTGGGACTTGTAAGAAAGTTTAAGTGGAGTTGCTTAAGCTTTCCCTTAGCTTCAAGCGATCGGTTAGGGAACCCTTGATATATAAGTCGCTTTCTACGACTAGCGCTGACAAGCTGTGGCAGTATTCCTCGCCGCTAACCACACAGTACGGAAGACGTGCTCAAAGCCCCTTCTCCTCCGCAAGCTCCGTAAGCCGCCATGTCCTGTCCTTGATGTCCAATGTCCAGCCTACGCAAACACACTGCACACCAAGTCTGCATATTAAGGACAAGCTCATAAGATGTGCTTCCAGTCCTTATTTAGATCGCCACATGGGTATGCCCCCTGCATCCGGTACTAAATTGTTAGTCACCCGTCCTAGTCACCCGTCCTAGTCCCCCATCATCGTGCCATCTGTCCTGCCAGTCCCGCAGAATGCATTCATCTATCCGCACCATTCTTCGCTTTTAGCTTAGACCCACAAGGTATTTTCATAGCAGCCAAATCAAACGGGGAGGATAACAGAATTGGCCTTTGGTAGGTAATTAGCCGCGTTGAAGCCTTGCCATGGTGTACCATACTGAGGCACAATGAATCCGGCATTCTATATACATGTATGTATGCTCCGTCTGGCTCGAGGACTGAAACCCAAGTCGACTCGAAGGCCAAGGAACCCTCAGCTGTGTTATTTATTTATTATTAATTGATTAATCCTTATCTGGCTTATCAGCTAACTTAACTTAAAATCTAAATATTAATTAAAAAATATTCCCTAAGCAATTGCCTGAGCACATCCTTCTTGGATTCCCAACCCCATCGAATATCTAGTGGCAAAGAGTTAAAAAGTCTTAAAGCTCTTAAGATTTTTCCTGTGTGTTTCCAATTAAAGTCACCATTGAGCAGCATTTCCAACAGCAAGAAAGTTCTGGTGAACGCCAATTTTCGCTCCCCACGCTTTATGGATGGACATTATTTGCGATTCTTGTATTTCTTGCTGTGTTCACGAAGGTTTTCTCGATTAGAAGCAGCAGATGGGCCACTGTTTGTGGACGCTTCTCCAGGGATTCTGTGCGTTTTCTCTTACGAAGTCTTTCCAGTGGTCCTTTTTAGTTCTCAGGATAATTTTTTTGTAATCGGCTGTGGCACGCCTCAACCCTCAACCCAATCAAAAGCCGCTCAGTCGCCTCCTCGTCTCCTTTTGAGCTGTCGTCTCCATTCTACATACATATACCAAGTAAGCGTTTAAAAAATATTTAATACGAAAACTTTTGACTTGTAAAACTATCGGCGAGATGGCTGCAAAATGGAATAACATAACAACTTGGCAGCACTGTTTGGACACGTTTGAGCACAATCAGAAAAAGTTTAAACGGCGTTGACTGCCGAATTACTCCAAAGAATGAGAAAACGTTTCCATGGGACAGAAACATGACATACGCAAAGCAGTATGCAATATGCAGTTTATAAATGCTGAAAAAGCATGACAAATTTTTGACCATGGTAAGTTGTATCTATTGGGCTAAAAAAAGGCTAAGACTACTTGAACAACCTTCATTAAAAAATGTGTACAAAATTCGGCAAGGTCTTGAAAACCATTTTTAAAAATTATGAATGTCCAAAAAAATGGTTATTTATGCAATTTATTAATATGCTCGTGTTATCTAATTCTTAAAACGTATTGGTTGATCACAGCTCGAACTATTACATTAAAATAGCCAATTAAGTAAGATTAAGTTAATAAACTGCCCACATATAAAAGGTTGACACATTACAAAAGTAAGATATGTTTTAAACTATATAGAAAAGTTAACATGTATTTTAACATTTATATGAGTTAGAACCCGTAGGTGGTAACCTTTTTAACAGCGTACTAAAATAACAAAACTGAATTCAAGTTCAGCCTATATATTTTGGATCATAAGATAATAAGAGTGTTATTTTTTGTCGGTGTAAGTCATGACGACGCCGACTATCAGAGCGAAAACGGTGAAGCCCTGAGCCGCGATTCGAGTGCGCATCATCAGCTGCGACATCTTGCGATTGCCAGTGCGAAAGTTGTATAGGCCGGCTGTGAGAGCCGCTGTGGTCGCCAGGCATCCTGCATCCAAAATAACGCACAATCGCAAAAATAAATATTTGTTTTGTTTACATAACCCCCGCTATGCTGAGCGGCACAACTCACCCAGTGGAACCAGCGGGTTCTCCTTTATCTTGCGCTGAAGCTTTTCCTTTGTCGTTTCCACCTCGACAACCGGTCCGAGGTCCTGGCGCAATTGTATCCAATCCAATTCCTCCTCGGGAAGGGAGACCTGAATTTTGTTCGACATGTTGCTGTTGTTTCTCGTTAAAAGATGGCAAACTACAAACAAAATCGAATTCTATTATTGAATTAGAGATGAGCACGAACCATGTTTTTCTTCCCGTGACACAAACACAAAACCGTGCGTTCACACCAAGGATGCGAAGACGCAGATGTTTTTGATAATAATTGTGGTTACACACTGCCACTTTTAGCCAGTCAAGAACCTCTAGATTTTGTATTCGTTGAAAACGACAGTTGTTTTAATTTTTACTAAAAAGCCATGATAACTTTGTAATATACTAGTATTGCAGCACCCGTTTTAAAAGTCTATTCACACAGGTTGCTTTTCTACACGAAGTTTCCGCGCTCATATTTATAAGAAATCCAGCAGGAATTAACATATCAGGGAGTGGTGTTCACAATCTATCAAAGGCTAACCTAAGGATACATCATAAGCTGAGGAAAAAATTGCATTTAATTTTGCGTTGATATTCATTTCTTTTTGTTGAAAACCTATTTCCGTTCGTCCGTCCGTTTCTACGCAAACTAGTCTCTCAGTTTTAAAACTATCATCATAGCTTCTAGGTTTTTAATCATATATGTTCTTATATAATGCGAAGTTTAGATGTTTTAAAGAATATTTAAATTTTGGTTTGCCAAACCATTTTTTTATAAGGCTACCAAGTACGTTATGATATACGCAATTTTTCGAGAAAAACGAGTTTACAGTTAAAGGTGGATAAGCTTATTTCTGAGGTGGTCGCTCTTAAGAACAACGCCATATAAAAACCTATCAGGATTCAACCTTGCCGCTTTCAGATGATGATGATTTTAAAACTGTCAAATAAGCCAAAAAAAAACAATTTTTAAGTGCCACACTGGTAGAGCCATTTTCTGATAATAAGGATGGATAATTTTTTGTATTTGCAATTTAAGGGGTTACACCACGATAGAGATAAAAAAAGAGTACATTTTGGGAATTTTTTACAAAAAACTATAAGATATTGAAGTTTGGTAGAAAGATCTTTATTATACAACTCTTAAATAATGTTACAAAATTTTTACAAAGCTTTTTAAAACCAAATCGCGGTTTGGCTGTAGATTTCCAAAGACGTCTTTTTCTGATAGCCCTCCATGGCCGGTAAGGTTTCTCCTGGAATTAAAAGGTTTGGGTTTTCAATTTAGTATAATGTCAGGTATGCAGGTAAAGTAAAAATAACGATAAAAAAGGCTCGAAAATTGTTTATAACAATTGTAATTTGCAATATAAAAAAACCACTACGTACTTCCGTAGATAAAGTATTGTTGAATATGGAAAAAAAAAAATTTTCGATGTTTTCAGTAATTTTAACGCAAAATAGAATTTTATATTCAAAAGAAATTAAATATTGCGCGATCCTTTCATAAAAACTCAGCTTCTATAGTGGTGGCACTAACGAAATATCGTTATAAATCAGTATTTTCCGGTATTTTGGGGCGAATGATTTTTAATTGCTTTTATTTATCACATTTATTTTAATTGCGGCATTTGGCCTTATGGGATTCCCTGTGTAAATAAATGCGCATTGGGCTAAATGCGTTTTAATACGCCAATGGAATCCGGCTATAATATCCCAAACTTCAGGGAAACAAACAATAATGTTACCAAATGCTGAGCAGCTGCTCCGAAGACCATTATTAGTAGCACGGGGCCGCGCTAAATATTAAAATTAGTTCAGTTAAAAAATTTTAAAAATTCCTATCAGGGTGTAGCCCTTTGAATGCTAAACTGGTATAATTTTTTTTTCGGAAACGAGAACACGTCTGGTATTTTTCAAAATCAGTAATACAAATTATATTACATTAATTAAAAGTAGTTTTTCTTCAAAATAAAACAGGCTTTTCAAAAAAAAAACCTACAAATTTTGTTTTTTGGGTTTTGTGCCCCCACTAATACTTTTACACATAGCTGCATTATCATTATTTTAACATGCCTCTCTTTTTAAAACGGGAGAGAGCGAGAGAAAAAAGAGAGGGAGAGAGAGAGAGAGCTGGGAAGTACAGTCAGACGGGAACACAAAATGAAAATGTGTATGTAGCAGCCGCGGCTATGTATGTATTACACGTATATTCTTTCGTATGTATCAATGTGTTTGCATTGATGCATATCGTTTTTGTAGAATTCGTATGTCAAGCGTACATGAATATGTACATTATTATAAATTTGGGATGCAAACATATGTACAAGAGTGTTTAGATAAAAATAAAATATGTTTAAAATAAATTTCGCATTGCTATGCTCAAAGGTTCGCTTGCAGATTGTGTAAAAGCAAAACGCCAACCTTCTTATGTACATATGTATGTATGTTTGTATAGCATTTGCGTGTATGTACATATGCATACATACAGTTTTGTTTTTTTCCCACACTGCTTAGTTGGTATGTATGTTAGGAGGGGAGAGGGTGCGAAGCGTTTATGTACATACTCGTGTTTGGTTGTAGGTGTGCACGAAAGTAACAAGCCAAAAATGTTATAAGGCCTTTTCCCTCCACCACGTGTATGTACATATGTATGTATCCACCGCCCAGAGAGAGTGTACAGTAAACCCAAGCGAGCTCTCTCACGAAACGCGTCCAGTCCAGTCCCAGTCCACCAGCAATTGAGATTGAACAGGGCTCTCGCTCTCCCGCTCTCCTGCTCTCTCCCGCACACAAACACACCGTTGCGCATACAATTCAACGCATACAGAAGTTTCGTTTGGATTTTGAAGCACAGTAAGGCAGAGACGGCTATTCAATTCAATAGCCTTTGCATTCGTTGTTGGTACTCTCTGTGTGTGTTTTCAATCAGGCGAGCGGCGCGCGTACGAACCTCATATTTTCCGCATTGATACGATACCAACAAAACACAGCGATACGACTCAATAAAGCAGCCTATGCAGCGCTGTTTGTTTATTTTTTACAAGCTAAAAACAAACGACAAAACAAATCAGCTAGCCGCCCGCGTTCGCGTTTGCTTGGCGCTGCAAAAACACGCGTTTCGTTTCGTTGCCGTGCGTTGCGTTGGGAATTTCAAAATTCAGATTTCAAATTAGCGTGTGCCGTGTTCCTTTTCCTTCCCACTATCGTGCACACACATTCGTACGTATACATACATACGTGCAATAATCAATACAATACGAAGTACAACAAACTGCGTAGAACAGTATTAAAACTGGCTTAAGACTCGACTCCTACTTACGTTGGTGTGCGGTGCGCGTTTATACGTTTATTTGTACAAGAAGGGACGAAAAGTGGTCAATTGAGTTACTTTTTAAGACTGGCAGTGAAAAAGCATTAAAAAGAGAACAAACTAAAGCCAATCGGCGATTAAACCGTTCGGACCCGATCCGATACCTCACATAGTTATGGAACACTTTCATCAAATACAGGTAAGCTTGTGTGCAGGTATACGGCATTTTATTTAAGGCACCAACACTCACACGTACTAACACAGTCACAACGGCGTTGTTGTATGGGTTGCCGCGTTTTCGCTAAACTTACTTTACTTTTCCCGCCATCGGTGGTATATTTAATAAATACAATGCATGCATTCGCACAAAAGAAGCTTTAACCATTGCCCGGATATTTCGGCACCTGACAGGGCTCTTTGCTGCAGTGGAAATTTTTGAAAGTCTCGGATGGCTGTGTACATGATGAATTCATACGTACATATGTGCGTATATACATATGCTTTACATATTTTCATTGGGTCGCTTTGTTTTAGGTAATAAGTAACTAATGCACTAAAAGTACGCCTGTGTGTAAGTATGCATACAAACAAAAACGACGCTGTACAATCAAAATTTTATTTTGCGTGCGCATCTAAGTCCGCCATTTTTCTTATTAGTTTGTATAAATATACACCAATATATTTATACCAGAGTCGTGAATAGTTGCAAACACTTGGCTGTAATATTATTAAATTTGTTTAAATATGCTGCCAAGTGTTGCCGTAATGCGATGTGCGCACGTTTGCTTGTATATGTACATTCATATATATATATGCAAAAGTATGTACATATGTCTGTATGTGAAAACCTAAATATGAAAAACAAATCACAGCTTGCGTAATCTGAAATTGGCTATTTTCCCCCAATGTGTGCATAAATACATTTGACTTAAATATGTATGTACATACGTGCGAATACTTGCCATGCAAATATTTATGCGCATACCCATTTATTCTTTACTTACATATGAATGTATATATGTACATACGTACATTTGTAGATACTCAGTTGTCTTCTTTTCTAATATACACATATGTACATATGTACAAATACTTTTTTTTGGGGTATGCCCTTAGAAAAATTATTTTTGTTTTGCTTTCGAGTTGCCGTGTATTGCAAATAAAAAAAAAAAACACGCTATTTTCAGCTTATAAATAATTGAGTGCGGATCATTAACCACCGACCATTCATGGGCTTGCTGTGACGCCCTGGTTCTAAACCTAGCCCCTGGTACGGAAGCAAAAATGAACGTTATCCGATTCGATTCAGAAGACGGAACCAGTGCGATTTCTTCTTCTTCCCATTAGTAGTTCCATTACCATGCCCGATTCATGTAAAAGCTTTTATCTCTGCGTAAACAGCTGGTGAGATACTTGTAAACAAATCAAGTAAGAACACTAAGGTCAAGGACAATAATAATGAGAAAAAAGAGGACAACTAATCTGCGGTAACTTTAAGCTATGTATCTGAAAATGTACAATGCCTTTTTATACGAATTACGCGGATGCAATTATTGAAAATTTGTACGAATTGAATGTATCCAATTATCTACATGTTTATTTACATGTCTGACAACGTCACTGAAAAATACAAAGTAAAAAGCACGCCCTTAATCTATAATCCAATCTATCCGCTTTGGGAACGGAACAGGATTTGGCCAAGTTTTGGGATTTGAAAAGAACAGATTTTAATCCAATATGCTCGAAATTAAAAATATCTTAGGTTTGGCCAGAACTTTGTATCTATCATAGCATCACTGGGAAAGTCGGTATAGCCATCTCCAACTATACCGTATGCGGGATTAGTGTTATTTGTGCTCAGATCAAATTAGAAATCAACGCTGATCATGTCAAAAAACCGTATCGGTCGGATGACTACAGTTGCCATTTGCCATAAAGTTTGGTTGTTTTCAAAGAAGAAGAAAAATAAAGAGGGAACGATACATACATATGTTGCGCTTCGTAAGAATAACTAGAATCTGCATGTCAAATTCCAAATTACTAGGGATAGACGGATATGGCTATATCGACTGGTCTATTGATCCTGATCAAGAATATATGCACTTTACAGGGTCGAAATCGCTTTCTTTTAACTATACAATATCCCCTTTTACTCTACGAGTTACGGTTAAATAAACTGCTGACTTACAATTCTATCCGTCAGTTAAATTTTTTTTTTTTAACTGCGGGGTTACCAAAACGGATGGTTTTAAGCTTTTGTACATATCTCGACTTTTTGGAATTTTAAAATGCCGCGGATCGGAATGATTTTTAAAATTAAGCATAAATAGTAACTTTCCGTTTTTAAATGGCCACTTGGCTTTTAAAATGTCAGGCAACTCTTGACCCACCGCTCTGATCTTATTGGGAACTTGGGTTTATTGGGAACTTGGTTTTTCGTGAAGGACTCTCCCCTTCTGGGAGAAAAAAAACTGGAAATCAGTTAGGTTCACATTCTTCTGTCGCCCAGAAATATCCTCGTTCCCCTTCGTATTTAACTTGTCATCTTTTGATGCACCGTACCGTTGTTATGTTTTACTTAATTGCATTTACTAACCCATTCACACCCCTATACTTACATCAATGCTCACTATTATTAATGTTAAGGACTATCTTAATAATTAGTGCGATGCTAGACAAGGGGAGAATGCTAAGACTCGAAAATTTGTAGTTTAGACGCAATGACTGGCATCGCACTAATAATGATAATAAACATCACCAACCAACTATTGATCAGCAAACAATTCAACACTATCAGCAGCAACTGGCTGCTCAGCAACAACAACAAGTACAACAGCAACAGTTGCAACAGCACCAGGTGGTGGTGCAGCAGAATCAGCAGCAGGCGCATCAGAACAGCTCCAACACCACAGCCGGCGTTGGCACCCAACAGCTGTTCACATACAAAATGGCCAGCAGTTTTCCGAATCCGGCCACGACGATGGCCCAGGTGGTGGCCACATCGAACGCCGCTGGCACCACGGGATACGACTACCGTCTAAATATGGCCCAGGCCGCCGCAGCAGCCGCCGTTCCCGGCTCCCAGTGGTGGTACTCGGCCGCCAATCAAGGCCAGGTCGATGCCAATACTGCCGCGCAACTGCAGCACCAACAGCAGCAGCAGCAACAGCAACAACAGCAGCAGCAGCAGCAGCAACAGCACCAGCAGCAACAACAGATGCAACAGCAGCAACAGCAACAAAACGTCATCAATTCTGCCGGGGTAAGCTAGAATCGCCGTGTTCTGTTCTTACCAAAATTGGTTATATCCTCCGTTATACATGATTTTAATTTTCATCCCACAGAGCCCAATGATCAGAGGCAAGGCAGATGCTAAGCCCCGGGGCAGAATGACCGCCTACGCATACTTTGTACAAACTTGCAGAGAGGAGCACAAAAAGAAGCATCCCGACGAGACCGTGATATTTGCGGAGTTCTCACGAAAGTGTGCCGAGAGGTGGAAGGTGAGTAACACAGCAAGCAAACAAGCCTGGACAGGGATCCTTTTTTAATGACGGTACTCTTTCCCTCAGACAATGGTGGACAAGGAGAAAAAGCGTTTCCACGAAATGGCCGAGAAGGACAAGCAGCGATACGAGGCGGAAATGCAGAACTATGTGCCGCCCAAGGGGACGGTTGTGGGACGCGGCAAGAAGAGGAAACAAATCAAGGACCCCAACGCTCCAAAACGTTCATTGTGAGTTCGTAGCAAAATCAATTATCCTATCATCAAACGCACAAATGTGACTGCAAGTCGACTAAGCAATAGATCAATAATGCTTTTCTCCCTTTTACCGTCAATTGTTAAACAAAAAACAGGTCTGCGTTCTTCTGGTTCTGCAATGACGAGAGAAATAAGGTAAAGGCCCTTAATCCCGAGTTCGGAGTTGGCGACATTGCTAAAGAGCTGGGACGTAAGTGGTCGGATGTGGATCCCGAGGTCAAGCAGAAGTACGAGTCGATGGCAGAAAGAGACAAAGCTCGATATGAACGGGTAGGTTTGAGTCGAGGCGTTTGCTTTGGATAGCTAACTGACATCTGATTTCCATTGCAGGAGATGACCGAGTACAAGACGAGCGGGAAAATAGCCTTGTCCGCACCGTCGATGCAGGCGTCGATGCAGGCGCAGGCACAGAAAGCCGCGTTACTTGCCGCCGCTGCCCAGCAGCAACACCAGCAGCTGGAAGAGCAACACGACGACGACGACGGCGATGGAGATGATGACGAGAACCAATAGGTTTAGCAGTAAATACTCTTCACTATTTATACACACAGTCGTTGTCACGAAATGCGAGAAATGAGAAATGATAACGTTGGTTGATCTATTATCAGGTTGACCAATGTGTGTTGAATATATATTTATATATATAAGGGTGTTCATTTTAGAGGTTCAGTTTTCCGGCAACAGAAAACTCACAATTAGTTCCGATCTGACAAAGTTATTATGAATCGTGTTTTGATTAAAAACTCTAACAGTCATGGTGGAAACTTTCTCATTTTTAAAGCAGGTCCATCAAAAGCCAGAACCTTGCGTTTTTGTGTATTGGAGCTCTTGTGAATCTCGAGTGCTTTTTCACCTCGAATATGTGGTGTTAGTCTCTTACAGAAATATTTTTTAACCAAAGCCCAGCTATAAATCCAAGTACCACATAAATCTCTTGAACTTTCAGAAGATTTAAAATTAACCGAAGAAAAGTAGGCTACGAAAACATTGTTCCTGAACTCTGAAAAACTTGTTTCCGAAACAACACGAAATCTTAAGAGATTATGTGACACTAATGGATTTTTCAAGCGATTTGCAAACCAGCTGAAGAAATTTTACAGATTGCTGTGATCGGAAAACCAAAGCACAAATTGTTTTTTTTTTGTGGGAATTTGATTGTTATCGGGAAGTGGAACCTCTAAAAAACTCCTATTATATATATGTAAATGCATATATATAAATAATATATAATTTTTTTTTTTAACATAAGTAATCAAATTTCCATGAATTATGAAGATAAATCACAAAGAAACCTTTTATAAGTTCTATGTTAAGATGAATACGATTAAGTATGGTTAGATTAAAATGACATTAATCTGTTTGCAAACCTTATTTGTGCTTCAGTGCTAAGTTTCTCCTAAAGTAATAAGAGAATTATTTTATAAATTGAAGAAATTCATCATCATGTCATTCGTTCTCAGCAACTATGAAGGTTACCACTACATTTATAAATATTGGTACATATTTCCCATTTATTAAACTTAGATTCACCATAATGAAACTACAATTAATGCGTTTACTCATTCGAGTTTATATGTCCCTAACAGAAAACAAACTCAATGAAACGTGATAATGTCAAATACTTAACTCAGTGGCGGGTGATATCTCGATATATATATTTTTGCCTCTCTACATGCGTGTTATAACGTCACACGTATCTGTAAATTAATAATAATTTTGTAAAACCGTGTAATTTTAAAAAAAAATATTGAAATTTTAAATTCATTTGATATATTTAATTTTTTTAATTTCCGTGTCCAGTTTACGATTTTTGAGTTAAGATCCTTGGAGAGATTTGGGTTTGTGTTCATGTGTAAATATATACATCAATTATAAGAGCCACGATCATAAGATTCTGAAAGTTAAACTTAGTTTGTTCAACGTGTTGAGGAATGAAACAACCAAAACGCTATCGGACATTGCAACAATTGTTGACTTGGCCATGTACATACTATCTGAAGTATTATTTAGATGAGACTTACGTAGAAATTAACGAGAATCGAGAGCACGCTTAAAAAACCCTTATAAAACAGTAGATTTCATCAGGACTGCAAAGTAATGTAAACTCCGTAGAAAATTTAAAGGGCGAAGTGAAAAATAGATTTTACGTCGGCCTCAAAGCCAAGGTTCCAGGCACCAAATGTGCTTATGCGAATATAAAGAGGGACATGCTCCTGCCCATGGTAAATGGTTAGTCCAGCTACATTGGTGGGAAGCATGTTCTTCTTTATACAGCGTGTATAAGCTAAGTAGTGGTAGGTTATAACGTGATAAGAGAGGAGCTGAAACTATTACTATGGATGCGTCGAAGGTCAGTTAACCAAGACAAATCTAGCTGTACCCCTAACTTCGCTCTCCCCATGTTATGAGTACGACATATGTATGTATTTATATATTTGTAGCATGATTTTAATAGAGAATAACTCGCCACCGAGATTATATTCATAGAAGTGTCTAGGCTAAACCCTTAATTCATAATTTTCTACAAATTGACGGTAACCCCTCATTATAAATTACTAAAAAAATTCCAGTTTTCCCCGTGCGCTTGTTATAAGAACTAATCTAATATAAAATAAACTTTTAGAAATGAGATTCTTTTACATGGAATAATGATGTGATCTTTAAATCCATTTGTCTTTATTATTCTTTTTGAGTAATACTTGGTTCATATTAGATTACGAACTTTTATGTTATAACCCTATAAACAGCTTTAGCTTTTATATTTGATAGACACCACTCGGAAGACACCCTGACCGAGTTCCTAAACTTAAAATGTGTGAATTAATTTAGCGATACTATAGTAGCGACTAAGAATTTGTTTTTTTTTTCCTAAGAATTTACACAATACTGTAAAAATAGTTTGAAATAAATTTAATTTAGCTAGATGTACGCTTGTAAAGGCAAATCTGAGAAAATTTGTTATGAGTTGATTTGCGTACGTAGTACGTAGAGAGGTTTCAGGGGAGTCACCGATCTAAAAAAAAAAAGTTAAATATCTATCAATTTGAATGTTCGAACAAACTTGCCTCTCGCTTAGACTAAATCTAGATCCTGCTATTTAACAAACTCCAATTTAAATTAAAACCCCGAGCCCAAAAATCTTGACGCGAAACAAGTTGAATTTACATGTCGGCCATCTTAGTTTTTGTTAACCAGAGGTTAGCAATTATTTAAAAGTTCGGTTACGCTTTCACATCTGTCCAAAATCCCAACCGTTCTATTGTGCTCCGTGTGTTTTGTGTATCACTAAACTTGGCAATTTTGATCAGTAAAAGGTAAGTTAAATACATTTAGTTTAGTATTTAAAGGTAATTCAGGTAACCTCGCAGTGTGGAATCATTTTGGGTTAAGAGTTTTTAGCAGAACAGTCGATAGTGTCTCGCAAATATCAATACAGAACATATACAATCCAACGTTGAAATAAAAAAAAATGTTAATCACAGTTAAAAAAAACCGTCGAAAGTTAAAAAAGGCTTGGGCGTCGCCAAAGGCATTCACGGTTTTATTTAAATCACACAGAGAACATTCCAGTGGAATGGTTGGGATTTTTAACAAATTTGAAACAGCCGTTAATGTATGTGTTAAATGCTATGAAAAATGGTTGAAAGCTTATTAGAACTTTTAAATAACTACTCTTAATACAATTTGCTACCTGGGGGAGCGTGAACCTCGAACCCAAAAGTTTTCCCGAATACGTCTTCGGTTTACAGAAATCTCGGCGAATTGTCGCAAGTCCAAACAAATTGAATAAAAAATTATAATTATAAGTGAGGTTATGGAACTCCTTAATGCCCGGTAGGATATCCATTATGTTATCGTGACATTTGCCAGCTTGGGTGGCAAGGTAGAAGCGCTTATGGTGTTATAGCGTATTTCCACAGAGATCCATCCACCTTCCACCATCCGTTGAAGGGATGGTCCATAAGGTTTTGCGTTCCAAAAACTTCCCAGTCACTCCGCCGTTAAAATTTGATGGACTTTGACGGACTAATTTATGCGAAAGTTAGCCGATGTTTTTGCGGTGCAGCCCTGTTCCAACCCAGTCCATCTTTAAAAAACCGGGTGGAAAGAGGGCATTAGAAGGGTTTGCTGAGAAAACTAATGGCCTAGTCCCACATCAACATCTATCATCTCTTTCAAGACGGTTCGTAAGGTTTTGAGGGCCAAAATTTCCCGGTAATTCTTGACCGTGGAATTTACGTTCCTCACCGCACGTTTCTAGCCGATATTTAGCCGATGTTAACTAACTTTAAAGTCTTGGCGCAAAATAATTTGAATTGACATGGCGAACATCTGTGTTTCTGTGAACCAGGGGCGTAGTCGAAAGAGGTTAACGCTCCCCCAGGTAGCAATTTGAATACATTGTAATATAAGCCATTATTTAAAATTTCAGATAACCATTTAACAAATAATCCATTAAATTAAAAATAAAATAAATAAAGAGCCGAAAAAGGTACTTCTAAAAGAGTTTGATAGAGTGATCCTCCAATCCTCCATTTATCAAAAATCCCAACCGTTTCGCTAGCGATTTTTGATAGATAGTGGACTGGTGTTCCTCAGAATCAACATCCACCATCCAATTATAGCCGTTAAAAGTCATAGTGACAGAAAGCAGAATTTTGTAAATGGGTTTCTTAACTCCATAAAACGGGTTTGAACAAACTTTTGCCTGCTTTTATTTTTTTTAATGCTATGGATCAAAAGATTCTGAACTTTTAAATAATGGCTTTCATCTATTCTGTGTACAAATTGCTGCCTGGGGGAGCGTTAGCCTCCCATCCCCCACTTCTCTTTCGACTTTGCTTTAGGTTCTCAGAAACCAAGATGGCCGCTATGTTAATTCAAATTCATTCGCGCCAAGAGTTAAGTGTTGCATCGAAAAACATCGGCTAAATAGCGGCTAGATGCGTGCTGTTAGGAACATAAATTCCACCATCTAGGACTAACTGAGAAATTCTTCAAATAAAATGAATGGTGGATGTTTTCAAGCTTCTTCTTTATTTGCATATATATATGGTGATTACTTTCATGTTGGGGATCATGTCTTTATTTTAGTAGGAAACTGCGAAAAGCCAGGGTGGCTTTTCAGCAATTTAACAAAAATTTCATCAGCTTCTGGGTTGCTGAATTGCTGAAATTTCAGCCAGTTGAATTTGTATTGAGCAGCTGACGAACAGCTGTCCGAATTTCAGGAATTTAGAGATTCAGTCGCTTATAGAATATCCAATTGCCTTGGCTTGCAACTCGGCAAAAGCTGGCAACCCCTGACCGTTAGTTCCCAAGCTTTTCCTGTATCGTCAAACAGCTGTTCCAGTTGCTGTACGGCAATTGCCCAGATTTGTTTGTCCTGTCATTTACTTAAATTAAGGAAAATGCCGAGGAAAAGCAGAAAAGCCGTTTCATTGCCCCACTGCTATTCTTAACAAGCATTTATTAGAAGAGAGTGAATACCCTTGTTCTCAGCGATTTAACAATAATTGTCAGCAGCCTATGGATTGATGCATTGCTAAAATTTCGCATGGAACAGCTGGCAAACAGCTGACCGAAATTCAGCGATTCAATCGTTTCGGAAATACCCAAAAAGATTGAGCAATGCAACAGACGGCGGAGTACCCCATTTAATTTTCTTGAGCCATGCCACCTGGCAACACTGGCAGATTTCCAGCAGCTGGCTTATCTTATCTATTTGTGTGGTATTTTTGGGTGCATTCCAAATATTGCATTGTTAAACTCGGTTTTACAGCACGCTCCTTGATCGTTCACCTGGCGGAAGAGGGCGCAGTTGATCTGCGAACAGAGTTCCACGCGCTGGAGTCCCACAGTTTTGCATGCATTGTATTTCGTTGTGCGATCGGTTGGCAAGGCACCACTTGTAGCATTCCGTAGGACAGGATAGGACAGCCGGATAGGATGAGCTGCTTCAGTGCGATGAGTGCCCCACTGCTAGGCGAGATGGAGCAGACCATTGGGATGCTGGAGCGGGGCACCATCGTGACCAAGCTGTACGGGAAGCAGCGGCGGCCGGACCGTCGCCACCTGATGCTCATCCGGGAAACGCGCCAGCTGCTCTGGGCCACGGTGGCCACGCAGACGCCGCGCACCGACTACGAGGGAGCCATCCAGCTGCGCGAGATCCGCGAGATCCGGGTGGGCAAGCACTCGAAGGAGTTCCGCCTGTCCGCCGAC
The DNA here is from genome assembly GCF_025200985.1 of Drosophila gunungcola. NCBI lineage: Eukaryota > Metazoa > Arthropoda > Insecta > Diptera > Drosophilidae > Drosophila > Drosophila gunungcola. Next base: position 297,377 of record NW_026453189.1, on the reverse strand, counting down.
GAGTGCCAGCGGTTCGAGAGCAGCAAGTGCTTTGTCATCCTGCACGGCAGCCACTTCAAGCTGAAGAGCTTCTCGGTGGTGGCCCTGTCGGAGATCGAGGCGGACAACTGGGTGAGGGGGCTGCGCTACATGGTGCGGGACACCCTCGCCGCTCCCTACCCCCTCCAGATCGACCGCTGGCTGCGCCGGGAGTACTACCAGATCGAGAACGTCAACTCGCACTCCGCGAAGGCCACGGATCAGTCGCCGGCGCAGGTGACCATCAAGGACTTCAAGCTCTTCCTGGCCGGCGTCAGCTGTAAGATGACCACCGGCAAGTTCATGGAGCACTTCACCGAGGATGTGCGGCGCAAACACGACCTCAAGTTCGATGACTTCTCGCGGCTCTACCAGAAGCTCCTCTTGCCCAACGGCTTTGCCGGCATCCTGTCCGGATCCGGATCGGGATCGGGATCCGGTGCGAGTTCGGCTGCAACTGGCTTTCCCTACTCCGAGGATCAGCTGGTGGTGCGGCCGGCGGAGCTGAAACAGTTCCTGGAGGCGGAACAGAGTGACGGCAGCAGCAGCAGTAGCAGCAGCAGCAGCAGCAGCGAGATTAGCAGCGCCTCCATTGCCGCCTTCATTCGGGACTTTGTCCAGGACGTGGAGCGGGATGTGCAGGAGCCGTACCTGACCTTCTCCGAGTTCGCGGACTTCCTGTTCTCCAAGCAGAACGACCTGTGGAACAGCAAGTTCGACTCGGTGTTCATGGACATGAACCTGCCGCTGTCCTCCTACTGGATTGCCTCGTCGCACAACACCTACCTGACCGGCGACCAGTTCTCCAGCGAGTCCTCCTGCGAGGCCTACGCCCGCGCCCTGCGCATGGGATGCCGCTGCATCGAGCTGGACTGCTGGAACGGGCCCGACAACCTGCCCTACATCTTCCACGGCCACACCATGACCTCCAAGATCAAATTCATGGACGTCATCAAGACCATCAAGGACCACGCCTTTGTCACCTCCGAGTACCCGGTGATCCTGTCCATCGAGCAGAACTGCTCCCTGGAGCAGCAGCGCAACATGGCCCAGGCTTTGATCGAGGTGAGCTCACTGTACTACTCCTCTATGCCATTCGAACTTGGCCAACTTGATTGGCTTACCAAATGGAAAGCAGCTGTTACATTCAAAATAAGTTCTTTGAATCCATCATATAATATTTAATATGTTCGCTGGTTCCGACGGCAGTTTTGTATTTTTAAATGTTGCAATCAGTGTTTAAAAAACTGCAGTCCAAGTAGCAAAAGTTAAAAAATGCAAAAATCAAAACAGCGACACAAATCGGAAAGCAGCAACAGTCAGCAGTCGCTGTTTTTCTGATATTTTGTGTGTCAAAGAGGTGTTTTTGTTTGATATCAGAAGTTCTTGTTTGAAATATAGTCAAAGTACCCCAATATTATTACCATGACTTTGACAAAAACAAACTTTTAGCTATACTTCAGTTACGTGCATGCATCTCCCATCAAAATATTGATATTTCCTGAGATTGTGTCTTTCCGAAATGCAGCAAGCTGATCTCTCGTAGCATTGGGCAGCATCCTATAAAGTGCATGGCTAAGATACATGGCATGCTTACAACTTTTTGGACAAACCTGAAGTGAATTTCAGCAGTAAAAACATGCAGCGGCGACAGGACGGGATAAATCTGGGTAGACGAACAATAGACATCCTTGCTTAACTCCAAGTTCAGTAGTAAACCACTAGGATAACTGGTCTCCAACCCACATTGCCTTGTACGTTAGGGTTCTTCTGTCGATGGAGTGAAAAACGGCTCCCAAATCCACAAAGAATGCATATAACTTTTTCCCGCTGTCGATGCATCACCATGCTATACTAGTCAGACTACAAATGTGGTTTACTGTCGAATATCCTTTTCTAAAACCGGGTTTGAGTTCAGTTAGGATGTCGCAATTTCAGACGATCGTAACGCTTTCTGAAGGGATATGCCTTTGTAGTTGAATGTTAGATCTGGTTTGCCTATTTTGGAAATGGGACAATGATATCGTTTTAAAAGCTTTTTGGGACTGTTTCCAATAACTAGTATTTGTTGAATGCAGTGACAAGGCAGGCTTTAAGCTGAGGGATAGCGTACTTCATAAATTCCGATGGTATCCTGTGATTTCTTTCTTTAAAGGCCGCAAGTATGTTTTCCATTTTCCAGTTCCATTTTCCGCGGAAATAGCTTCAGTTGGCAGTTACCACTGCACTTGTCGAGTTTGTCGGTTTAGTTTGCCCTCAGTAAGTTTGTTCGAGCTTGTTTGAGGAGTCTGGCCAGACTTCTTTTGTATCTAGTATTGGCAGTTTTGGTAATTCACTCTGTAAGGAAACCTTCGATTTCGTCAATTACCCTGTTGTTTCGGTCTAACTACGACTTATAATTTTCCATACCAATCTTGGTAGAAGCCCAAGCGGCTCTGTGGCTAAAATGTGTGTTGTGGCCTCTAAAGAGGCTTGATCAGGTTATGTTTGGCTGCTCACTTTGAAGTCCATGAAGCTAAACAGCTCTATCAAGTGTCGGCCATTTGCGTCTGTCCCTTTGTCCTTGGCGTTGCGGACTTCTTCGAAGGAGCTTGTCACTCAATGTGTGTCAAATTCCTGATGTTGGGCTTCTTTTAGCTTAGCAAAGCTGGCAATCTTCTAAGATCATTAGACTTTCACTCAGTCGAATGCGGTTTAAAACGTCGTACAGCTTTCCAGAATCTCTTTCCAATTGGTTACAGTTAATAATAATATAGTTAGGTGCAGATTTTCATTTTCTACAGTCCTCAGATTGACTATAATACTTTCATCTATATCTATAAAACTAAAATTTTCCTGATGGTGGAGCTCTTTTTGTATTCCATATATATTTTCACCGCTTGCACGACCTCTGGAGCTCTTTTAATTCGACTTCGATCGCATCCAATTTGGATTCATGTAATGTTTCGCGAAGAATACAAATTCCAAACAACACTATGTACAGAGACAAATTAGAATAAATAAGCTAGTTAGTTTTTTTTCTTAGAGTAAGAATCGCGTGGTTAATGATAGCCATGTCCAAACTGTGTCCGTATATTTTCTTTAGTTTTTCCCACAGATAGCTTTCCGTGACCCATAAGAATCTTATTATTATTGAAAGACATCCAGTTTCCATCTATGTTGCTGCTGTCGTTTTGTACATTTACTTTTTATTCCCTGCTTACAACCAAAAGAATCTTTTTTTATCTAAAGTGTAGACGCTGAACGATAGATGGTTCGGTTTTGTATCATTTAAGGATTCAGCCCCAGATCTTTTGTCGGTTTAATGTCCGGATAAGTAACGTTTTCGATATCGTTGGCTTTGGTCCACTGGGACTATCATTTAGTGATAGATTAGTATTAAAGTTTGTGCAAGTGCTTCATTAATATTTGCTGTACCTGTTGCTGCTGTTTCCAGGTGTTCGGGGAAATGCTGCTGACCCAACCTTGTGACCGGAACGAGAAGCACCTGCCCTCGCCCTACCAGCTGCGTCGCAAGATAATCCTCAAGCACAAGAAGCTGCCGCAGTTTGATGACATCAGCAACGGGATTCCGGGCCCTGGGTCGTTGGGCCCCAGATCCTCGCTGGCCAGCGGAGGCGGAGGCGGAGGCGGTGGAGTCCACGGGGAGAACGATGGCGAGAATGTGCGCAAGGTGTTCAAGGAGGGACTGCTGTACTTCAAGGATCCGGTCGACAAGACCTGGAACCTTTACCAGTTCGTGCTTACGCATCAGGAGCTAATCTACTCCTCTGAGATCAATGAGTCGCGCAACGGGAACTCGGAGGACGACGACTTCGGGCTATCCTCGTCCTGTTCGCTGAACAGCAACATGCAGCAGAAGCAAAAGGACACGTCAGCCAACGATGAGCTGCACTTCGGCGAGAATTGGTTCCATGGAAAGCTGGAAGGTGCGTTTATAAGGGCAAATCCTCAACACTTAATATTCCCGATTGACATTCTCGGACAGACATCAATTTTTACGATCCGATTTACTTTTCATTTCGCATAATTTAGAGTTCCTGTTTTGAGCTGTGTGATTGGTTATTCTGGGTCAGTCAGAAATATTAGGACATTAATATGAATTATATGATTTACCTTTTTCCTGATTTAGGAAATTTAACGTAACGAGTTCTCTTGAATTTTTCCAAATTTTTTAATTATTTCGAACTTATCAGTTTTAGTGAAAGGAGTCTGAAGTCGTTTAACCAGGCTGGACTTAAAATAAAAAGCCAAAAATAGATACAAAACGTAAATAAAGTACGTTAAAAATAAAACGTTATATAAAACGTTTTTGGTGTAACTTTCTTAATCACTAAGTGCAATCTTCAAGGGACTGAAATTTGTACCTATCTTTTAGTCTTTGCAATCGTTTTTAATTTGTTTACCCAAAGGGAATTATATTAAAGTATATAAGTCGGAACGGGCCGGATCGGACGACTAAACTTATAGGACACCTTCAAAATTGCAATCGGAAAAATAACTGAAAAAATTAAAACTTTTGGATATCGTGATGATTTTCTATTTCAGAATAGGGTTTTTAATTTAACTAAAATCGGACAACGCTATCATATGCAACTATGGACTGATAACCTGTTTTGGATTTTAAAAAGTTTGTTTTTAAATGATACCAGTGACTATTCACAAACTGTTCCCCAACATGCTACTATATAACGTATTATAATACGTTTTTGGGGCATCAGTTGGCTTTGCTCCATACAAAAAAACACATGGGCCCGGAATTATGGAAACTTCCCAATTCAATTCAAAGCAAATACTACAGTACACTTTACACTTCAAATTATTTACCCAAAAGCAGCTATGAGAAACATGATAAATGTCCATAGTTTATCATAATCATGTGCCGTTTTAATTTATAATTTTTCTGCACAAATTCAAATCGTCAAAAAATTCGAAAATAAGGTACCTAAAAACCCTACTAATGCTAAAATCAGTTTCAGAGCTTTTGAAATCCAAGAAACGTAGTTAGTGTTGGAGTTTTCTTTAAAATGCCTTTAAAATTACTGCTACTGATAATTAATATTGTTTAAATAAGTATTGATGTGATAAAATCCTTCAAAGTTAGGAAAAGACAAAAAAAAAAAAAAAACAATTCATACTGAAGTTCCCTTCAGCTCTTTTAGTTTTTGAAATTGTTAATTTTTTATTTTTTAAGAGTTACCTGATCAATTTAATTTAAAATATTATAATTTTTAACAAAATGTGGTATCCTTCATTCGCATTGGTCAAAAACTTTTTGAGTTACTCAACTAAAAACTTTGACACTTGTCTGAATTTTGTGCCTCTATGTAAATTTGTATAGACCGCACAAACAATTTTCCATAGGCGCACAAATTTTAGTTTAAGTTCATTGTATTAATCTTTAGATCTCATTTGATTATATATGTTTCAGGTGGCAGAATGGAAGCAGACGACCTACTGAAGAAGTATAAACATTTTGGAGACGGAACGTTTCTAGTACGCGAATCGGCCACATTTGTAGGGGACTACAGTCTATCGTTTTGGCGTAGAAACCGACCCAATCACTGCCGCATTAAGTTGAAGCATGAGAACGGCTCCATCAAGTACTATTTGGTGGAGAACTTCGTTTTCGACTCACTTTACTCCCTGATCGTTTACTACCGCAAGAACATGTTGCGCAGCTCGGAGTTCTCGATCATACTGAAAGAGCCTGTCCCGCAGCCGAAAAAACACGAGGATCAGGAATGGTTCCACCCCAACACCACCAAGGAGCAGGCCGAGCAGGGTCTCTTCAGACTGGACATCGGTTCGTTCCTAGTGAGGCCGTCGGTGCAGAGCATTAACGCCTTCGTCATCTCGTTCACCATCAATCGGAAGATAAAGCACTGCCGCATCATGCAGGAGGGTCGTCTGTACGGCATCGACACGATGAACTTCGAGTCCCTGGTCTCGCTCATCAACTACTACACCCGGAACCCGCTCTACCGCAATGTCAAACTCAGCCACCCGGTCTCCCAGGAGCTGCTGCGTCAGGCGCTGGCGGAGATCGCCCACGGCGAGCATGGTGGCGGCCTCGACGACAACGGGGCCTCCAACTACATGGGCTCCAACCTCGAGGAGTACGTCACGTGCAAGGCCCTCTACAGCTACAAGGCGAACAAGCCGGACGAGCTCTCCTTTCCCAAACACGCCATCATCACCAACGTGCAGAGGGACAACTCGATGTGGTGGATTGGGGACTACGGCGGTATGATCAAAAAACATCTGCCGGCAAACTACGTTAAGGTGAGACCTGCAGTGCAGGGCAAAAAGGTTTTAAACGGTCAATATTATTATACATATTATGAACCAAAGTACATACATTGAATTTATTTTGGTAATATTTCTATTACAAAATATTGTGTTTACGGTGACCAAATTTCCAGAGAACTGGATCATCTGGAAAAAATTTCAATAGATTTAATTAAATAACACCATAAACAAGCCTTCAATCGAAAAATGTCATAAAATGATAAAGTGTTCAAAACAAGAGATTTTCAACAACATTTTTAAAAGAACGACGGTCAAAAATGCCATTTCGAAAAAACGCGTTTAAAGTTCTAAGTTAGCGCACAACCAGTAGTCGACTGCCTTTCAATGCTTATATCAATTTGGGTCATTTTGGTTCGGATCGACTAAATTATTAGGGTAAAAACCTCCCAAGTGGGCCACTTCAGTTCCGAAGGTCTGATTTTCATGGAACTTTTTGGGTTCGCAACAAACAAATAGAAGGCAATTTAATCGGTTCTGAAAAATTTTAACAATTACGAAAGTAACCAGCGTTCGGACCAACGAAAAGGCAGATATGGCTAGTGATGCTGTACTTTATAGGGTCGTAAATATCTCCTTTACTGCGGTGTAAACTTTTGACTTCAATTATAATACTCTCAGTAAGGGTATAAAGAGGCAAGAACACTGGAGAAATACCCCAGGCCTAAGGCAAGTCAAAACTCAAATAAATAACTACAACAAGAAGAGGTTCAAGGAACTTATTCCACTAGGGAAAAATTCACTTAGGATCGTTACCGGATTACTAACCGGGCACTGTAGACTGAAAAGTCACCTAGGTAAGATGGGAATAACCGGCAGTAGAACTTGAAGATTCTGCGACATAGAGGACGAAACCTCTAAACACATCATCGCAGACTGTCCGGCATTAGCAAGTATAAGATGTAAAATCTTAGGAACCAGAACTCTTACACCTGAGCTCCCAGGAAGAATCAACTCACTAAAACTATGAACAATACGAAAATACAAACACGGCAAAGCATTTTAACCCTGACTAGAAGATTGCCTCTCGTAAAGAGATCGCAAGACTGAATTAAGAAAGTAACTGATGCTAAACGAGAAAACTAACTTAATGTCGCATATTGATAATTCGTAATGCATGAAACTCTGACCTCACAGTGCAAACTTAAATTGTGTGATATCTTTTCGCTTTCAGGTAATTGATTCCGCCACGGAAGACTACAGCTCGTTGAATGATGAGGGTACCGACAGCCGAACCGACTCCATTGAGATATTCGGGGCCGTGGCCTCGCTCTTTGAGTCCAGCGATCCGGGCATTATCTTCAAGCTGCAGATACAAACGCCAACGATGCAGAATCCGTTCGTGATTGGCTTCGACAACCAGGAAACGGCCTACGAGTGGATCAAAGCCATCCAGGAGGCGGCCCTCATCGCCAGCCAGCTGGCATCGGAGCGACGAAAGAAGGAACGCACCGCCCGAGTGGCCAAGGAGATGTCCGACCTGATCATCTACTTCCGCAGCGTGCCCTTCCGCGAGCACTCGTGGATATTCCAGGAGATGTCCAGTTTCCCCGAAACGAAGGCGGAAAAGCAGTTCTTCCAGCAGAACACCCAGCTGTTCCTCTGCTACCACCGCAACCAGATCAGTCGAGTGTACCCCAAGGGCCAGCGGTTGGACTCGTCCAACTTTAATCCCATGCCGTTCTGGAACATCGGATCGCAGATGATCGCCCTGAACTACCAGACGGGTGACAAGGCCATGCAGCTGAACCAGGCCAAGTTCAGGAACAACGGCCAGTGCGGCTACATCTTGAAGCCGGCGTTCATGAAGTCCGATGGCTTCAACCCCAACAGTCCCTTGTCCGACAGCTCCAGCGAGGTGAATGTGAGCATTCGCCTCATCGCGGCCCGCCATCTGTTCCGGGGGGGCAAGTCCAACAATCCGCAGATCGTGGTCGAAATAGTGGGCGCCAGCTACGACACAGGCGTCAAGTATCGCACCAAGGTCAACGAAAACGGGTTCAATCCCGTGTGGAACGAAACGTGCGAGTTCGCCGTGCGCAATCCGCAGTTCGCGATCCTTCGCTTCGAGGTTCAGGACGAGGACATGTTCGCCGAGACGCACTTCATTGCCCAGGCCTGCTATCCACTGACCTGCATACGCCAAGGCTATCGCAGCGTCATCATGTGCAACAAGTTCAGCGAGGAGCTGGAACTATCCTCCTTGCTGGTCCACATCAAGATTGCGAATTCCACTTCCCCATAGTTAAGTATACTGGATCATTGAAAGGTGTATGCATATTCAGCTGAATGGATGGTTCGATTGTTTAAGAAACAATTGTAGAAACTGAAAGAGAGCAAAGATGCGAAGCAATTTGTCAGACGCTGTATATACACCATTGCATCAAGCTATGACCTGATTCTACGACTCATATTAGCTTTAGGAGGGAGAAACATCATTTGATTTCATTAGGATTCATTTTTGTACCCATCAGAATTATACAATCAATAATAACACAGGAACACAAAATTCAAATTTTTTGAAATTTCCACGAACCATGTTGTCCCATACAAACATATGTTCCATCACATATTAATTTCGACAGTTTAAATTACGCCCAAACAGTTTTAAATTACCCAATTGCTTTTGCATTAAAAAAATACCCAAATTTAAAATCTTAAATTTTTTTAAAATACTCTTATTATGAAGTGATTTAGAAATTATGGAAATAATTTTAATTTTCTTTGTAAACTACTCTTCTCTCAACGTTTTCTTAAAGTTTTCATAAGATCATTTTATTAGTAAAAGCATACTTTGTTTTGCTATTATCTACCACTATTTTTTCTCCAAATTAAATAAATGCATAGCAATTTATAGAATAATTTATGAATTTATCTTAAAAATCAGAACAAAAAAAAAAAAACACAAGGCTGTATATTCCAAGAGAATTAAAATTAAAATTGTTTCCATTGAAGATATTTTTGTTAGAGGCGCTCTTATATTGGTAAAATTGTTAAAAATTATATATTTAACAGTGAAAATCCGTCATGTGTTAGGAGTGTTTCAGCAAAAAAAAATATATTAATTCTAGTTATATGGGCCACATTATTCAAAATGGCGCCAAATCCGATGTATTTTCTTACTCTTAGCTATAAAGCGAAAGTTTGTATAGGACTTTACAGTGAGCAGACATATATTATGGAAAAATACAAATGGTTCGTGGAATTTTTTGGCTGTGTACCTGTGTTACCAAGATTGCACATACTGAAATTTAAACTAAATTGTTGAAGCCCCTACGGATAAGTTTTACTTTTTCTTCTTTTTTCTCCTGAATCAAAGTCTTGTTCACCAATTTATGTTCCATTACCGTCAAGTTTTTCCCGAATATCAAATGTTGCTAATATATGTTAAATGCACCACCGAAATTGAACTAAAACCGGTCATTTTGATAAATAAGGAAATTAAAAAAAAATAATTTTCTAGTACAGAACACGTTTAGCGTTTATTATTTTTGTTTAGTTATACATTTTCTGAAATTTAAAAAGAGTCATGCCAATCTGATATCCTTTAGCCCCAATTTGTATTTGGCCAAAGAAGGTTGGCTATGACCGTTTTGTAATTTTACTAGACTTATCCGTTCATCTGACCAAATGTCGTAGTCTATCAATTACACTTTTAGTTAAGACTTTAAGTCAAGAGAACAAAATAGTATGAATAAGTTAAACTTATCCATGAAGGTTATTTGCCCTGAATTTGGTTTCGAAGCACTACTTTTCAACATGTAGCCCTAATCCTGTTTAAGTTTCGACATTTAACTCTTACTTACCCAATTTTAACCATTTTGCTTGGATAATCTTAAATATTCAAAATATTTGTTTGACATTATTGTTAGTTTTTGTTTTTTTTTACTTCGTCATTAAAAAAGTTATATATTATTTTCAACCCAAAAATGTTTAATTTGCCGAAGGTATTTTATTTTTTCGAAAGCTAGAAGTTAATTAAAATGGGCTAGTAGATACTGAATTACTTTTTGTGCATAATATCTATAAAATGAAACTTGAAACCTTTATGTAAAACTTTAAAGTCTGACAGGTGTTTGTGTAAAGGGGCATTTGGAAAAGAAAATATTTAAAAAAAAGTTATACACATTTTTAAAGGAACAAGGAAAAATTAATACGAAAATTCGATACTTTCGAATTATTTTCGCAACAAATTTAAATTTTGGTTTATTTTTCTTCTTCTATTACAAAAATATTTAATTTAATTATTTAATATTACTGCAAATGTATCCCAATATATATTATATTTCTTATTTTTTTGGGTTATTTCGAAACATTTAATTTAAATTTGTCTAAAAAACTAGAGTTCTCAAGTTAAGCAAACATTTTTTAAGTGGTGAGTGTATAGCAATTGTTAAAACAAAATCTTTTGAACGAGTGCCTTAAACTGCATAATTTGAATTAACTTTAACTTAAAAACTAGTAATTAGTGTCATTTCCAATAAACTGTTCTGGAGAACGTCACAAAAACCAAAATGTAGCGCTGGTTCACGTTTACCCTTTAACATAAATATATATATATATTAATATTTCCTTATTTTTGAGCCGCGTTTGTAAAATGCGAGTGCTTTGAGCTTTGCTGCCTTAGGGCTGATCAGATATTTAACCGCTATTAGTGCAAAAAATCAAAACAAAAAGTTTAAGCGTTCAATAACACAAATTGTTCATTATTTTAAAACGACAATCAGCTGTTTTAAAGAAAAAAGATACCGCAAAAGCTTCAGTAAAAAATTACGAACATGAAAGGAAAGGAAAGAGTTGCACTTTAATAACCCAAAAATTATTCTTAAGAAGATTGTGGCTTATTTTCTGCTAATACAAAATGTTAGCTTATATATATTATATATATTTTTTTTAATTCGTTCAATCAACTTGGCATTTACATTTATTCATACATATAGGTCAAATGATTTGAAATGCATTTATTGAAAGCAATCATTATCCATTATCCATTATCTTTTACTATTGTTTGTCCGATTTTGTCCCATAGATTCACGGCCACAATCTACATATTTCTGGAAATACAACAAACATAGGAACAGAATTAAAATACCCACTAAATACATGCTTTTGAAGGAATACAATACAATATACCCTCTTACTCTTTGAGTAAAAGTTATAATAATTAAATTAAATTAATTCAAGAAACTAACACATTCTCGCTTGACTATAATCCGAGAGACTTGCAATTTCTAAACATATCAAAATACTTAAGCTTAAGTATTATTATGTAAGTTCGATAAAATGCACTAGTCGATTTGAGGAGTAGTAAATAAATGCTCTTGCTTATGAGTGTCGAAAGGTAAACAATTTGAAAACTAAGCATTCCATTCGAGTGCGCTTAGATTATCGAATTTTATTTCCACATGTGCGCTATTGGATACTTCTCTAAACATACAATTGTCATGCATTTGCCTTTAATTATACAATAGCGCATATAAAAAATAAATGTCTCGCCTAGATCTAATTCGGTAATTTTTTGTCTTGAGTATTAGTCAATCATTTCATGTACCCAAAATGTATTCAAGTTGTCCTTTCCGTTTTTATTGAATGTATCTATGTTTAAACCATATATTTAATTATTTTGTAATTTTGTATTTACAGTGTACACACAACATGTATAACACACATACATTATTTAATGCCAAATAAATGTTTATCGGCGTTAGCTGTCTATGAATTATATATCTAGTTTTATTTTATGCGTTGGTATTTTTTCATTCATCTGTAAATCAAGAAGTGATTACAGTATAAAAGCCAAATCCCTGTACGATTGAACTTGTAGGTAAGCATTTTAAATAATTCTAAGCCATTCTATTACACTGATCATGTTGAATAATCTTGCCAATCGAACGACTTTTTCCTATAGCTCCGATAAGCACGATCGGGTAAAATGTCCTAAATTTGGTTGTTCTCGAGAAAGTTTTTACTATAACGTTTTCACCAATGTCTTTATTTTCGTTGTTTTCTGTTCCCTATCCTGAGAAAGTATAAAGGGGACGTGGGTATTTTTAAAAGTGTGTAACAGGTAGAAGGAAGCGTTTCCGACCATATAAAGTATATATTCTTGATCAGGATCAATAGCCGAGTCGATCAAGCCATGTCCGTCTATGTGCCCCTCTATATAAACGTCGAAATCTCGGCAACTATAAAAGCTAAAGATTTGGGACTTGGCATGCGGATTCTAGAAGTTCCTAAGCGGTGCAAGTTTATTTTAAAACGGAGCCACGCCCACTCTAACGCCCACAAATCTGAGACCACCGCCGCTGCTTACCCACTGATCGCTATTCTACCGCTGCCAGCAGATGAGAGAGAGAGAGAAAGAGAGACTTACAGAACTGTTAGCGGGTTACAGAACCACTAGGCTACTAGAGATGAAAAAGAAGGCTAAAATGAACTTAGCACGCAGAATTTGTTCAAAAAGTATTTAAAAGCGGAATATAATAAGAGTACGAAGTAACCAAACCAAACAACAAATGTTTAGACATCTTTAGAACTCTAAATATTAATATTTTAAATTTAAACTCTTGTAAAATAACAGTCAGCAAAGTCACTTTAATAATTATTGAGAAAAAGAACCTCTATTATTAATTTTTAAATGTCGCCCCAATTTATACGGAATATTCCTTTATTTTTGTGTACAGTTTCCCCCCATTACGAGAACTACTTTGATACGAGTTCATTCTTTTTCCCAGATATGACTATCCCTTTCTATTTGATGATGTTTTCGTAGTCAGATCATAAATTGTTACTTTTATTGTGTGATATTTATTGGACAATCGGTGAATGTGAGAAATATGATTTACTTGTAATTAAAATTCGCGTCTATGGTATTTGTCAGGGTCGAAATATGATGTAACGACAACGCGATCGCTGAATTTTCTTCCAGTAAGTGCCTGCTGAGCCTTCTGACAGTCGAGAACCGAGTTAAATTCGACAAAGACCTTGCCGCATCCCGGGACTTCCACGCCCTCAATGGGCCGCGGTATCTCCACGCTTCGCACGACTCCGTACTTCGTGCACTCTTCCTTGATATCCTCCAATATATCCTCATACTCCTCCTCGTCCCGCAGTTCATCAGGGGTGACCATGTTGAGCAAGCAGAGTACCTCTGTCGGTGGCCCGGATGTGACCACATTTGAAAGACCCGGTACTTGCAGCATAACGGATTGAGTGGTGTTGGCAGCGTTCTGCGCGTTCTTTGCACCCACACTAGCACGTTGAACAATCAGTTTCTTGTCACCCAGCTGCATTCCATTCAAACCAGCAATTGACTTTAAATAGTAAAAGACAGAAAATACTATTAGAACAAAGTTTGCCATAAGACTGAATCAGGTGAGCACAGTCTCAAGTCGTTTGCAATGCATATGAATACGTTTCCTACCTGATCGGTGATGCTTAGATCCACATATTCGCAGAATGCGTACCCTTTGCTCAATCCAGTAGCAGCGTCTTTAACAAGGTTAAATGCTCGTAGCTTGCCGAACGACAAAAGCAGTTCCTTAACCTTTAAGAAAATGTTTCCGTTGGATTTAATTAATAACAAAATAAGCACCGTCTGTTTTTCTACAAACCTGATCGTCATTTAAATAATTTGGCAGACCTCCAATGAAGATTTTATGAGGGGAGTCCGGAACCACCGTCGAAATAACTCCGCTTGAAACTGTGAAATGGGCGAGTTGGCGTTAAACTGCTGACTTTGACCAGTGAACTGGAGCAGTGACTTACCAACAGCTGGCTTAATTGCTGGTGTATCCGTAATACCCGGCATAGGCTGGTAATCATGCGGACGCCTGATCTTCAAACTCTGCCCCTTTAAATTTATGCCATCGAATGCCATTGCCTGGGTGGTTTCATCTATAGACCTGAACTCAAGGAAAGCAAAGTTTTTGTCCAAGTTTATCTGGCAGGCAAGGACCGGGCTTCCGGCCGCCTGTGCCAAGCCAACTAAATGCATCTGTTGGTTGAAGAACTCCATCATCTCCTCCTCGGTGACGCCAAACGGAATGTTGCCGACGTACAGGCGACGCGCCTGGCGGGTGATTGTCGATCCGACCACGGGCACCGCCGTCTGGGGAGTGTCCGGCACAACGCTGGCCGGGATTTGCCCGGACGCCTGCATGGCTTTGTACTGCATTGGGGTGATGTGCTCGAATCCCGGCGGCGGCACATCCCAGTAGAGCGACGGCTTACGCCGGGAGTTGCGATGATGGCGTCGGTCCCTGGAGCGGTCGCGATGGCGATCACGGGAGCGCGAACGATGGCGACGTCTTTCCCGGTCACGTTCACGATCTGCAAGAATATGTTATACATAAATAACAAAAATTCAGTCAGACCATCGAAGGCATAACAGGATTAGGCGTACAGCACACACGCTGATGCACATATACAAATAGTTTTAATGAATGCTTACTAGCATCTTTACACATCAATTACTTCACCTTTTCGCAAAAAAACCAAGTGTTTATTGATGGAAATCAATCATTTTATCATATGCACAAGTTTTAATGAAACTTATGGCAACCTACATACATATGTACATATGGATGTGCATGTATGTAAACCGCAGAGGCTAAAAAAAATAAAAAAAAAACAACCGGTCAAAAACTAAAAGCGGTTGACCGGGAACTTTCCGGTGCACAAAACCATTGAGAATAATAACAAAAAAGAACTGAGTGGGCGCGTCAGCATTGTCAAACAAATTTGGTTGCACATTTTCAATTTCTTAACTTAATATAATACGCTTGTATGTATGTATACACATACATCCATTTATGCACACTCGGGCATCCTAATGCGAGCCAATTATTCGTTGTCATCATTTAACTCACCATCGTATCCCATTATTATATGTAAATATAATTAATATCTTTTTAAACGAAAACAATTTTTACTATATAAAATGCCGATGAAAAATGTATCCCTTTATTGCGTGTATTAATGCAGATATCTGCGAAACGATATAAAACAGAACACGTGAAAACTGGAGAACAATGGAATGGAACGAAGACAGTACTCTCGATTAACAAACAGTTGCATTTTCAAAAATATCGTTCAGTGATTATCGGCATGATTTCTTTTGTAAGGTAGCTAAAGTAAATTTATTGAAAAATAATATTTCACCCGCTCCTTTATAATTTTCTAAAGTCTCTTGTTATAAGCGTCACCTAAAACTTGACACTAAAAATTACAAATACAACGTCCAGTTTCTTACACCCCAATAAAAGAGACTGTGACGTCAGAGCAAATTCGGCACCCTTTCAGGCATGCACAAATTGTTTTGTTTTGCTCGAAAGAGGCCGGTGTTTTGTTATTGAAACGACTATGAGCATCAAGATATATTTACCGTTCAACTACTATTGCCGGAAGAAGCCCACCAATTTGTACGGCCAAGTGCAGATAAATGAAGATAATGTCGTAGTGTATTACGTCCTGGAAGCTTTAGATTTGGAATTTGGGGACAAAGCTATAAATCATGTATCGAGCAATACGCGTTTCTTGGGTTCTATCCTGAACGGGGACTTTAATGCAGATCAAAGTCAGTATCTCAAATTTAATATGCGGCTGTGCTTTACGTACAACAGCAGTCAACCAAACATAACGCTGGTGTACATTGGGATTACCCCGGAATATCTGAAACACATTAAACTAATTCTATATGAAAAGCAAATTATGCGAAATATGTTTATTGGTGGGGAGTCTGTAAATAACCAAGATGCAGCATGCAATGATTGCGACTTTCTCGAGCTATCCAGATTGGCACAGGCCAAAGTTGATACTCAAAAGCCAACTAATCACACAATAAAACGTATCCTGTATGTGCTAACTCTCATTGCCGACTCTCCGATTACCATATTTAAATATGTTGTTGAAAATGTATTTGTCAATAGCATAATGATTCATACGACTATCTACAAGCACTTCAAGGAATGGCAAGCAACCTGTGATAAACGGTAATGAACGTTAATTAAACGGATCAACTTAATCGATGCCACCATTTATTTTCGAAAACTTACGATTTATGTTTATTTGTTTTGGCAGTACTCGCTCGGCTAATATTGCTCTTGATAGAATAATGGGAATGACCTTGATGCTTATCCTTTTTTCACTAGCGACACAGCCGGGAGATTTTCTAATACCAATATCCCACGTAAGTCTTTCACCCAATGTTTAAAATAATGTGACGTCATGTTATCAATTTGTTAGTACGTGATTGACGAATTATACAGCCTATTGAAGGTTTTAGAGGGCAGTCCTATTGGCCTCAAGCTAAATATACATTTAAATAATTTCTTCCTGGACTGCTTTAAATATCACATTGAATTGTGGTCGACGTTTTTGGGTAAGTATTGAACAAAATTAATCACTTATCACAAGCCGAAGTTTATATACCCTTGCAGCTATTGCAAAAATTAAATATTCCTTACAACATTGAAATTAAGATTTATTGGCGTATATGTAAAAAACATTGAAGCTTTTATGATTTGCAGCTCAATTACTCGATCGTTCCTATGGCAGATATATGATATCGTTTTCCGATTTAAAAAAAATAATGGCGTAATTCTGAACTGTTAAATTATTAATAAGTCAAAAAGAATTTTTAAATTAAATTACAAAATACAAAAGCTACATTTAAAATAAACATTTTTTGGGACTAGTTTGCGTAGCAACGGACCGACCGACTGACAGACGGACGGACAGACGGACATGGCTAGATCGACTTTCCTAGTGATGCTGATCAAGAATATATGTACTTTATAGGGTATATAAAAAGCGTATCGACCTGAGTTTAAAAGCTTGAGCTTGATCTGTTTGTCTATAATATTAGAAGCATAGATCATGAGGTCATGGAGTCATTGAGTAACAGCAAGTCCTAGATTAAAGACAATTTTTGTAGAATCCGCGCGAATTTTTCAGCTTAATATCTTCGTATATGAAATGTATTTTAACACCTAATAATTATTTGTTTTTCATAGATTTTATCGAACCTCTAGTGCGACAAGTATTTTTGGCAATCGGAGCGTTTGGGTCCTTGGGTCTTACATTCCAGATAGCGCTTCTAGTGGACCTAATATCCGTTATTGGATTACATTCACATTGCTTCTATATTTATACCAAAGTGTAAGTGGGAAATCAACTAATTAATACATCAAATTCATTAAATAAACATGCCTTTTTCTTTTAAAATCAAAATTAATTTTAACAGGCTCTACAATGTAGAAAGAAAAGGTCTGTCGGTACTATGGCAAGTGGTTCGAGGCAACCGTTTCAACATGTTAAAAGGTAAGTTTACTTATTATGGTGAAACTAGAACTTCGTTCTGTTTTTAAATCTTGCTTATTTTTAGGTCGCATAGAGTCTCATAATTATATGAATCGGCAGTTATATCTGGCAACCATATTTTTCTCGGCCATTTTGTTCCTGTTTCCTACTACCCTTGTCTATTATATTGTGTTTGCTGCTGTAAGTATGGACATTACAAGAATATTAAGTTTGATTTTAACACCACAATCTTTAAAGCTTAAGGCGCTTACCTTTGCAACACTTAGCATTTTTGAGTTTTTCCGAAGGAAACTGCTGAATCTTCCGCTTGAAGGATGCATAAAATGGTTTATAAAAAGATGTGTTGATATAGGTGTGTAAATTGCGAAATGCGGACCAAAATAGTTACAAATTTTAAAATTTCCCTTTTTTCAGAATGCCTTCAAATCAAGGATGTTTCACCCCACGAAAAGGCTTGTGTAATACATAAAAATCATAAAATCAATGTGTCCGTATATAAAATTCAAACCACACAAACCGAGCCAAATATGTAATTTTAAAAGAGAAATTTGACTTAATACCGTTAGAAACCTAATGTGGAATTTGTTATAAGTATGTTGTCATAAAAATTAATAAACGTATTATGTATTTTTTAAGAGCTATATACCCATTCAATTAAAAGTGAATATTAAATTCGTTGAAGGATATGTAACAAATAGAAGTAAGCGTTTTGACAGTATTTATATTCTTGTTGATTTAAGGGGTCTTACCAGTGTAACTTTTTCGTTTAAATCAATTTTTTTTTGCCTAATCGATGGTTTACAAATTCAAAAACATCCTGTGAAAGCGGCAAGCTCGTGCCGAAAATAGTTTTTGAATAGCAGCGTTCTAAAGGCTTCGAACGTGTTTATATCGAAAGGAAGGACTTTTTTTTTTTGCAGATGGTTCGACGTCATCTAGATGCAGCGTAAGAATCGGTGGCGCCATCTAGATCTCGGTGGGGAGAACCGGTGGCCTGGCAGGGTTAGATCAATCGGGGTGACAGGGCGAATTGTCAGACTTTCCCTGAGTGGGAGAATTTCTCCAGCTAGGTGGACAGATAGGTTGCCGCCTTTATTGCGGCGTCACTAGCCGCCATTCCTAGTTTGGCATCCAAAGTGATTAGTTGAGTCAAGAAGTTGTGTTTAAGATAAAATCAAAAGTAAAAGTGCTCAATCAGCGGAGGCAACCACCAATAGCAGCAACAGGTATTACGGCAAAGGAGCCCAAAAGGAAGATCCCAGTGGGATTCCGGCCAAGTCCAGGGGTGAGTGAGAAGCGAATGAGGTCTTTTAGATTTTCTAAGGGGGCTTATTTTATTGCATAGGTGTTGGCCAAAAGGTGCCGCCTCAAGTCCCAAGAAGCAACTCTATTAGTCGGCGAAGGCAAGCGCAACCCGTGAAATCGGCGAAGGCAGGCACCAGATTTTTTTGCAGTGCTGTGAAGACACCACAGCGCAAAAGCTACCAAAGATCGCCACTCCAAAAGGAGAAGGAGAAGACCACGGACGGACGGCCGGCAGAAGCATAAAAGAAACCGGCGATCAAATCAGTGTCCGGTGGGAGAGCAAGCGTTTCGCAGAAGTCGACGGTGGCGTTGAAGGTTTCGTAGCGTAATATTTGCCCATAGTTTGATCCTCAGCCCCGACTAAAAAATTAAGCAGCAAAAAGCTGCAGCAATGTGGAGAAATAAGTGAAATTAAATTAGTCTAAGTTTTTATACCCTTGCAGAGCGTATTATAATTTCAGTAAGAAGCTTGCAACGCAGTGAAGGAGACATCGCCGACCCTATAAAGTATATATATTCTTGATCAGCATCACTAGGAGAGTCGATCTAGCCATGTCCGTCTGTCCGTCCGTCTGTCCGTATTCTACGCAAACTAGTCTCTTAGTTTTAAAGCTACCTAAATGAAACTTTCCCAAAAGTTGTCTTCCTATTGCAGGTAGTACATAAGTCGGAACGAGCCGGATCGGACGACTATAGCATATAGCTCCCATAGGAACAATCGGAAAAATAAATAAAAAAAAATTATTACTTTGGTGGTTTTTAATTTTTTTTAGTTCTTCGAGATATAGTTATGGTTAAAAATTTCAGAATTACGGTTTAAATTTCAACAAATTCGGACGACTATAGCATATAGCTCCCATAGGAACAATCGGTAAGCTGCCATAGGAACTATCAAAATTAAGCTGCAAATCATAATAGCTTCAATGTTTTTAAGCATACACGCAAAATTTTAACGTTTTCAAGAGTATTTAGTTTTTGAAATAGCTGCAAGGGTATATGAACTTCGGCTTGCCGAAGTTTGCTTCTTTTCTTGTTTTTAATTCTATTAATTTTCGGTATAGAAATGGAGTGAGTGATCTAGCGAGTGAGTGAAAACAAGGAATGTGTGGCGATTTTTGAGTTTTTTTATTGGTAGTTAAAAAAAATGAATTAGGCTTGTATTAACAAAAAAATAGCCAAAAAAGAAAAAAAGTACGAGCGTTCCTTTAGCGGTATCGGGAAATGTTTAAGTAAATAAAGTTTTAAGTTCCTCCCAAACAGCAGACTACCGTCGCCGAAAGCGCTTTCATCGATGGATGCTTAAAGGAAATTGGTGAGTGATGTGCTCAAGAGAGCATTATTAATTCAACATAAATCCCAATATTACCCATATTTGAATGTTTTATCATTATTTATATTTACCGTTGTATACGTTAATGCATGTCGATTCCAATATTTATTTATTAATTCACCCACAATTTAAATGTGTATTTTTAAGAGTGTTATTTCGTCTTAGTTTTAATAAATATGTTTATAATGTTTTAAACACCTATATCTAGGCCATAGGTAGGGCTGGCAGAAGACCTCCTCAGTCATCGGAGGTGAACTGAGACTTTATTTGGGCTAGAAGAAACCAATGTCCCTCTCCACTATTTTTGTATGAGTTCTCTACTTCCGGTTTTAGTAAGCTTGTCTTTCACGCGAATATAAGTATTAGGATCATAAAAGGCATCTATGGAATCTGCAGCAAGACCACCACCTCCTCATTGCCGACAAGCAGCAGCCGGACCAACGCTCACGTGCGCTCAGTTCCATATATCACCATCTCGCCTGAGCTCTGAATTATTCGTGATTTGTTACAAACTGCTGACTTCATATCTTGACTACAAGTCGACCGATCGGTCAAATTAACACCCAATCATCCTAAATGGGTCCTACCTAAAAAGACCTACAAACTTTTGGATTGGTTAAAACTTGTCCATTTGACATAATTTAAAAACATTTTTTTTCAAACCTATGCCATTTTGTCAATATTTGATATTTTTTAAAGATCGCAGGTCATTGTAGGGGAAATATATAGGTAATTTCCAGAAACGTCAACCGCAGCCAAAAAATTCAAAGTCCATATATGTATGTTCTTTTCACATATATTTATAGGGAATCGATTAAATTTAACTAATATAAGCAAATTTTTTATTACGCATAACACATATCGAAATATGTCATTGCAAAGTCGAACAAGTTTTGTTTTGAAGATTTCGATTGCAGGTATTTTATTTACTTATTTTCTTAAAGAGAGTTGTTATGCAGTAATATTGGCGCATTTATATCTTGGTTAATATTTAAAGAATAGTCACGAAGAATTTCTTATCTACTTATTCGAGCAACAGTGACAAATAGCATATGTGGTTAATGCATCAGAGGTTTTAGACCAATGAGCTTACAATTTGGGGTCCAAACATATATTTTGACAACAAACCAATAAAAAAATTTGGATTAGTGCATTGCTTACAGTGCATAGACTTTTAAATTTTCTTAAAGTTTGTCCCGTGCAACAAAAAATTTTTTTTTGTTTTTATATATATTTTTAGTGCAGATGAAAGAGGACAATGAAGGCAAAACAACATAAATGGAGTTGCAATTTAGTTTATGCCATCTACACAAACTTAAAGATTGTCATTAAAAGTTAAGTTAAAAGAAAAATGGAAGGATATGCAAAGTATATAAATTTTTTTTTGTTTTACTTTAATGAAAATAATTTAAATACATTTTATGCAGATCTAATTGCTTCAAAAGTACAAAAACATCATTAAAAGTGTGATTTAAGAAAATGTCACAGTGATTAAAATTCAATTTAAAAAAACAACTTAATATTTTAAGGTCAAACGAAATACTTTTTAAGAACGATCAATTTATAACATTTTTAAATTAATTTCATTGGAATCTTCGATCAAGTTCTGCTGAAATCAGTGCTTAAACTGGTTTTACAAAAAGTCACTTCCGTCTGTGAATGGCTTAGATTTTTTTTGATATCCTGAAAACCAGCAATTGCCAACTCAGTCTTAGCACCAAATATAGTGTTTATCAACAGCTATTAAAATCTCCTTAAAAAAAAAAATTTTGAACTTGTTATTTTTTCATTTTGAGTACGAATGTCGCATTCGATAGTGGAGAATAACCCATATTTAGCTTTTATAATCTTTTTGAATTTTTGATCGTTCGATCTTTGGCAAATTTTGAAAATTATTCTTTGTTATTTCTTATTTTATAAACCATTAAAATAGTAACAAAAACCTTTAAGCATTTTAAAAATATAACTTTTCATAACATTTTCGATTTTTTTTAAATGCTAAAATACATTATGTTTTATGTAAAATCTCATTGTCGTTATTGGTTAAATCTCTTTAATGCCAGCATTGTTTAAGAAATCGTAAAAATTTCTGTATTTCGAATTATATGAGCACTAGTACATATATGTTACAAAACAATTTTTATTATTTTTGTTTTGGTTTCGAAATTTTCGTCTTAAACCACCGGGGCTAAATCATAACTTTTAAGTGTTATTAAAAACATTTAAACTTAAGTATTTTATTAACTATGTTAACAGATACCTCCCGAAATGCAGTCGCATGTTGCAGCGTTTTAAATCAGTTTACTAACGGTGGCTTGCCTTTGAAATGGTTTTTTCTATTTGAAGAAACAAGAAAGGAAGCAAACTTCAGCAAGCCGAAGTTTATATACCCTTGCAGCTATTGCAAGAATTAAATATTTTTGAAAACATTAAAATTATGATTTACTTGCGTATATGTCTAAAAACATTAAAGCAATGATGATTTGCAGCTTATTATTAGGTAGTTATTTTATATAATTTTATTATTTCTATTGGAGCTATATGATATAGTCGTCCTATTTTGATGAAATTTTAACCGTAATTCTGAAATATTTATCCATTACTATATGTCGAAGAACTTATAGAAAAATTTAAAAACACCAAAGTTATAATTTTTTTTTATTTACTTTTATGATTGTTCCTATGTTAGCTATATGCTATAGTCGTCCGATTTTGATGAAATTTAAACCGTAATTCTGAAATATTTATCCATTACTATATCTCGAAGAACTAAAAAAAAATTAAAAAACAGAAAAGCTATAATTTTTTTCATTTATTTTTATGATTGTTCCTATGGGAGCTATATGCTATATTTGTCCGATTTTATGAAATTCAAACCGTAATTTTGAGATTTTTAACCATTACTATATCTCGAAAAACTAAAAAAAAATTAAAAAACAGAAAAGTTATAATTTTTTTTCATTTATTTTTCCGATTGTTCCTATGGGAGCTATATGCTATAGTCATCCGATTTTGATAAAATTGAAACCATAATTCTGAAATATTAAACCATTACTAAATGTCGAAGAACTAAAAAAAAAATTTAAAAACAGCAAAGTTATAATTTTTTTTCATTTATTTTTCCGATTGTTCCTATGGGAGCTATATGCTATAGTCGTCCGATCCGGCTCGTTCCGACTTATATACTACCTGGGAAAGTTTCATGCAGATAGCTTTAAAACTGAGAGACTAGTTTGCGTAGAAACGGACTTACAGACGGACAGACGGACGGACAGACGGACATGGCTAGATCGACTCTCCTAGTGATGCTGATCAAGAATATATATACTTTATAGGGTCGGAGATGTCTCCTTCACTGCGTTGCAAACTTCTGGCTGAAATTATAATACCCTCTGCAAGGGTATAAAAATACCAATTATGAAAAACACACTCTGCTTTGGTTTCAGAAAATATTCGAAGGAACCAGAAGTTGCCGTTTTGTTAAAAAAAGATCTTAAATCAAAAACTTGACATGAATTATGAATGAGCCGATTTCGAATAGTTCACTGGAATTTTTAATTGAAAATGGGTTGACAAAGCAGCAATATTGTAAAATAAGCAATAATACCATCAAATTGCGAGTCCAAATAAAAATGCAGACCACTTAATATTTAAACATGAGAAATGAAAGCGGTAGGCTCATAACAAGATTTTCTGGATCATACATATAGGAGACTTTTTAACTTTACCATCTTTTTAGATTTTGACGAAATGGTAAAAAAGTTAAAGTATAAAATTATAATCGTAAAGTTCAATTTGATAACGACTGGTCCAGTTGATATTTACAAAAGCTTTTAATTTTTTAGCTTAGTACTCAGATCAACGAATAGTTACGGCAGCGTAAAAAACTTATTCTTTCTAGTATAACCGAAGCTTTGTTCTTACGATCTTACTGTAAGTCAGCTGGGATTGTTAACAAACGGAAAACAATTAAAATTTAACCCGCAAGCTTGCCACTATATTTAATCATCATCAAACACTGTAAATGTATATGTAATAATTAACAATGTAAAGTTATGAATAAAAATTTTTATAAATGTTTTATCTATTAACAAAAGTGGCATATGAAAGTATCGGGAATATTTTATCGTCAACATTGTATTACTGTATTACATTTTGGTGAGTTTTTTTTTATCCGACAAATACTATGCTTTGCCATCTCCAACCGCAAAGGATTACATTTTTCATTCTTTGCAACGGGGCCTGGCGTTTGTTCACCCAAAGAAATCTGGCAACGCCTTGCAATTTTCTGGTATTTTTTTCGTCGATGAGTACCGGGAAGAAAAATGCGTTCCAGACATTTCGGCAACTTTTTTATTCAATAAGTGCAGCGTTAATATTTCCTATTTTGTTCATATGTTTCCGAAATTTCTGAGACGCAGCCGGGCTTATGGCGTAGACACACACACACAATACGGTCATTTGTGCTTTTTTTGCCGGCCGGCATAGAGACTCACACACTATAAATGATTAAGATTTCAATTTTAAAATTGACTTTAAGTTAATCATCAAGACGAGAACAAATTACCTAATTCCATTATATTTTATATTTTCTTTGCAGAAGTTAAACCAGAAGCTTAAGTATCAGCAGTAACGACATAAACGATTCAACCACAACAATTTGGAAAATTAATTTTCATACAAAAAATGTTTAGTTGTGTACATACTTTCAGCAAGTTTCAACAATAGATTCTGCTTCTAGATTTATTTTAAATAAAATATTAGATATACAATAATATCAATTTGTTTTTTTTTAATATCAAATAGGGTTTGCAATGGAGACCACCACAGTTTCTAAAAATGGCAAGGATCCCCGTATATATGGGAGTTATTTAATGCTTGAGATCCAGCAGTAATGCATTGTGGTACTGCGAGCAGAATTTGCAGCGAGCGCTCCAGGTTTCAGCCATTTTCATACAAAATAGATTTTATATTCAAAAGACATCAAAAATTGTTGTAGTGGTGGCACGAACAAAATATCGTTAAACATCGGTATTTTCCTATATTTTTTCTACAAACGTTCGGTGCGCATGGTTTTTAATCGCATTTAATAATCGCATTTATTTTAAATGCGGCATTTAGCCTTATAGGATTCACTGTGTAAATTAATGCGCATTAGGCTAAATGTGTTTTAATGCGCCAATGGAATCAGGCTATAAAACATGAAATTTACAACATCAACGATTCTACATTTTACTATCAAAAAAATGTTAGAAATTCTTATATGTATATATCTGTCGTTATTCAGCAGAAAAATACTGAAAATTTTCAGCAGCCACTGGGTGTCTAATAGCCTGATTCCATTGCCGCATTAGTGGACTTTTTAAATGTGCCTGATTCCATTGGCGCATTAGCATTTAGTTAATGCTACTCCGACATGTGAGTGGCACGAGCAGCTGATATGGGTTTGTTTACTTTTGCATTTTGGCAAACCCAAAAGAAATTAATTAAAATTTATGAACATGAGTGAGTTTACTAAACTCTGTAATGCTCACCAGGACATCTATAATGCGACCGAGGCATTTGCCAACTTGGACGTCAAGGAAGAGAAGCATTGCGTTGTAATGACGGGTTTGCAATGGAGACCACCACAGTTTCCAAAAAGGTCTAGGATCCCCGTATATGTGGGAGTTATTTTATGGCAGAGATCCAGCAGTAATGCATTGTGGTACTGCGAGCAGAATTTGCAGCGTGCGCTGTTTTCAGTCATTTTTATACAAAATAGATTTTATATTCAAAAGACATCAAAAATTGCGCCAACGAACAAAGTATCGGTATTTTCCGGTTTTTTTTTCCATAAATGTTCGGGGCGAATGGTTTTTAATCGCATTTAAAATCGCATTTATTTTAAATGCGGCATTTAGCCTTATGGGATTCCCTGTGTAAATAAATGCGCATTAGGCTAAATGCGTTTTAATGCGCCAATGGAATTAGGCTATAAACTGCCGAAATTTCAGCAATTTGAATTTGTATGGGACAGTTGACGAACAGCTGACTGAATTCCAGTATATTTCTGCTGAATTTTCAGCAAAATAGAGATTAAGACGTTTCGGAAATACCTAAACTATTTTTGTAAAAAATGGATATTACATTTCAAAAATATTAAAGTGATACGGGATTTCATCAGAATGAGTAAAATCTAATAAATATTTTTGCTGTGTTGTAAAGTGAGACCTCGATGGTCAAAATCGGTTAAGCAGAACTGGAATAAAAATATTAATAGTCAAAAAAAAAATAAAAATTACTCTTAAAAAATTCGGTGGAGTTACCTTGTAGAATTTTTTTTTATAATAACCACCTAATTAGGATTTTTTTTTTTGTATGGGGGTTGTATGGGGCGGCGGGAAGACGTGGTCAAATTGACAAACAACATTTTTAAATTGTAGTCAATTATAATCATGTCTCCCTAACATTTATAATTTAATGTTAGTGCCGCAATATCATGTAGTTACACAATATTTTCACATGTGTTGGTAGCAATCGAAGCGCACCACCACGCATCGGGCTATGATATCGGAACTATCGAATGTATCACCTCATTCCATTGCAGATTGGGAAACCTGGCGCAATTCAATCGATGTTTTTGAAGAATACATCGATACATCGAGTGAATCGAGTGCCTTTCAAAAAATCGGACCGATGCGATTCATCGTAGAGAAAACATCGATGCATCGATTTATATCGAATATCCCTACTCTACGAACGTGGAGAGGATCACCGACGAATTAGAGTTAGCACTTTCTGCTGGAGAGTTACCGGCTGCTGTAGTAATAATTACCGCAAAGGCTCGAACTGTTTTTCGAGTTGTTTGGAATATGTTAGAAAGTCTTGGTTTTCCGTAGTGAATAAATTTAAATGGAGATTTATCACTTCTGTATTCGGGTGTGCAAGGAGGGAGTTGGCGAGCCTGCCACTGGCTTCGTCGAACACCTCTTGCACCGACTTTATATAATAACAGCTTTGTATATCCTTATTCCTTGTACAGCGTAACGTTTTACTATCGTTTAGGGTGATACCACAAAGGGACGCCCAGCTTGTGATTTCTGAAAGATACTTGGTATTTGTGTCTATTGCTATATGCGCCGCCTTGTCCGTACACATAATAACAGTGTCGTCTGCATAGGTTGAGAGCAACACAGATTTGTGGTCAGCTTGCTCAGTAAAAAGGGTCCGGCCGACAGAAGTAGGAAGCGGCATGTCAGCAGTGTAGATCGTGTAAAGAATAGGCCCTAGAACACTGCCTTGAGGGACACCAGCGGCAATATTACCAATTCTGGACTGGTGTCCGTTATGACCATTTACAATAAAGTGTGATTTGTTAGGTAGCTTTCCAGAGTTCTGAGGAGATAGTACGGAAGTAGTTAAGCGAGTTTTAAAAGCTGGCCGTGATGCCAAACACGATAAAATGCTTCGCTAACATCGATGAAAACAGCAGAGCAGTAGTGTTTTTTTTTTTAATGCATTTTGTATAAATTGTGTAACTCAAAGCAGCTGCTGTTCCGTACTATGCCCCTTTCTGAATCCAAATTGGTGAGGGGGGACTGCCTCCTCAAAGTCCCCACACTCAAACATTCTTCTCATTAGGAGCGCCTCAAATATTTTAGAGAAGCCGGCCAAGAGGCTGATCGGCCAAGAGGCTGATCGGCCTGTAGGAGTTTACTTCGTGATGACTTTTACCAGGCTTTTTTGTCATAGAAATATGGTCACATTTTCATTTTGATGGGAAGTGACCAAATCTGAGTATGCAATTGAAAATATGCGTAATAAATATCACAACTTTGTGAGGAATTTTTTTAATTAGGCTATTTTCGACTCGGTCACCCCCGCGTGCCTTTTTGTTCTGCAGTAACTTAATCCTTGTAAATTTCTGACGGCGAAATCGGCCTCAACCGCACATCCGCAACAGGATGGTCTCCCCAATACTCCTCCCTGTGAAGCCATGTAGCCTTAGAAATTTGTTCTTTTTGCTTCATAACCTCCTTTGCTTCAGAAAGTATACTATGTACTCTGTAGATGTTGATAATTTAGGTGTGAATCTTTCCTCGAGATGCTTAACAATTGCTTCGGTATTTTCCTCATCATCAGGTTTAATACTCAGCAAGCAGTGATACAAGTATATTGGGCCCTTCCGCTCAGCAAGCAGTACCACATTCGGCCCTTTCATAGCGCCGATATAATTATAATTAGAAACGTAGTCCTAACCAACCATACTATTAAATATATCCATACTTTGTAGCGTTCGATTTGTGTTATTCTTTGGGGAAAGGGGGGTAAATCGATTTAAAGAGGAAATAAATTCATGTCTCAAACCCTGACCACGGCAAGCTTTACCGCCTCCCGAAACAGGGTCGTTACAGTTTATCGAATTTATACACTTTAAGAGATGCAAAATGGGCTTAATTGTTGCGTCCGCATTGTTGCAAAACTGTCATTGCTTGGAGGGGGGCTTAAGGAATTTTTTGCTTGGATCAGTCTCGTGTGCCCTTATTTCGATATATAAATTGGGAAATCCGCCTAACGAAGAACGTAGTGCGGTGATGACGAGGGTATTGATTGGTCTCAATGGATATTTTGTGGCGTTGCCGCATATTGGTAAGGTAAATTCTAATTTTACTATGCAAAGTTCTTTTAGAATTTGGACCAAAGTGTATAGATGGCAGTTTTATTTATAATTCGACAGACATTTATTTACATTTAAAGATTTCGATAATGATTTTTATACCCTTGCAGAGGGTATTATAATTTCAGTCAGAAGTTTGCAACGCACTGAAGGAGACATCTCCGACCCTATAAGTATATGTATTCTTGATCAACATCACTAGGCGAGTAGATCTAGCCATGTCCGTCTGTCCGCCCGTTTCTACGCAAACTAGTCTCTCAGTTTTAAAGCTATCTGCATGAAACTTTCCCAAAAGTTGTCTTTCTATTGCAGGTAGTATATAAGTCGGAACGAGCCGGATCGGACGACTATAGCATATAGCTCCCATAGGAACAATCATAAAAATAAATGCAATAAAATTATAACTTTTCTGTTTTTTAATTTTTTTTTTAGTTCTTCGAGATATAGTAATGGTTAAATATTTCAAAATTACGGTTTAAATTTCATCAAAATCGGACGACTATATCATATAGCTCCCATAGAAATAATAAAATTATATAAAATAACTATCTAATAATTGAGCTGCAAATCATCATTGCTTCAATGTTTTGAGACATATACGCAAGTAAATCATAATTTTAATGTTTTCAAAAATATTTAATTCTTGCAATAGCTGCAAGGGTATATAAACTTCGGCTTGCCGAAGTTTGCTTCCTTTTTTGTTTTAATTTATTAATGTGAGTGTTCCACTTGTATTTAGAGTTCAAGGTTAGCCCTAGAATGGCTGCTTCTTTGGATGATTTGATTTACTTTTTGTTTTTACATATATGTAAACGGTTAAATTTGTTAAATGAAAATGCCGCTTCAGATAGTGAGCACCAGTTGTTAATTTCTGTGACTAAAGAAGCTAACTTAGTTATGTTCTCCTTTTTTTTAGATCTACAAGTATATTAAACTCATATGCATAGGCAATCAATTTAGTTTTGTGTTTTTCAATAATGAAATGTTTAACATATTTTAGGATTGTTGGTTCGCAACTCCATTTTTTTTTAGTTTGTTTAGAATAGTTCGTAAAATCTAACGACATAATTGAAAGTGGCGTGAGAACTTTGTCTGTTGTAACAAACCACCATATACTTTTGGAAATAATTTTGTCTAATATTTTTGATAAGCAGGTTCAATGAACGTTTTGTTTTTAACCGGTTTGTTTTTGTGTATATTATGAGGAGCGTTTCGAAGCTCCTAAAATGCGTATGTTGCAAGCCGTTCCTATTACCCGTGCTTTGGAATATCTGGCGATTCTCCATATAATGGTCACTTCACCCCCAGCATCCTTCTTAAAACCTTTATTATGCACGTTGGGCAGTGCCCCAGGAAGTAACTCCATAGTTTAACGCTGGAGGGACAATGTCCAGTCTACTCTGGCACGTTTAATCCTAGCTGCCCCATAGTCACGGTCAATTTGTCCCTTCCAACAAAGGCGCTGGTCTAAGGTAACACCCAGGTCACCATTTCTTCGGATTTAAGCCTTTTCCAATCCAAGTAGAGGCTGTGCGAATGGCGAGGCTGACTGACTGTGCGTTAGTTCTCTTCCGTAACTTGTTTTCAGTTGCGTGGACTGATGCAGGATGTCCCACCGACCCTCGAAATTGTAGCAGCAACGGCGTTGACTTCCCGCTGCATCCAGTTGGAATAATTTCCCAGAGAGTGTAAATGTCTACCGTGGCACAGCTTGAGGACAAGGACAAAGACAGGCGCGAGCCATCCTCTTACCGGGGTATCAGCTTGCTTCCTGTTTTTGGTAAGGTGCTCGCGGCCATCATTGTTGTTCTTCCGGAAAGCTGCAGATTTCAGTTCGGTTTTCCCGAAGGACGATGTGTGGAGTCTGCTTGGAGACACGTGAAGAGCAGTGTTTATGCCAGCCCGGCAGAATATTGATTGGAATCTTCGTGGATTTCAAAGGAGCATTTGACAACGTCGAATGGAGCGCCATACTACGCCGACTAGCTGTCCTTTGATGCCGGGAAATGAGCTTTAGGCAGAGCCTTTTCTCTGGCCAAAGCGCAAAGATCAGCAGCAGTGATCGGACAGTCAATGAATCTGTTACTATAGGTTGCCCGCAGAGGTCAATCAGTCATCATTCATATGAAACCATTTTTATACCCTTGCAGAGGGTATTATAATTTCAGTCAGAAGTTGCAACGCAGTGAAGGAGACATTTCTGACCCTATAAAGTATATATATTCTTAATCAGCGTCACTAGGCGAGTCGATCTAGCCATGTCCGTCTGTCAGTCTGTCCGTCCGTTTCTACGCAAACTAGTCTCTCAGTTTTAAAGCTATCTGCATGAAACTTTCCCTAAAGTTGTCTTTCTATTGCAGGTAGTATATAAGTGGGAACAAGCCGGATCGGCCGACTAGGAACAATCGAAAAAATAAATACCAAAATTTATTATAACTTTGCTGTTTTTTAATTTTTTTTTTTAGTTCTTCGACATATAGTAATAGTTAAATATTTCAGAATTACGGTTTAAATTTCATCAAAATCGGACGACTATATCATGTAGCTCCCATGAAAACAATACAAATATTGTATAAACAAATTTTTTTTTTAATTTATCTTTTTTATTTTGTAATTTTTTTTAGAAATTCTTTTTGACTATTTAAACGATATCATATAGCTGCCATAGGAACTATCGAATAATTAAGCTGCAAATCATCTTAGCTTCAATGTTTTTAAACATATACGCAAGTAAATGATAATTTTAATGTTGTAAGAATATTTAGTTTTTGCAATAGCTGCAAGGGTATATGAACTTCGGCTTGCCGAAGTTTGCTTCTTTTTTTGTTAAGAGAATTCTTTCCGACCATTGCGGCCACTGTTAAGGGTCACCCAAGCTTACTTAAAGTAAACTTAAAACATGATAATGTCATTATTGACGTTTAATTGGCTTATCCAACATGAAATTTTTTTACTTAAATTTTTTTAAAATTTAAAACTACGTTTTACCGTACTTAAAAATAAAAATTAAAGTGTGAGATACTTTGTCAATCTGCAGCAGCGTCAGGATGTCATGGACAAGGGTGTCATGGAGAAGGATCTGGTTATTGGCGATCTCAAGCTGCAGATGCGAAACCTCGAGGACCATAAAAACTTTCTCAACATGCAGGTTAACAATGCCTTGAAGCAGCACGCTGACTTTGAGGAACTAAACGGAAAATGCTATGATGCAGATAAGTTGGTTTTACATCGGACTTTGAAAAATACCTTTTTAAATTTTTTTTTCCAAGTTCCAGTGCACTAAGAGGAGCATTAAATATCAAATCCATCGAATCGGAGACCCAATCTCAAGTCG
This sequence comes from Drosophila gunungcola, assembly GCF_025200985.1. Lineage (NCBI taxonomy): Eukaryota > Metazoa > Arthropoda > Insecta > Diptera > Drosophilidae > Drosophila > Drosophila gunungcola. The sequence goes on along the minus strand of NW_026453189.1, from coordinate 265,100 downwards.
AGGATCGGCTAAACAATGAGATGACCAAATTGCGGGAGAAGACCGATCTCGATCAGCAGATGCTCACCGCTCGGAACGACTTGATAAACAGCCAGCAGAAGACCGAGCAGGAGAACCGAGCCAAACTGGACAAAATGTACTGTCAAGTTGGCGAGAAAGACACGCTGAAAAGTCAGGTCCCGCGGCCGGGAATTAACCGCGCAACCTCTTCGGGACCCTGAAATTCAAACAGAGGGAGGTGAGGCGGCCGGAGCATGTCATCCAGTTGCTGAAGGAGCAAATAGCGCGGGGATCTATGGCGCTAAAAGAGCAGGAGGAGCGGATTGTGACTATGCAATAGGAGATTGAACGCCTGAAGCAGACCCTGTAAGTACACCCAGAGAAAACCCCATAGTAAAATTAAAAATGAAAATATTTGAATGTTTAAAAATACAAGCTTACTTAAAATAAACTAGCCAGGAGTACACGTTCGATTATTACACTGAGCCAAGGGCCCAGAGTGAAGCAGACTGTATCAGAGCGATCACAACAGCAGCAATAGCAGTGCAATTTAAAAATGCTTCCTCGCAACTTTTACCCAGTTGCGGAGATGATTGATCCTTACATCATCCCGGACGTAGCCACACCGGCCATCAAAGCATTCCAGGTGTATGCATCAAAAATCAATCGAGGGACCGTGGGCTGTCAGTCCCGGAGTATTTCGGAACTGACAGATTTTGCAAAGGCCGCTAGAGATGGGGAAAAAGTGCGTTTGACCGTTTTGGCGCCGACCTCGTGATTTTTTTTTTCGATATCTGCCCACACTCGATATTTTTGATAGTGAAAGTTTAAACCATCGATTATATCGATTTAACAACTTTTTATTTTAATAGTTCCTTGTAATAGCCTGATTCCATTGCCGCATTAGTGGACTTTTTAAATGTGCCTGATTCCATTAGCGCATTAGCATTTAACTAATGCTACTCCGACATGTGAGTGGCACGAGCAGCTGATCTGGGTTTGTTTACTTTTGAATTTTGGCAAATCCAAAGAAATTAATTCAAATTAATGAACATGAATGAGTTTACTAAACTCTGTAATGCTCAGCAGGACATCTATAATGCGACCGAGGCATTTGCCAACTTGGACGACAAGGAAGAGAAGCTGATTGCGTTGTTATGACGGGTTTGCAATGGAGAAACCACAGTTTTCAAAAAGGGCTAGGATCCCCGTATATGTGGGAGTTATTTTATGCCAGAGATCCAGCAGTAATGCATTGTGGTACTGCAAGCAGAATTTACAGCGTGCGCTTTAATTTTCAGTCATTTTTATACAAAATAGATTTTATATTCAAAAGACACCAAAAATTGCGCCAACCTTGCATATAGAAAACAGCTGATGTAGTGGTGGCACGAACAAAATATCGTTAAACATCGGTATTTTCCTGTATTTTTTCTAAAAACGTTCGTGGCGAATGGATTTTAATCGCATTTAATAATCGCATTTATTTTAAATGCGGCATTTAGCCTTATGGGATTCCCTGTGTAGATAAATGCGCATTAGGCTAAATCCGTTTTAATGCGCCAATGGAATCAGGCTATTAGTTCAGTAGATGCTGGTATGCATAGGTAGCGCTTGGCCACTTCCACCAGACTTGTGTGTTCCACTCGATGTATCGATGATGTCGAACACAATCGATGGCGACCCGCAGCACAGCCGCCATCGATAATATCGATACTATCGTCGATTGTTTTACAGCTCTACAGGATATATTAACATTGTTATTTGCAAGCGAATTTTTACGTTAAAACTGCCATTTTACTTATTGGGTACTTGGTAACTGCTTAAATATGGTTGAATATCAAAGCATTACCAATTTTGAAATGTAAAAACTCTTCTACCCAGCCCTCGCTATAAAATCCGTCCATCTAATTCTCGCTTGCCAGCTGTCTTTTGTTAGTGTCTGTTGTTGTAAAAGCCTTTTAACACAGTAACCAAATTCTGCTTCAGCGGCTTTTTCTTCCATAAGAGGTATTGTGGTAGAAAGAGACGGAAAAGTCGCTACAGCTCGCTGTTGCGATTAGAAGGCTGAAGATTCGGTTGTGTTCAGTATTTTTTAAGATGATTTTTACTTGGCTATTTTGGGACTTTTTTGAAAATGGAGATGCATTTTGGCCAAGTCTGTGTTTTTAAGCCTAGTACTCAGATCGACGAACAGTTTCGCCAGCGAAAAGACTTTATTCTTTCTAGTGAGACCGAAGTTTCCAGAGTTCACATTAACTTGAGAAAGCAAAATCGAAGATGTTGAATATAACGACGCTAGAGTTAAATTTGGTATTGGAATGGTGGCTTTTTCGTGTTTTTGTCTTTTTCCCCTCATTTTCGCTTGCAAGTTCAGATCCAACAACATCAAAGATTAAATTTTGTATTCTGTTCGCCAGGACCTGACAATCATTCATCCAGAGTTCATCACAGACGTCTGGCAACGCTCTGCATTAACGAAAGTGTTAGCCGGTTATTTGCCTCTCGCTCTCTCTCATAAGCGGCCACCGGTTTCGTCGATCTGAATACTAGGCTTTACGGCGGGTTCTGGCGTACGTTCATGAATATGAAGCGGATGTCTATATATCCAAAAGATCAGTTAAAATTTGTATTTGGCAATATCATCATATATTGTTGATGGTTGTTATATGTATATGTATGTAAGCCAAGAAATGTTAAAAAATAGGTATACTTTACTATGGGTAAACTAAATGCATTCCAAAAAAGAAAGGAAACAAATTAAATGCTTTTTAATTTTGATTTATATGCATATATGTTTAAAAGCATTGAAGCTATGATGATTTTCAGCTCAATCGAATAGATCGTTCCTATAGCAGCTATATGATATCGTTTTCCTATTTTAATTCTAAACTATCAAATTTTTACTTTGTCAAAAAAAATTAAAAATAGAGAAGTTAAATTTTATTATATCCTTGCAGAGGGTATTATAATTTCAGTCAGAAGTTTGCAACTCATATATATATATATCTTGATCAGCATCACTAGGAGAGTCGATCTAGCCATGTCAGTCTGTCCGTCCGTCCGGTCGTCTGTCCGTCCATTTCTACGGAAACTAGTCTCTTAGTTTTAAAGCTATCTGCATGAAACTTTCCCAAAAGTTGTCTTTCTATTGCAGGTAGTACATAAGTCAGAACGAGACGGATCGGACGACTGTAGCATATAGCTCCCATAGCAAAATGGGAAAAATAAATGAAAAAATTACAACTTTGCTGTTTTTAATATTTTTTTTGTAGTTCTTCGACATAGAGTAATGGATAATATTTTAGAATTACGGTTTAAATTTCATCAAAATCGGACGACTTATCATATAGCTCCCATAGAATTGATAAAAATATATAAAATAACTATCTAATAATTGAGCTGCAAATCATCATAGTTTCAATGTTTTTAAACATATACGCAAGTAAATCATAATTTTAATGTTTTCAAAAAAATTTACTTCTTACAATAGCTGCAAGGGTATATGAACTTGCTTGCTTGCCGAAGTTTGCTTTCTTTCTTGTTTTTTTTAAGATTGATAAAAAAAATGTTCAGGCTCGTTCGATTTCGAAAAGTGAATTTTAGGAAGTTATTAACAGTTTTCAATTAATCAACTAAACAATCTCAAAATGTTTTTAAGTCTCATTTTGCTTATTGTTTAGTTAGCAAAATAATAAACTAAAAAAAATTTATCCTATGCCTTAAAGATTTGTTTTAAAGCACATTTTCCCACCACTATTATTACGACCACAGCTGTATATATGTGTTTGTGCATGTATTTCTGAAAAAATGCAGACATCTAGCAAATATTTTTTTGCGCGAGACCCGTTATGTTATGTGCGTTTGTATGCCCATCAACAACTTTGATCTCGTTTACATACATATGTATCAGTTACTTTAATAAATATCGATGAGAATAAACAGAAAATTAGAATGTTAACAATACAAAAATAAAAAACAAACAAAACAAGCCAAAATTAATTAATTAATGCGTAATGTGTCATAAGCGTTCAGCAGAACAAACTTGATCATTGATTACTGATCCATTAGTGATCATGTTGTTCTGTCCATTATTTTACATAAATAAAGAAATCCAAATATGTTGTCTTGAAATCTACTCAATATATATAATTTTATATGTATGTATGTATTTTATATAAAAGGATATATATTAATATATATATATAAAGCAGATATAAATATAGTAGTAGTAGTGTGTCCTTTATTTATAAAAAAATACATTGAGGAAACGGCATTACAAATTTACAATTAAAGTGATTTACATATATATTTATACAAACAAGAAAAGGAGTAGATATATATCGACTTGGTTGCGCTGATGTAGTTAAATAGAGCCGACCAACAGAGCCCATCCAGTGCAGCTGCGCCTTCCCAAAATGCAGCAGGCGGATCTCCCGCAAAATGGGGCAGAGTCCTATAAAGTGCACGATGTTTTCCTGCTCCCTCTTGTTGCAGATCGGGCACATAGTGTCGCTGGCTTCTGGCCATGAAAATTGTGCGGATCTTCTCCACAGAGAATGCGTCGGTAAAGTAATTACAAGCGCCAAGATCATATATAAGATACCTACGAGTCGCACTTCTCCTTGATTCCGTTTTGAGCTGAGTCCTGTAGGTTTCGACCATTTTTATACCCTTGCAGAGGGTATTATAATTTCAGTCAGAAGTTTGCAACGCAGTGAATGAGACATCTCCGACCCTATAAAGTATATATATTCTTGATCAGCATCACAAGGAGAGTCGATCTAGCCATGTCCGTCTGTCCGTCCGTTTCTACGCAAACTAGTCCCTCAGTTTTAAAGCTATCTGCATGAAACTTTCCCAAAAGTTGTCCTTCTATTGCAGGTAGTATATAAGTCGGAACGAGACGGATCGGACGACTATATCATATAGCTCCCATAGGAACAATCCGAAAAATAAATACAAAAAAAATTAAACCTTTGCTGTTTTTTAATATTTTTTTTAGTTCTTCGACATATAGTAATAGTTAAATATTTCAGAATAACGGTTTAAATTTCATCAAAATCGGACGATATATAGCTCCCATGAAAACAATAAAAATATATAAAAATAGTTTTTTTTTAAATGTAATTTTCTATTTTGTAATGTTTCTATTTTTATTCTTTTTGTCTCATTATTAATTGGACAGTTCAGAATTACGCTTAGTTATTCTGATTATTATTATTAATTATTTATTAATTTTATTAAAATTGGAAAACGATATCATATAGCTGCCAAAGGAACTATCGAAAAATTAAGCTGCAAATCATCTTAGCTTCAATGTTTTTAAACATATACGCAAGTAAATGATAATTTTAATGTTGTAAGAATATTTAGTTTTTGCAATAGCTGCAAGGGTATATGAACTTCGGCTTGCCGAAGTTTGCTTCCTTTCTTGTTAAGAGAATTCTTTCCGACCATTGCGGCCACTGTTAAGGGTCACCCAAGCTTACTTAAAGTAAACTTAAAACATGATAATGTCATTATTGGCGTTTAATTGGCTTATCCAACAGGAAATTTTTTTACTTAAATTTTTTTTAAATTTAAAACTACGTTTTACCGTACTTAAAAATAAAAATTAAAGTGTGAGATACTTTGTCAATCTGCAGCAGCGTCAGGATGTCATGGACAAGGGTGTCATGGAGAAGGATCTGGTTATTGGCGATCTCAAGCTGCAGATGCGAAACCTCGAGGACCATAAAAACTTTCTCAACATGCAGGTTAACAATGCCTTGAAGCAGCACGCTGACTTTGAGGAACTAAACGGAAAATGCTATGATGCAGATAAGTTGGTTTTACATCGGACTTTGAAAAATACCTTTTTAAATTTTTTTTTCCAAGTTCCAGTGCACTAAGAGGAGCATTAAATATCAAATCCATCGAATCGGAGACCCAATCTCAAGTCGAGGATCGGCTAAACAATGAGATGACCAAATTGCGGGAGAAGACCGATCTCGATCAGCAGATGCTCACCGCTCGGAACGACTTGATAAACAGCCAGCAGAAGACCGAGCAGGAGAACCGAGCCAAACTGGACAAAATGTACTGTCAAGTTGGCGAGAAAGACACGCTGAAAAGTCAGGTCCCGCGGCCGGGAATTAACCGCGCAACCTCTTCGGGACCCTGAAATTCAAACAGAGGGAGGTGAGGCGGCCGGAGCATGTCATCCAGTTGCTGAAGGAGCAAATAGCGCGGGGATCTATGGCGCTAAAAGAGCAGGAGGAGCGGATTGTGACTATGCAATAGGAGATTGAACGCCTGAAGCAGACCCTGTAAGTACACCCAGAGAAAACCCCATAGTAAAATTAAAAATGAAAATATTTGAATGTTTAAAAATACAAGCTTACTTAAAATAAACTAGCCAGGAGTACACGTTCGATTATTACACTGAGCCAAGGGCCCAGAGTGAAGCAGACTGTATCAGAGCGATCACAACAGCAGCAATAGCAGTGCAATTTAAAAATGCTTCCTCGCAACTTTTACCCAGTTGCGGAGATGATTGATCCTTACATCATCCCGGTCGTAGCCACACCGGCCATCAAAGCATTCCAGGTGTATGCATCAAAAATCAATCGAGGGACCGTGGGCTGTCAGTCCCGGAGTATTTCGGAACTGACAGATTTTGCAAAGGCCGCTAGAGATGGGGAAAAAGTGCGTTTGACCGTTTTGGCGCCGACCTCGTGATTTTTTTTTCGATATCTGCCCACACTCGATATTTTGATAGTGAAAGTTTAAACCATCGATTATATCGATTTAACAACTTTTTTTTTTAATAGTTCTTTGTAATACAGTGACATGTCTACTCCGACATGTGAGTGGCAAGAACAGCAGATTTGAGTTTGTTTACTTTTGAATTTTGGCAAATCCAAAAGAAATTATTTTTTTTCTACAAACGTTCGGTGCGAATGGTTTTTAATCGCATTTATTTTAAATGCGGCACTTAGCGTTATGGGGTTCCCTGTGTAAATAAATGCGCATTAGTCTAAATGCGTTTTAATGCGCCAATGGAATCAGGCTATTAGTTCAGTAGATGCTGGTATGCATAGGTAGCGCTTGGCCACTTCCACCAGATGTATCGATGATGGCGAAAACAAAGTGACCAGATAAAATAACAGGAAAGGAAATACCCTCTGCTAGGGTATAAAAGTTTATGGTAGTACTACTTTGTACTTGATAATGTCAAATATTTAAAAAATGTAAAATAAAAAAACAAATATAATAAAATACAAAAATAACAATATATCTTTGCAACAAACTTAATTCCACCATAATAAATAATATAACGGATTTTTTTTATTTGGTTTTATTAGAAACATTGAAAGTGCAAATACAAAAGAATAATTATATTATATATTCATCTAGTCTATTAATAGTTATAATTAACATAATTCTTATTATCAAAACACAATACGTTTTGCTAAGAAAATATTTAAAATTAACTTATCCTTATATTCAAAATTAATTAAATTCAGTACAATTTGAATTTAACTCAGACATGATTGGGTCCTATGTGGATTTTGAAATCGGTCCCAGTCGCTTTCTATGGGAAAACAAGAACCACGTTTTTGTCAACAAAACAAAAATCATTTGGTCATTTCACTCGCTCTGCCGCATTTCCCATAAGCTAAAAACAGAACAATAAGAGCGAGCAGTTCAGATGCAGAAACTCACCGCGGGACCGAATTAAAGGTTCGAATCGAACCGTGAGAGACTGAATATATTCTAGGTGGAATCACTGGAAAAGTCACTCGAGAGAGCGGCAGAGCCAATGGTGCCTCTATATAGTTCTTACTCTATGATACCGTCCCGATTCAAAGAAAAACCTTGTCATTTATATGTATTACTTTAAACCGTTCGTTTTTAGATTTATTAACATCACTTTAGTTGACTTCTTACTTAATTGTAAATAAAAACATTTCGAATTGCCTCATTAACAGGCTGATTACAGCTGGGACATTTCGGTTTCTAATTTCCACTTTCATCATCTTCAATGTCATTATTTTTCAAGGAAATATTTTCAACAATTTTATCCCAACATAAGTCGCAGATTTTTACATGATTATATGGTCGAAGCCAAACAGATTCAGGCTTCAATAGGCACACATTAAATGGGTTCATTTGGACAATAGCAGCATCCGACAACTGACTTAAATTGGAACCGTCTGAGGAATTAGATGATTTTGAAGAATTAAGCTCAGGCGAATTAGTTTCCGTGTCATCCACACTGTTAAAAAGGATCGTTTAGCGAAATCGTGCGAGTTAAAAATCCCTGAATATCTATTTCTCCGTTCTCAAACAACTCCATTGCGTCCATGATTTTTTAAGCACGATTCCGAAAAACATAATTGTTCTTAGGTATAATTATCTCTTCATAAAATATTATATACTTACACGTAACTGTTTCGATATTAGTTGTTTTCCAACACCGCCGTAAACAGGAGTGCGAATTCGCGGCTTTTCTCAAATTCTGCAACAATTAAACATTGTACAAATTTAAAAAAATGCCCTTTTGCTCGAATCTTATTGCCTAAATTCAAATTATACTCTTCAACAGATCCGGTGGTTCGAGTTGAACGCTTAAAAACCGAAATGTTCTCAGGTCCTTCCTAAGAATAGAAATAGTCCATTATAATATACATACCAAAAAATTAAGAACAACACAAATTTATAAGTAATAGCTTATAATACAGAACCAACCTTTTTAAGCCACTGTTTCTCGAAATATGTTAAAAATGGAGAAAACATCTTATTTTCTAAAGATTGTGCTTGGCATTTCAGCATATTAAAAGCTTCGACTATTTTTGTAGCGGGTAGGAGCGGTAAGTACAAAACTTGAGAAAGAGCACATATGCATGTTTATTGCATTTTAGCATTTTTTCGAATCCGGACGTTTTTTTTTTCATATTTTTTGCATGCTTGTGTAAAATGGAACCAACAAGCAAAGAAGTTCATTGAGGGATGCAGTTATTTTGAGCGTTCCGCATTGCGTTTTCATAGTCCGAAATAAAAGATCCACCTTTTAAGCAACAAATGTTGCAATCAATAAATAACATAAACAAGTGCTGGTAGCATAGCTCAGATTTTCGCGTCATCAATATGAATAAAAACGGCGTTATCTAAAGCAATGCAAAAAAATACAATAATCTATTTACCTATATCAATTAAAATAATTAATTTACCTTCTGCATATGTTTAATGTAAATTATAAAAAGTTGCCTAAAAATCCCAAAAGGACAAACTTTAAAAGTGGCATCAAGAAGATAATCACGATTTTGTTCCTCAATATTATTTTCAATTATCTTGTCCGAAGAAAAAACTAAAAATACAAAATTATATACATAAGTGTGTTATACATTTTATATATAAATGTATATTTATCAACTATACCTATATCTAATTTGCGTACGGTTTTTTCTGTATAAGGCATCTCAGCAAACGAAGTGCAAAACAGAGCGGCAAAAAAAATAGCACTGATAACGGTTTTTTTGAGATTCCGAAGAGCAGACTGCAGGTGTTCGGCGGCATGATGATTGTTGTTGTGTCTGCGGACAGTAAATGCATTGTATTGCAAAGTCGAGTCGAAACTTTATCATTAAGTTCAAAAAAATTATTAATTATGGGTCGCGGAAAGCATTGTACTGACGAAAAGAGGAAAATCATTAAAAAGCTTATCGAGGAAGGCAACACCTACGCTCAGGTGGGGCAAATCGTCGGTTGCTCCAATAAAATGATTAGTAATGCCTTAAATTAAAAAAATAAACCAGAAACACGCGGTAGAAAAGCCGCAATGTCTAATTTGCTGGTGAACAGACTGGTTCGCGAGTGGAAGAAGGCCTTCTTTAAGCCGGCTACTGAGCTAAAGAAGGAGCTTAACATATCGGCTTGCATTAAAACAGTTCGGAATCGATTAAAAGATTATAAATAAAGTGCCCGTAGTCCGAGAAAAGTTCCTCTTTTGAATGCGAAGCATGTGGCAAAAAGAATAGAGTTTGCCAAAGAGCACCTGAATTGGCCGGCAGAAAAGTGGAGAAACATCCTAAGGTCGGATGAAAGCAAAATCGTGCTACTTGGAGGAAGAGGATCTCGATCCTATGTACGGCGACCCCCCAATTCGGAATACCGCCCAAGTTTCACCTGCAAGACCATAAAACACGGTGGAACGAGTATCAGTTTGGGCATGCTTTTCTTATCACGGAGTGGGTCCAATACATTGGATAAAAGGTATTATGGATCAACATGTCTATTGCGATATTTTGCAAACAGTGATGCTGCCTTATGCAGAATACGTAATGCCGTTGTTGTGGGTCTTCCAACAGGATAACGACCCTTAACATACCAGCAAGAAAGCTCGCAAGTGGTTTCAAGACAGATCCCTTCACCTAATGGATTGGCCTGCTCAGTCTACAGACTTAAACCCGATAGAGAATCTTTGGTCTGATGTAAAAAAATATGTTTCCAATACAAAACCAAGGAATAATCAGGAGCTCTGGGCTACCATTCAATAATCATGGAGCAGTATTCCACGGGAAAGGTGCCAACATTTGGTCAATTCTATGACGAGACGTTGTGCTGCTGTCATTGCTGCCAAAGGTTTTACAACCAAATATTAATACACTATATCGACAAGGAATACAAACGAATACAAATATTCCAGAACTTCCCGTTATTTTTTCGTTTTCTTAAGTTATTTTTGAAATAGTGCTATTTTTGTTGCCACCTAAAATGTTCAACGTTCACATTCTTAATGTAAATATTTCAATTTCTTGTTATTATCGACGACACTTGCAGTGTATTTCGATAAATTAGAGCCTAAAGTAAAAAAAAAAGTCTTAAACAAGTTAAATATATGAATAGTTATAAAACAAATGATCAATAAAGAAAAATGTATGTCATGGTGCTATTTTTTTTTGCCGCAGCTGTAAATAGTAGTACATACACAAATAATTTTTTTTTTAATTTTAATAATAGCGCCACTGATTTCTTTTATGAATCAATAAGTAAGTCCATTTTGCTCATTCTTATTGGATACTTATGAAGTTCATGTTTCTACGTGTTCTTTGACAATTTCTAAATGACAAAAATCTCCTCGCAGAGATACATATGTCGTTTGTAGAAGGGTGGAGATATGTCGTTTTAAGACGACATAACTCCGCGATTGCCAATGGGGGAGCAATGTCGCTTTTAAACGACAGAACTCTCCCAAATAAAACACAACATATGTATCTCCGCCGACAAAATACACTGGGCGGAGATATGACGGCGGAGATATGTCGTTATCCCGTTATTAGCTGTTCCTTACTGGTAATATTGTGTTTCCGTATGTTATTATCTAGTAAAGCCCACAATTCTCTATAACATTTATATCTGGTGACTGTCTCCATATGAGGAATGGTTTGTGGGCAACATGACTTGCCTAGCTCTTGGTGAATCTGCTCAGTAAGTTTTGGTGCTAACAGCCTGGGGTTTTCCTTAATTTTCGTCACTATTAAGCGCTCGTCATAAGCGCTGAAAATCTTATTCGGTTCGTTTCTGCCCTTATTTTCGACTGGATTTTCGTGAACGTACCGTTCAATTATATGCTGTATTATATACAGTAGACGGACTCCACTTTTGAAATGTTGTAGGACTAATTCACGCTTCTCAATTGATGTGCGAGGACCCATTGCTTATATTGTCTTTGTCTTCTAGTTAAAGCGCAAAATTAAAAAAAAAACATAAACGGGAACTGCAAGCGAATTCAACGGAGAAGCAACTGTAAAAAAACAGTGTTGAAAAACACGGCTCCATGGTTGCGCAAAAGCGTTTACAAGATCTTGCATCAAATAAGTTGTGACCAAAAATTATCTAGTATTTTTTTAAACAAATTATAAAATAAAAAAACAATTTTAATGAATTAGACGATGTTCCTTTATTATACTACTTATATTAATCTGTTATTAGGCATTCCAATTTTTAAGTTAGGTCTTTGCGTTTAAAAGTTACACCCGAATTCATTTTTAAATGGGCTCTGCATCAAATAAGCTGTGAACCCTTGTACCTTTCCCCTGTGCCACTTCGTTACATTTTTGAACAAAATTACTGCTTGGCCAAACAGCTCCACAGGTACATACATACATGTGTGATGCCTTAATTGTTTCCACTGAAGGCATTCCAACGACCTTTTGGTGATGTTTAGTTTTGAAACATGCAATATTTAAAAATAATTAAATCATATTATTTAAAAATTATTAAACGCGTAACATAAATTTCTTTATGAAAAGTTTTGTATAGCCCGCGGTGTATAAGCATAGAGTCATAGAGTAAGAAATGTATAGAGTAAGAAATGTATAGAGGCACCATTTGCTCTGCCGCTCTCTCGAGTGACTTTTCCAGTGATGCCACCTAGACTAAAACAGGGGAAATTTTCAGTCTCTCACGGTTCGATTCGAACTTGTAATTCGGTCCCGCGGTGAGTTTCTGCATCTGAACTGCTCGCTCCCATTGCCAAGGGCTGGTGCGAGCAGTGCAGTTGCAAATTCATAACGGGACCGAATTGCAAGTTCGAATCAAAAACTTAAAAGTGGGGGTGGGAAATCAAGGTTAGCTTCGAACATGGCTCTCAGCAGAGCTTGGGCAGAGGTCCGGGCAGAGCAAATGGTGCCTCTATATAATTCTTACTCTATGCCCGCGGTGAGTTTCTGCATCTGAACTGCTCGCTCCCATTGCTAAGGGCTGGTGCGAGCAGCATAGAGTAAGAAATGTATAGAGGCACCATTTGCTCTGCCGCTCTCTCGAGTGACTTTTCCAGTGATGCCACCTAGACTAAAACAGGGGAAATTTTCAGTCTCTCACGGTTCGATTCGAACCTTTAATTCGGTCCCGCGGTGAGTTTCTGCATCTGAACTGCTCGCTCCCATTGCTAAGGGCTAGTGCGAGCAGTGCAGTTGCAAATTCACCATGGGACCGAATTGCAAGTTCGATCCAAAAACTGAAAAGTGGGGTGGGAAATCAAGGTTAGCTTCGAACATGGCTCTCAGCAGAGCTTGGGCAGAGGTCCGGGCAGAGCAAATGGTGCCTCTTTACATTTCTTACTCTATGCGAGCAGTGCAGTTGCAAATTCATAACGGGACCGAATTGCAAGTTCGAATCAAAAACTTAAAAGTGGGGGGGGGGGAAATCAAGGTTAGCTTCGAACATGGCTCTCAGCAGAGCTTGGGCAGAGGTCCGGGCAGAGCAAATGGTGCCTCTATACATTTCTTACTCTATGCTCTATGGTCCGACGCTCGAGATGATGCTTCTGCTGCTGGTGGTGTTGTTCAACAAATTAGATTGAATTTTATATTATTTTAAAAGAAATCTTACCTGTGGTTCCGTGGTGGTGCTGTCCTCAAAGTTGACTTTATCCCGCAGAATCCTCCAAAGCCGCCCAGACAACTTACCTTCCTAACATTTTCCCCCATTCAAAACGCGAACAATTTCTGTTTTTTAAATGTGGTTTTATTAACACATTTATATACATAGTTAACTTCTGCATTGGCTCGCTGATTACTTGCTCGCCCTTCAATGCCTCTTTAACTGCGTCCACTATCGCAATCTCCAATGTGCTCCTCTCCTTGGCTTCCTTCGCCTTACGTATGGCCTCACGTGAGCGGCGGCGCCTCCGGCTTTGATTTCCTTGTCGGAGTCCTCCCCCTGGAGGTGCAGGTATTGGGGGTATGCGGGGTAGTGAGGCTGTCCAAAATTATACGGATTCATCTGTAAATAATTAAAAAACTGTAATTAATAATAAAATTTCAAACTTTTACTTACCTTAAAGTTGTTTACGGCACGCGCTCGGAAACCAAAGTGACCAGATAAAATAACAAGAAAGGAAGCAAACTTCGGCAAGCCGAAGTTCATATACACTTGCAGCTATTGCAAAAATTAAATATTTTTTTTAAAACATTAAAATTATGATTTACTTGCGTATATGTTTAAAACCATTGAAGCAATGATGATTTGCAGATCTATTGTTAGATAGTTATTTTATATATTCTTATTATTTCTATGGGAGCTATTTGCTATAGTCGTCCGATTTTTATGAAATTTAAACCGTAAATCGGAAAGTTTCATGCAGATAGCTTTAAAACTGAGAGACTAGTTTGCATATAAACGGACGGACAGACGGACATGGCTAGATCGACTCGCCTAGTGATCCTGATCAAGAATATATACTTTATAGGGTCGGAGACGTCTCCTTCACTGCGTTGCAAACTTCTGACTGAAATTATAATACCCTCTGCAAGGGTATAAAAATTAAATAATTTTCGAAAGCAGACCAAGGAAGCACATTTCTAAAAGTATATTTACCAAATCGACTGTTTAGTCATTTTTCGTCACAAAATTTGAATCGGATCTATGTACTTGCTAAAAAAGAATTTTTAATTATTTCAAAAACTGCTTCGGAAGACACCACTCTCCCTCATCAGCAATCTTTTCTTTTCATTGTGTTGTAAACAAATTTGAAAAGGCGGTAGATCGGACAGCTTTTGAAAACTGCCCAAAAATACATAACAACAGTTAATAAGAACATTAATAACTGATATAATTAAATTTAAATAATATAATATTACGTAGAAGAGGATACATAGCAATAGTTAATAAGAACATTCATAACTAATATTAAATTTAAATACTATAATATTACATAGAAGACGATACCTATATGTGTTTTAAATTGTTGAGTTTTTTTTATTTTTTGACAGTGCTTATTGTTTTGAATTGAATCAAATTCGACTGTGTTGGAGAATCTCTTCTTTATTTCTTTTATTTCTCTGCTTATTCTTCCACTAGCTTTCTGAGTTGCGTCCCATTCCTCGTGGTACCACTTGCTGTGCCTGTATAATAGCACCTTTAACAAATGTTTTAAAATACTTTGTCTGTGCTGAGCGCACGGATCAGTAGAAGCAAACCAATAAGGATAAGTACTCACAAAAATTTCGCCGTTGCGGACGTTTCTTAAATTCGTGGTCGAATATGTATACATGCTGCAATGTTATTTCAAACATGGCATCAGAAGGATTTTTTAAATATAGTTCATAAGAACTGTAATTTTTTGCCTTGATGAACTGTTCAGTTTTTGATTTCATTTCATCAAGGCAAGCCAGGGATTTTGTGCAATTAGGGCAATTGTCAGCATTTAATTTTTTTAAAATAACGTAGCCCAAGAAATATCTTACAGCATTACGTTCTCCTAAATTATTGTCAGGGCAAGCACTTTCTTTAGGTTCAAAAACTATTTGAGATGGAAATTCAGATTTTTCCGCACAACTTTCCAATTGTATTCTGCTTTTGTTAATTTCCTCCAACATTCCTGGCTCATAAGACCAGTCTAAGGAAATGTCGCTATCAGGAATACAATTTGTGTTTTTCGTTGTTCTCTCATTTATTATTTTTGTCGCCCACAAATTTTTTAGTGCATACAGTAATTGCTGTGCTGTGGGGTTTGTGAAATTACCAAATTTGGATCTTAACAACCCAAACAAGATTTGTAATGGATTTTGGCAAAACCTATTTAAACGTATAAATTCGACGTTTTCGGTTTGCGAGAGTTGTTCACATACGTTAATAATTCTTTGGCAGCTTTCTTTTAGCTTTGCTACGCAAGTTGCACTTGAGGGTTTTCCCGTATTGCGGAACTCTAGAAACTTTATTTTATCTAAAAACTGCATGAAATTTTCCAACTTATATTTCATGATGTTATCTGAGCGATAAGTGCCTTCATTTAAAAGGTCAAACCCATCATTCATTTGTTTAAGGAATTCTGAAGTTGCCAATGCATTGACAGAACTTTGTAAATTTTCAGCATTTCTCAATACATTGATTCCGTGGCTTACAGTGTTCGAAAATACCTGAGTCGCCAATTTTACATTCATTTTTTGAAAATTATTTGGATCAATGTGCTTATCTGATAGCTTTGGAGCCAAACGAAATACACCGCATGAGTCAATGCTATAGAACTCTTGAATAACCTTCCAATACGCGACACTTTTATTTGAAATTTCATCAAATTTAAGTGGGTCCAAAGGTAATTTAACATCTCTGTTCAGGAAATTATTTCGAATACTCTTAAACAAATGAACAAAGTCAAAAATGAATTCTGGTCTAGGCTTAGACAAAAGTGGATCCAAACTTCTAAAGGCTAAGCAATCCATAGCTCCTTGATCGCCCACTATAGCCGTTACATTAAGGCCAATATTTACGCAACAATCAACTGCTCGTTTTTTTATGTTGGCATAATGGTGACCTCGAACGAACTTATTTACAAAGAAAACGTCAAGAACATATTTCCATGGTTTTACCTGGCCGCGGATCATAAAGGCGAGCACCCTCTGCTGGAGATGAATATATGTCATCGTCCGAAAAACCGTCTCCCAAGTCTGCAAATCCAACAACTCGGTCAGACTTGGGGACATACTCCAGTCCTGACTTTATGCACATTTCATCAAAGCGAATTGTGCAATTCTTTTCGAACTCACTCATTTTCTTTACAAATCCTGCCAATATTTCAATATGTTCGCCTGAGAAGCCAGGTAAGAACTCTTTTAAAGGCAACCACCTTCTTAAAGATGTCTCAGACGGCATATTAAAACCTAAATTTAGTCGCATATTGCTGTAAGCCCTTGGACTGTTCATATATATTTGCAAGAATAGTCGCTTTTCTGATTCTTTGCAATAAGTTCCCTTTTTTCTAGAAACAATGTTTTGGAATGTAGCCACATTTTCATTTATTGCTACAGCATGCTCTTGCTTTTTGCTTTTAAGCAGATCTGAGCATTCCAAAAACGTTTTCTTAAATAATTTAAATTCATCATTGAAGAGCAACTGACTCCGATCGGACTCGCGACTTCGCTCTATATATGTCCTACTTGTTTTTTCAAGCTTTAAGGTTTTGGACAGCAGATCTGTCACTTTGACCTCTAGCTTGGCAGATTTCTCTTGGAAAATCATTATCTCCAGCGTTAAATCAAAATTTTTACTTTCCAAAGAATCGTTTTTACTTGTAATGGCATAATTTCTTTTTATCAGAGCATCATTTTGGATTTCCAAAGAGGAAATATACTGCTCCAATTCTATTTTTTTTCTAAGCAAAGCTGTGTTTTTCTCACTGCTTTCCTTTTTTTCCTTTTGTAATAAAAAATTATACCTCTTCAAAACATTCTTTTCTCGTAAAAATTTGATGTTTTGCTCTTTATAGATTTTAATATTTCTCTTTAAGACGCTTATGATAGGTCTCAAAGGTCTTTTCAAGAAAGTGCTGGGATACGTGCCAAAAGAGCTCAATTGTGCGCTGATTGAATTTTGAGGTTTTCAAACCATTTCATCTTATTTTCCTTGTTGGGAAAATAATAAGCCACGATATGGCCCGCACAATTGGGCACGACGCATTTTTTTATTCTGATATTTTTATTTAAATTTAAATTAAATTTTAAGTGGTTTAAGATTTATCAACTTTTAAAAGTGTCATATTTTAGGGCTCTAGCTGCCAATGTTAGTAAAATAAAAATAATAAACTGGGGCCTGCTGGCCCAGTGTGCAGTGCTTTACTTACTGTTTAGCCTCTGACATTTTATTTCGCTTTTGAATACGTATCTGTAAAATAAGAATGCCAGTATTAGAGCTTAAAGATTATAAATGTTAATTGTCACATTTGTTTGTCTAACTAATATGATATTACAACCTTAATTTAATTAAAACAATGCTTACCTATATTTTATTTCACTTTGTTTTCTCTTTCTTTCTTTTTTTTTGAATTGGCAACGCCTACAGAGAGAGGAAAGAGAGATTGGTGGTCAAACCAAAACATGCAAAAAATACTGAATCCTTACCTGGGTAAAATACTTTTAAATGTAAAATTCATACTTTTAAATACGGAACAATTATTTATTTTTATTCGCAAAGTCCTTATAGGTATCATTCTAGACAAAAGCTACTAAATACATATATATCTATAAAACGTATAATAAAAAAAATAACAGCAGTTCAATCATTTTTTATTAAAACCACATTTATTTATTAATATAAAATGTACATAATTTATTTAAAATGTATTGTGACTTATATATCTTAACAGTGGAACTTACTTAAAATCATCATAAAACATAACGAAATAAATGATCTTTTGGGTAAAAGCCTTAAAACGAAGCAATAGTGATTAATATTTAATTTTTTAAAATTAAAATTTTGTTGTTACTTAATATTTTTAATACAAATTGTGTTATACAAAATAAATATTTTTAAATACTTTTAAGCAATTTAGTTTTGCCTGTCTTAAAAATCGAAATTCTGGTTTCATTTTCAAATCGAACTCAAAAAAGCAGAGCGGCAGAGCAAATGGTGCCTCTATACATTTCTTACTCTATGGCTGAACTCTTCTTTCGCAAGCAGGTCTTACGGCAGTTGCATCCTGTTGCTGGTCGCTTGCACATGTTCGAACAACTGATATCTTCACCACACTGTTCAAACACCGGCGTCACGCAAGCGTCCAGAAATTTGCGGGCAGAGCAAATGGTGCCTCTATATAGTCATAGAGTAAGAAATGTAATGTATAATTCTTACTCTATGATATAGTTTCTTACTCTATGATGACGCTGCTGCTGCTGGTGGTGTTGTTCAACAAATTAGATTGAATTTTATATTATTTTAAAAGAAATCTTACCTGTGGTTCCGTGGTGGTGCTGTCCTCAAAGTTGACTTTATCCCGCAGAATCCTCCAAAGCCGCCCAGACAACTTACCTTCCTAACATTTTCCCCCATTCAAAACGCGAACAATTTCTGTTTTTTAAATGTGGTTTTATTAACACATTTATATAGTTAACTTCTGCATTGGCTCGCTGATTACTTGCTCGCCCTTCAATGCCTCTTTAACTGCGTCCACTATCGCAGTCTCCAATGTGCTCCTCTCCTTGGCTTCCTTCGCCTTACGTATGGCCGCACGTGAGCGGCGGCGCCTCCGGCTTTGATTTCCTTGTCGGAGTCCTCCCCCTGGAGGTGCAGGTATTGGGGGTATGCGGGGTAGTGAGGCTGTCCAAAATTATACGGATTCATCTGTAAATAATTAAAAAACTGTAATTTATAATAAAATTTCAAACTTTTACTTACCTTAAAGTTGTTTACGGCACGCGCTCGGAAACCAAAGTGACCAGATAAAATAACAGGAAAGGAAATACCCTCTGCTAGGGTATAAAAAGTTTATGGTAGTACTAGCTTCTACTTGATAATGTCAAATATTTAAAAAATGTAAAATAAAAAAACAAATATAATAAAATACAAAAATAACAATATATCTTTGCAACAAACTTAATTCCACCATAATAAATAATATAACGGATTTTTTTTATTTGGTTTTATTAGAAACATTGAAAGTGCAAATACAAAAGAATAATTATATTATATATTCATCTAGTCTATTAATAGTTATAATTAACATAATTCTTATTATCAAAACACAATACGTTTTGCTAAGAAAATATTTAAAATTAACTTATCCTTATATTCAAAATTAATTAAATTCAGTACAATTTGAATTTAACTCAGACATGATTGGGTCCTATGTGGATTTTGAAATCGGTCCCAGTCGCTTTCTATGGGAAAACAAGAACCACGTTTTTGTCAACAAAACAAAAATCATTTGGTCATTTCACTCGCTCTGCCGCATTTCCCATAAGCTAAAAACAGAACAATAAGAGCGAGCAGTTCAGATGCAGAAACTCACCGCGGGACCGAATTAAAGGTTCGAATCGAACCGTGAGAGACTGAATATATTCTAGGTGGAATCACTGGAAAAGTCACTCGAGAGAGCGGCAGAGCCAATGGTGCCTCTATATAGTTCTTACTCTATGATACCGTCCCGATTCAAAGAAAAACCTTGTCATTTATATGTATTACTTTAAACCGTTCGTTTTTAGATTTATTAACATCACTTTAGTTGACTTCTTACTTAATTGTAAATAAAAACATTTCGAATTGCCTCATTAACAGGCTGATTACAGCTGGGACATTTCGGTTTCTAATTTCCACTTTCATCATCTTCAATGTCATTATTTTTCAAGGAAATATTTTCAACAATTTTATCCCAACATAAGTCGCAGATTTTTACATGATTATATGGTCGAAGCCAAACAGATTCAGGCTTCAATAGGCACACATTAAATGGGTTCATTTGGACAATAGCAGCATCCGACAACTGACTTAAATTGGAACCGTCTGAGGAATTAGATGATTTTGAAGAATTAAGCTCAGGCGAATTAGTTTCCGTGTCATCCACACTGTTAAAAAGGATCGTTTAGCGAAATCGTGCGAGTTAAAAATCCCTGAATATCTATTTCTCCGTTCTCAAACAACCCCATTGCGTCCATGATTTTTTAAGCACGATTCCGAAAAACATAATTGTTCTTAGGTATAATTATCTCTTCATAAAATATTATATACTTACACGTAACTGTTTCGATATTAGTTGTTTTCCAACACCGCCGTAAACAGGAGTGCGAATTCGCGGCTTTTCTCAAATTCTGCAACAATTAAACATTGTACAAATTTAAAAAAATGCCCTTTTGCTCGAATCTTATTGCCTAAATTCAAATTATACTCTTCAACAGATCCGGTGGTTCGAGTTGAACGCTTAAAAACCGAAATGTTCTCAGGTTCTTCCTAAAAATAGAAATAGTCCATTATAATATACATACCAAAAAATTAAAAACAACACAAATTTATAAGTAATAGCTTATAATACAGAACCAACCTTTTTAAGCCACTGTTTCTCGAAATATGTTAAAAATGGAGGAAAACATCTTATTTTCTAAAGATTGTGCTTGGCATTTCAGCATATTAAAAGCTTCGACTATTTTTGTAGCGGGTAGGAGCGGTAAGTACAAAACTTGAGAAAGAGCACATATGCATGTTTATTGCATTTTAGCATTTTTTCGAATCCGGACGTTTTTTTTTGCATATTTTTTGCATGCTTGTGTAAAATGGAACCAACAAGCAAAGAAGTTCATTGAGGGATGCAGTTATTTTGAGCGTTCCGCATTGCGTTTTCATAGTCCGAAATAAAAGATCCACCTTTTAAGCAACAAATGTTGCAATCAATAAATAACATAAACAAGTGCTGGTAGCATAGCTCAGATTTTCGCGTCATCAATATGAATAAAAACGGCGTTATCTAAAGCAATGCAAAAAAATACAATAATCTATTTACCTATATCAATTAAAATAATTAATTTACCTTCTGCATATGTTTAATGTAAATTATAAAAAGTTGCCTAAAAATCCCAAAAGGACAAACTTTAAAAGTGGCATCAAGAAGATAATCACGATTTTGCTCCTCAATATTATTTTCAATTATCTTGTCCGAAGAAAAAACTAAAAATACAAAATTATATACATAAGTGTGTTATACATTTTATATATAAATGTATATTTATCAACTATACCTATATCTAATTTGCGTACGGTTTTTTCTGTATAAGGCATCTCAGCAAACGAAGTGCAAAACAGAGCGGCAAAAAAAATAGCACTGATAACGGTTTTTTTGAGATTCCGAAGAGCAGACTGCAGGTGTTCGGCGGCATGATGATTGTTGTTGTGTCTGCGGACAGTAAATGCATTGTATTGCAAAGTCGAGTCGAAACTTTATCATTAAGTTCAAAAAAATTATTAATTATGGGTCGCGGAAAGCATTGTACTGACGAAAAGAGGAAAATCATTAAAAAGCTTATCGAGGAAGGCAACACCTACGCTCAGGTGGGGCAAATCGTCGGTTGCTCCAATAAAATGATTAGTAATGCCTTAAATTAAAAAAATAAACCAGAAACACGCGGTAGAAAAGCCGCAATGTCTAATTTGCTGGTGAACAGACTGGTTCGCGAGTGGAAGAAGGCCTTCTTTAAGCCGGCTACTGAGCTAAAGAAGGAGCTTAACATATCGGCTTGCATTAAAACAGTTCGGAATCGATTAAAAGATTATAAATAAAGTGCCCGTAGTCCGAGAAAAGTTCCTCTTTTGAATGCGAAGCATGTGGCAAAAAGAATAGAGTTTGCCAAAGAGCACCTGAATTGGCCGGCAGAAAAGTGGAGAAACATCCTAAGGTCGGATGAAAGCAAAATCGTGCTACTTGGAGGAAGAGGATCTCGATCCTATGTACGGCGACCCCCCAATTCGGAATACCGCCCAAGTTTCACCTGCAAGACCATAAAACACGGTGGAACGAGTATCAGTTTGGGCATGCTTTTCTTATCACGGAGTGGGTCCAATACATTGGATAAAAGGTATTATGGATCAACATGTCTATTGCGATATTTTGCAAACAGTGATGCTGCCTTATGCAGAATACGTAATGCCGTTGTTGTGGGTCTTCCAACAGGATAACGACCCTTAACATACCAGCAAGAAAGCTCGCAAGTGGTTTCAAGACAGATCCCTTCACCTAATGGATTGGCCTGCTCAGTCTACAGACTTAAACCCGATAGAGAATCTTTGGTCTGATGTAAAAAAATATGTTTCCAATACAAAACCAAGGAATAATCAGGAGCTCTGGGCTACCATTCAATAATCATGGAGCAGTATTCCACGGGAAAGGTGCCAACATTTGGTCAATTCTATGACGAGACGTTGTGCTGCTGTCATTGCTGCCAAAGGTTTTACAACCAAATATTAATACACTATATCGACAAGGAATACAAACGAATACAAATATTCCAGAACTTCCCGTTATTTTTTCGTTTTCTTAAGTTATTTTTGAAATAGTGCTATTTTTGTTGCCACCTAAAATGTTCAACGTTCACATTCTTAATGTAAATATTTCAATTTCTTGTTATTATCGACGACACTTGCAGTGTATTTCGATAAATTAGAGCCTAAAGTAAAAAAAAAAGTCTTAAACAAGTTAAATATATGAATAGTTATAAAACAAATGATCAATAAAGAAAAATGTATGTCATGGTGCTATTTTTTTTGCCGCAGCTGTAAATAGTAGTACATACACAAATAATTTTTTTTTTAATTTTAATAATAGCGCCACTGATTTCTTTTATGAATCAATAAGTAAGTCCATTTTGCTCATTCTTATTGGATACTTATGAAGTTCATGTTTCTACGTGTTCTTTGACAATTTCTAAATGACAAAAATCTCCTCGCAGAGATACATATGTCGTTTGTAGAAGGGTGGAGATATGTCGTTTTAAGACGACATAACTCCGCGATTGCCAATGGGGGAGCAATGTCGCTTTTAAACGACAGAACTCTCCCAAATAAAACACCACATATGTATCTCCGCCGACAAAATACACTGGGCGGAGATATGACGGCGGAGATATGTCGTTATCCCGTTATTAGCTGTTCCTTACTGGTAATATTGTGTTTCCGTATGTTATTATCCAGTAAAGCCCACAAATTCTCTATAACATTTATATCTGGTGACTGTCTCCATATGAGGAATGGTTTGTGGGCAACATGACTTGCCTAGCTCTTGGTGAATCTGCTCAGTAAGTTTTGGTGCTAACAGCCTGGGGTTTTCCTTAATTTTCGTCACTATTAAGCGCTCGTCATAAGCGCTGAAAATCTTATTCGGTTCGTTTCTGCCCTTATTTTCGACTGGATTTTCGTGAACGTACCGTTCAATTATATGCTGTATTATATACAGTAGACGGACTCAAATCCACAATTTTGGCAATTCCGCGTTAGGAGACCCCACTTTTGAAATGTTGTAGGACTAATTCACGATTCTCAATTGATGTGCGAGGACCCATTGCTTATATTTGTCTTTGTCTTCTAGTTAAAGCGCAAAATTAAAAAAAAACATAAACGGGAACTGCAAGCGAATTCAACGGAGAAGCAACTGTAAAAAAACAGTGTTGAAAAACACGGCTCCATGGTTGCGCAAAAGCGTTTACAAGATCTTGCATCAAATAAGTTGTGACCAAAAATTATCTAGTATTTTTTTAAACAAATTATAAAATAAAAAAAACAATTTTAATGAATTAGACGATGTTCCTTTATTATACTACTTATATTAATCTGTTATTAGGCATTCCAATTTTTAAGTTAGGTCTTTGCGTTTAAAAGTTACACCCGAATTCATTTTTAAATGGGCTCTGCATCAAATAAGCTGTGAACCCTTGTACCTTTCCCCTGTGCCACTTCGTTACATTTTTGAACAAAATTACTGCTTGGCCAAACAGCTCCACAGGTACATACATACATGTGTGATGCCTTAATTGTTTCCACTGAAGGCATTCCAACGACCTTTTGGTGATGTTTAGTTTTGAAACATGCAATATTTAAAAATAATTAAATCATATTATTTAAAAATTATTAAACGCGTAACATAAATTTCTTTATGAAAAGTTTTGTATAGCCCGCGGTGTATAAGCATAGAGTCATAGAGTAAGAAATGTATAGAGTAAGAAATGTATAGAGGCACCATTTGCTCTGCCGCTCTCTCGAGTGACTTTTCCAGTGATGCCACCTAGACTAAAACAGGGGAAATTTTCAGTCTCTCACGGTTCGATTCGAACTTGTAATTCGGTCCCGCGGTGAGTTTCTGCATCTGAACTGCTCGCTCCCATTGCCAAGGGCTGGTGCGAGCAGTGCAGTTGCAAATTCATAACGGGACCGAATTGCAAGTTCGAATCAAAAACTTAAAAGTGGGGGTGGGAAATCAAGGTTAGCTTCGAACATGGCTCTCAGCAGAGCTTGGGCAGAGGTCCGGGCAGAGCAAATGGTGCCTCTATATAATTCTTACTCTATGCCCGCGGTGAGTTTCTGCATCTGAACTGCTCGCTCCCATTGCTAAGGGCTGGTGCGAGCAGTGCAGTTGCAAATTCATAACGGGACCGAATTGCAAGTTCGAATCAAAAACTTAAAAGTGGGGGGGGGGGAAATCAAGGTTAGCTTCGAACATGGCTCTCAGCAGAGCTTGGGCAGAGGTCCGGGCAGAGCAAATGGTGCCTCTATACATTTCTTACTCTATGCTCTATGGTCCGACGCTCGAGATGATGCTTCTGCTGCTGGTGGTGTTGTTCAACAAATTAGATTGAATTTTATATTATTTTAAAAGAAATCTTACCTGTGGTTCCGTGGTGGTGCTGTCCTCAAAGTTGACTTTATCCCGCAGAATCCTCCAAAGCCGCCCAGACAACTTACCTTCCTAACATTTTCCCCCATTCAAAACGCGAACAATTTCTGTTTTTTAAATGTGGTTTTATTAACACATTTATATACATAGTTAACTTCTGCATTGGCTCGCTGATTACTTGCTCGCCCTTCAATGCCTCTTTAACTGCGTCCACTATCGCAATCTCCAATGTGCTCCTCTCCTTGGCTTCCTTCGCCTTACGTATGGCCTCACGTGAGCGGCGGCGCCTCCGGCTTTGATTTCCTTGTCGGAGTCCTCCCCCTGGAGGTGCAGGTATTGGGGGTATGCGGGGTAGTGAGGCTGTCCAAAATTATACGGATTCATCTGTAAATAATTAAAAAACTGTAATTAATAATAAAATTTCAAACTTTTACTTACCTTAAAGTTGTTTACGGCACGCGCTCGGAAACCAAAGTGACCAGATAAAATAACAAGAAAGGAAGCAAACTTCGGCAAGCCGAAGTTCATATACACTTGCAGCTATTGCAAAAATTAAATATTTTTTTTAAAACATTAAAATTATGATTTACTTGCGTATATGTTTAAAACCATTGAAGCAATGATGATTTGCAGATCTATTGTTAGATAGTTATTTTATATATTCTTATTATTTCTATGGGAGCTATTTGCTATAGTCGTCCGATTTTTATGAAATTTAAACCGTAAATCGGAAAGTTTCATGCAGATAGCTTTAAAACTGAGAGACTAGTTTGCATATAAACGGACGGACAGACGGACATGGCTAGATCGACTCGCCTAGTGATCCTGATCAAGAATATATACTTTATAGGGTCGGAGACGTCTCCTTCACTGCGTTGCAAACTTCTGACTGAAATTATAATACCCTCTGCAAGGGTATAAAAATTAAATAATTTTCGAAAGCAGACCAAGGAAGCACATTTCTAAAAGTATATTTACCAAATCGACTGTTTAGTCATTTTTCGTCACAAAATTTGAATCGGATCTATGTACTTGCTAAAAAAGAATTTTTAATTATTTCAAAAACTGCTTCGGAAGACACCACTCTCCCTCATCAGCAATCTTTTCTTTTCATTGTGTTGTAAACAAATTTGAAAAGGCGGTAGATCGGACAGCTTTTGAAAACTGCCCAAAAATACATAACAACAGTTAATAAGAACATTAATAACTGATATAATTAAATTTAAATAATATAATATTACGTAGAAGAGGATACATAGCAATAGTTAATAAGAACATTCATAACTAATATTAAATTTAAATACTATAATATTACATAGAAGACGATACCTATATGTGTTTTAAATTGTTGAGTTTTTTTTATTTTTTGACAGTGCTTATTGTTTTGAATTGAATATAATTCGACTGTGTCGGAGAATCTCTTCTTTATTTCTTTTATTTCTCTGCTTATTCTTCCACTAGCTTTCTGAGTTGCGTCCCATTCCTCGTGGTACCACTTGCTGTGCCTGTATAATAGCACCTTTAACAAATGTTTTAAAATACTTTGTCTGTGCTGAGCGCACGGATCAGTAGAAGCAAACCAATAAGGATAAGTACTCACAAAAATTTCGCCGTTGCGGACGTTTCTTAAATTCGTGGTCGAATATGTATACATGCTGCAATGTTATTTCAAACATGGCATCAGAAGGATTTTTTAAATATAGTTCATAAGAACTGTAATTTTTTGCCTTGATGAACTGTTCAGTTTTTGATTTCATTTCATCAAGGCAAGCCAGGGATTTTGTGCAATTAGGGCAATTGTCAGCATTTAATTTTTTTAAAAATAACGTAGCCCAAGAAATATCTTACAGCATTACGTTCTCCTAAATTATTGTCAGGGCAAGCACTTTCTTTAGGTTCAAAAACTATTTGAGATGGAAATTCAGATTTTTCCGCACAACTTTCCAATTGTATTCTGCTTTTGTTAATTTCCTCCAACATTCCTGGCTCATAAGACCAGTCTAAGGAAATGTCGCTATCAGGAATACAATTTGTGTTTTTCGTTGTTCTCTCATTTATTATTTTTGTCGCCCACAAATTTTTTAGTGCATACAGTAATTGCTGTGCTGTGGGGTTTGTGAAATTACCAAATTTGGATCTTAACAACCCAAACAAGTTTTGTAATGGATCTTGGCAAAACCTATTTAAACGTATAAATTCGACGTTTTCGGTTTGCGAGAGTTGTTCACATACGTTAATAATTCTTTGGCAGCTTTCTTTTAGCTTTGCTACGCAAGTTGCACTTGAGGGTTTTCCCGTATTGCGGAACTCTAGAAACTTTATTTTATCTAAAAACTGCATGAAATTTTCCAACTTATATTTCATGATGTTATCTGAGCGATAAGTGCCTTCATTTAAAAGGTCAAACCCATCATTCATTTGTTTAAGGAATTCTGAAGTTGCCAATGCATTGACAGAACTTTGTAAATTTCCAGCATTTCTCAATACATTGATTCCGTGGCTTACAGTGTTCGAAAATACCTGAGTCGCCAATTTTACATTCATTTTTTGAAAATTATTTGGATCAATGTGCTTATCTGATAGCTTTGGAGCCAAACGAGATACACCGCATGAGTCAATGCTATAGAACTCTTGAATAACCTTCCAAGACGCGACACTTTTATTTGAAATTTCATCAAATTTAAGTGGGTCCAAAGGTAATTTAACATCTCTGTTCAGGAAATTATTTCGAATACTCTTAAACAAATGAACAAAGTCAAAAATGAATTCTGGTCTAGGCTTAGACAAAAGTGGATCCAAACTTCTAAAGGCTAAGCAATCCATAGCTCCTTGATCGCCCACTATAGCCGTTACATTAAGGCCAATATTTACGCAACAATCAACTGCTCGTTTTTTTATGTTGGCATAATGGTGACCTCGAACGAACTTATTTACAAAGAAAACGTCAAGAACATATTTCCATGGTTTTACCTGGCCGCGGATCATAAAGGCGAGCACCCTCTGCTGGAGATGAATATATGTCATCGTCCGAAAAACCGTCTCCCAAGTCTGCAAATCCAACAACTCGGTCAGACTTGGGGACATACTCCAGTCCTGACTTTATGCACATTTCATCAAAGCGAATTGTGCAATTCTTTTCGAACTCACTCATTTTCTTTACAAATCCTGCCAATATTTCAATATGTTCGCCTGAGAAGCCAGGTAAGAACTCTTTTAAAGGCAACCACCTTCTTAAAGATGTCTCAGACGGCATATTAAAACCTAAATTTAGTCGCATATTGCTGTAAGCCCTTGGACTGTTCATATATATTTGCAAGAATAGTCCCTTTTCTGATTCTTTGCAATAAGTTCCCTTTTTTCTAGAAACAATGTTTTGGAATGTAGCCACATTTTCATTTATTGCTACAGCATGCTCTTGCTTTTTGCTTTTAAGCAGATCTGAGCATTCCAAAAACGTTTTCTTAAATAATTTAAATTCATCATTGAAGAGCAACTGACTCCGATCGGACTCGCGACTTCGCTCTATATATGTCCTACTTGTTTTTTCAAGCTTTAAGGTTTTGGACAGCAGATCTGTCACTTTGACCTCTAGCTTGGCAGATTTCTCTTGGAAAATCATTATCTCCAGCGTTAAATAAAAATTTTACTTTCCAAAGAATCGTTTTTACTTGTAATGGCATAATTTCTTTTTATCAGAGCATCATTTTGGATTTCCAAAGAGGAAATATACTGCTCCAATTCTATTTTTTTTCTAAGCAAAGCTGTGTTTTTCTCACTGCTTTCCTTTTTTTTCTTTTGTAATAAAAAATTATACCTCTTCAAAACATTCTTTTCTCGTAAAAATGTGATGTTTTGCTCTTTATAGATTTTAATATTTCTCTTTAAGACGCTTATGATAGGTCTCAAAGGTATTTTCAAGAAAGTGCTGGGATACGTGCCAAAAGAGCAAATGGTGCCTCTATATATTTCTTACTCTATGGCTGAACTCTTCTTTCGCAAGCAGGTCTTACGGCAGTTGCATCCTGTTGCTGGTCGCTTGCACATGTTCGAACAACTGATATCTTCACCACACTGTTCAAACACCGGCGTCACGCAAGCGTCCAGAAATTTGCGGGCAGAGCAAATGGTGCCTCTATATAGTCATAGAGTAAGAAATGTAATGTATAATTCTTACTCTATGATATAGTTTCTTACTCTATGATGACGCTGCTGCTGCTGGTGGTGTTGTTCAACAAATTAGATTGAATTTTATATTATTTTAAAAGAAATCTTACCTGTGGTTCCGTGGTGGTGCTGTCCTCAAAGTTGACTTTATCCCGCAGAATCCTCCAAAGCCGCCCAGACAACTTACCTTCCTAACATTTTCCCCCATTCAAAACGCGAACAATTTCTGTTTTTTAAATGTGGTTTTATTAACACATTTATATAGTTAACTTCTGCATTGGCTCGCTGATTACTTGCTCGCCCTTCAATGCCTCTTTAACTGCGTCCACTATCGCAATCTCCAATGTGCTCCTCTCCTTGGCTTCCTTCGCCTTACGTATGGCCTCACGTGAGCGGCGGCGCCTCCGGCTTTGATTTCCTTGTCGGAGTCCTCCCCCTGGAGGTGCAGGTATTGGGGGTATGCGGGGTAGTGAGGCTGTCCAAAATTATACGGATTCATCTGTAAATAATTAAGAAACTGTAATTAATAATAAAATTTCAAACTTTTACTTACCTTAAAGTTGTTTACGGCACGCGCTCGGAAACCAAAGTGACCAGATAAAATAACAAGAAAGGAAGCAAACTTCCACTTGCAGCTATTGCAAAAATTAAATATTTTTTTTAAAACATTAAAATTATGATTTTCTTGCGTATATGTTTAAAAACATTGAAGCAATGATGATTTGCAGCTCTATTATTAGATAGTTATTTTATATATTCTTATTATTTCTATGGGAGCTATATGCTATAGTCGTCCGATTTTTATGAAATTTAAACCGTAAATCGGAAAGTTTCATGCAGATAGCTTTAAAACTGAGAGACTAGTTTGCATATAAACGGACGGACAGACGGACATGGCTAGATCGACTCGCCTAGTGATCCTGATCAAGAATATATATACTTTATAGGGTCGGAGACGTCTCCTTCACTGCGTTGCAAACTTCTGACTGAAATTATAATACCCTCTGCAAGGGTATAAAAATTAAATAATTTTCGAAAGCAGACCAAGGAAGCACATTTCTAAAAGTATATTTACCAAATCGACTGTTTAGTCATTTTTCGTCACAAAATTTGAATCGGATCTATGTACTTGCTAAAAAAGAATTTTTAATTATTTCAAAAACTGCTTCGGAAGACACCACTCTCCCTCATCAGCAATCTTTTCTTTTCATTGTGTTGTAAACAAATTTGAAAAGGCGGTAGATCGGACAGCTTTTGCAAACTGCCCAAAAATACATAACAACAGTTAATAAGAACATTAATAACTGATATAATTAAATTTAAATAATATAATATTACGTAGAAGAGGATACATAGCAATAGTTAATAAGAACATTCATAACTAATATTAAATTTAAATACTATAATATTACATAGAAGACGATACCTATATGTGTTTTAAATTGTTGAGTTTTTTTTATTTTTTGACAGTGCTTATTGTTTTGAATTGAATCAAATTCGACTGTGTTGGAGAATCTCTTCTTTATTTCTTTTATTTCTCTGCTTATTCTTCCACTAGCTTTCTGAGTTGCGTCCCATTCCTCGTGGTACCACTTGCTGTGCCTGTATAATAGCACCTTTAACAAATGTTTTAAAATACTTTGTCTGTGCTGAGCGCACGGATCAGTAGAAGCAAACCAATAAGGATAAGTACTCACAAAAATTTCGCCGTTGCGGACGTTTCTTAAATTCGTGGTCGAATATGTATACATGCTGCAATGTTATTTCAAACATGGCATCAGAAGGATTTTTTAAATATAGTTCATAAGAACTGTAATTTTTTGCCTTGATGAACTGTTCAGTTTTTGATTTCATTTCATCAAGGCAAGCCAGGGATTTTGTGCAATTAGGGCAATTGTCAGCATTTAATTTTTTTAAAAATAACGTAGCCCAAGAAATATCTTACAGCATTACGTTCTCCTAAATTATTGTCAGGGCAAGCACTTTCTTTAGGTTCAAAAACTATTTGAGATGGAAATTCAGATTTTTCCGCACAACTTTCCAATTGTATTCTGCTTTTGTTAATTTCCTCCAACATTCCTGGCTCATAAGACCAGTCTAAGGAAATGTCGCTATCAGGAATACAATTTGTGTTTTTCGTTGTTCTCTCATTTATTATTTTTGTCGCCCACAAATTTTTTAGTGCATACAGTAATTGCTGTGCTGTGGGGTTTGTGAAATTACCAAATTTGGATCTTAACAACCCAAACAAGTTTTGTAATGGATCTTGGCAAAACCTATTTAAACGTATAAATTCGACGTTTTCGGTTTGCGAGAGTTGTTCACATACGTTAATAATTCTTTGGCAGCTTTCTTTTAGCTTTGCTACGCAAGTTGCACTTGAGGGTTTTCCCGTATTGCGGAACTCTAGAAACTTTATTTTATCTAAAAACTGCATGAAATTTTCCAACTTATATTTCATGATGTTATCTGAGCGATAAGTGCCTTCATTTAAAAGGTC
This sequence comes from Drosophila gunungcola, assembly GCF_025200985.1. Taxonomy (NCBI): domain Eukaryota; kingdom Metazoa; phylum Arthropoda; class Insecta; order Diptera; family Drosophilidae; genus Drosophila; species Drosophila gunungcola. Next base: position 233,307 of record NW_026453189.1, on the reverse strand, counting down.
AAACCCATCATTCATTTGTTTAAGGAATTCTGAAGTTGCCAATGCATTGACAGAACTTTGTAAATTTCCAGCATTTCTCAATACATTGATTCCGTGGCTTACAGTGTTCGAAAATACCTGAGTCGCCAATTTTACATTCATTTTTTGAAAATTATTTGGATCAATGTGCTTATCTGATAGATTTGGAGCCAAACGAGATACACCGCATGAGTCAATGCTATAGAACTCTTGAATAACCTTCCAAGACGCGACACTTTTATTTGAAATTTCATCAAATTTAAGTGGGTCCAAAGGTAATTTAACATCTCTGTTCAGGAAATTATTTCGAATACTCTTAAACAAATGAACAAAGTCAAAAATGAATTCTGGTCTAGGCTTAGACAAAAGTGGATCCAAACATCTAAAGGCTAAGCAATTCATAGCTCCTTGATCACCTACTGTAGCCGTTACATTAAGGCCAATATTTACGTCCTATGGGAGCTATATGCTATAGTCGTCCGATTTTGATGAAATTTAAACTGTAAATCGGAAATATTTTACCATTACTATATGTTGAAGAACCAAACAAAAAATTTAAAAACAGCAAAGTTATAATTTTTTTTCATTTATTTTTCCGATTGTTCCTATGGGAGCTATATGCTATAGTCGTCCGATCCGGCTCGTTCCGACTTATATACTACCTGCAATAGAAAGACAACTTTTGGAAAAGTTTCATGCAGATAGCTTAAAAACTGAGAGACTAGTTTGCATATAAACGGACGGACAGACGGACGGACAGACGGACATGGCTAGATCGACTCTACTAGTGATGCTGATCAAGAATATATATACTTTATAGGGTCGGAAACGTCTCCTTCACTGCGTTGCAAACTTCTGACTGAAATTATAATACCCTCTGCAAGGGTATAAAAGCAAACAAAACAAGCAAAAATTAATTAATTAATGCGTAATGTATCATAAGCGTTCAGCAGAACAAACATGATAATTGATTACTGATCCATGAGTGATCATGTTGTTCTGTCCATTGTTTTACATAAATAAAGAAATCCAAATATGTTGTCTTGAAATCTACTCAATATATATAATTATATATGTATGTATATTATAAAAAAGGATATATATATATATATAAAGCAGATATAAATATAGTAGTAGTAGTGTGTCCTTTATTTATAAAAAATACATTGAGGGAACGGCATTACAAATTTAAAATTAAAGTGATTTACATATATTTTTACAAACAAGAAAAGCAGTAGATATATATCGACTTGGTTGCGCTGATGTAGTTAAATAGAGCCGACCAACAGAGCCCATCCAGTGCAGCTGCGCCTTCCCAAAATGCAGCAGGCGGATCTCCCGCAAAATGGGGCAGAGTCCTATAAAGTGCACGATGTTTTCCTGCTCCCTCTTGTTGCAGATCGGGCACACAGTGTCGCTGGCTGTCACGTTTGGTATAAAGCTTAAAGGCTTCTGGCCATGAAAATTGTGCGGATCTTCTCCACAGAGAATGCGTCGGTAAAGTAATTACAAGCGCCAAGATCATATATAAGATACCTACGAGTCGCACTTCTCCTTGATTCCGTTTTGAGCTGAGTCCTGTAGGTTTCGACCATTTTTATACCCTTGCAGAGGGTATTATAATTTCAGTCAGAAGTTTGCAACGCAGTGAATGAGACATCTCCGACCCTATAAAGTATATATATTCTTGATCAGCATCACAAGGAGAGTCGATCTAGCCATGTCCGTCTGTCCGTCCGTTTCTACGCAAACTAGTCCCTCAGTTTTAAAGCTATCTGCATGAAACTTTCCCAAAAGTTGACTTTCTATTGCAGGTAGTATATAAGTCATATATATATCATATAGCTCCCATAGGAACAATCGGAAAAATAAATACAAAAAAATTAAACCTTTGCTGTTTTGAAATTTTTTTTTTAGTTCTTCGACATATAGTAATAGTTAAATATTTCAGAACTACGGTTTAAATTTATTTAGTTTTTTATTTATTTATTTATTTATTCATTTATTCGCCAATGGATATATCCTTATCTGGCTATTAGCTAAAGTAACTTAAAACTAAGTAATAATTAAAAAATATTCCCTAAGTAATTGCCTAAGCACATCCTTCTTGGATCCCCAAACCAATCGAATACTTAGTGGCAAAGAGTTTAAAAGTCTTAAAGTTCTTAAGATTGGCTCATTACGCGCATAGTTAGTCCTCGCAGCACTTTCAAAAAATGGGATGATGGTACGAAGACTCCTGGCAGGGATATTGAATTTAATTGAGCTTAATATTAATGGACTATCTATATTACCAATTATAACATCATTAATATAGAGCAAGCTCGCTATCGAACGGCGATCTTCTGGACTGCAGGTATGCAGAAGGCAACATTGGCTAGAGTAAGCTGGCAAAGGTTCCGAAAAGTTTAACGGCTGAAGTGCAAATTTTAGGTACTTTTTCTATAGCCTCTCAATTCTATTGATATGGACAACACTTGACGGGTTCCAAATAAAGGAAGCATATTCCACTCTTGAACGCACAAAAGCTGAGAACACTGTCAGTCGTGAGTACGGGTCCTTAAAAAGTATGGTGTTTCTTTTGACAAATCCGAAAATTGCATATGCCTTCGGCAGAACATGGTTCACATGGTTAATAAACAAAAATTTACTGTCGAAAAGGACCCCAAGATCCATAATCTCAGTAAGTGCAGAGAGTGAATGGTTATTGATAACATATGTAGAAAGAATATTTAAGATACATTTACTATAGCGAACAACATAACATTTATTTAGGTTGAGAGGTAAATAGTTCTGAATACACCATAAACTGATTTTGTTCAAGTCCGATTGTAGCAAATAGCTGTCATTTAAGGAATTCACTCGCATGTATATTTTAAGGTCATCCGCATAAAGAAGATACTTGGCAGATTGAATGCAGAAACAAATATCATTAATGAAAATAATGAAAAGCAAAGGATCAAGAGAACTGCCTTGAGGAAGACCAGAGGTTGCTTCAAGAGGTTAGAAACAAACCCGCTGACCTCAACATGATAGGATCGGTTTGCCAAATAAGAAGAGATCCAATTTAGAAAAGAGCCGTGAATACCAAGCTTAAAAAGTTTTGCTTGCAAGGCAGAGTGAGAAACCTTATCAAAAGCCTTGGCGAAATCAGTATAAACTGTGTCCACTTGGGAATGTAACTCAAAGGCTTGTAGGCAATGTTTAGCGAAAATAGCTAAATTCGAGGTAGTAGAACGACCAGGCATGAACTCGTGCTGATTAGGGTCAATATAAGTACGTATCAGGAAGGTTAATTTTTTAACTACAATTCTCTCGAATAGCTTGGCAATATTGCTTATTTTAGCAATCGGCCTGTAATTAGAAACCTCAGACTTGCTTCCGCCTTTATGAACTGGTAAAATTTTGGCAATTTTCCATCTAGAAATAAATTTACCCTGAAGTAGCGAAGACGAGAAGATCATCTTAAGGGGTTGAAGAAGACTGTGATAAAAATTTTTTAAGAAAAAATGAAGAAACTCCATCAATGTCAGGCTTAATGAAGTCGTCAAATTGTGAAATAGCTTCAGAAATGTCATCATCATTAATTTCAAGGGAACCAATATTACACATTTCTGGAATGTTATTTAGAATTTGCTGGTCATTCCAGTCACAAGCAGGCTCAAAATTGGCCGAAAAAAAGGAAGCAAATAAGTTTGCAATAGTTGTCCCAGAATTAGCTGTAGTATTGTTATATGACACAGTTGACGGTATGGAAGAGTGAGATTTCTTTGAATTAATAAAACGCCAGAACACATTTGGATTTGACTTTAAGCTATTTTCAATGTCGGAAATGTATTGATTATAAAGAAATTTATTAAGAAACTCAAATTCCCGCTTATGCTGTCTATATCTATCACGATCCAATGGATTACCCCATCTAATGAACCGTTTATAGAACTTATTTCTTAGATTTTTATATTTCTGGAGACCTTTTGTACACCAAGGAAGCCTATAGGAACCCCGTACCTTGATTGAACACGTGCTGTCAAGAATATTTTTTAAACCGACAAGAAAGTTATTGTAATTGGTCTCAATGCAAGCATTTGATAGCAAGGAAACCCAATCCATAGACGTGAGGCAATCACTTACGGCAACCAAGCTGGCATGATCAAAATTATACATAGGAATAAAGTTAACAACTGGTAAGAAATTATAAAATTCAATATTAAAGCATAAGGGCTTATGATGAACACCACAACTAGAAATACTAAATTCAGCAAGGTTTACCGAGGAATGAACAATAGAATTGATGAATATTAAATCTAGTAGCCTATGCAAATCATTAAAGATGTAATTTGTCTGGGTGAGGCCCATACTATAACAATTATCGATAACAATAATTTCATGTGGCTGGTGTACATTGCCAGGCACCATAGCAAGGAATTGCGGATCGCATGACCATATGTAACGAACAACGTTGAGCTGATGGTATTGCAAACTGTTAGCCCTGCAAGCGTTTAAATCCGGCTCTAGCTCGTCAGCGAATGTCGTGGTGTTCTTGGGAGGCTGCAGCTTACGGGTGCTCTTAAATATCTTTAACAAATAATATGTATTGCGTGCAAACAGGCAACGAGCCAATATCGGCCGGAAAAGAGATAGCATATCAAACAGACAGACAGACAGAGATAGCACTTCTCACACTACACGCCCCTAGATGTGAATGGGGGTGTTATCAGCCCACCCTACCATGGCCAATGCTCTTCCAATACAATACTGCATCAGGCCCCTTTTTAATAACTGATTCTACGAAGGCTCTCGGGTTAGCATGGAGTTAAAAAGATGATTGTTTATTCAGACATTATAATAAGTGTTTATTCACTAAATATAAGAGGGAAAGATATTAACTTCATTTAAATTAAGATATTTTGTGTATACAGGTATTGTTTAAAACTAGCATGCATAATTCTTAATAAAACTTTAAATTTTCATTTTTTTTTTTTTTTTCATTTCAGTAACAAAAGGGTATTAAATATATTTAAATCGAAAATAACAGATTTACTTTTCTACTTCACTGTTTTCTTTTTGTTTGTTTAATAAGAAATATTATCGTTATCATTCAGACAATTTATTTAGTATTTGGTTGCTTTTATATTTCAAGGTTTTTTTTTTTTTTGTATAGCGATAAATTTTTACTTGATCAATTAATTGCGTAATAAAATTTCGGATAACTCTCAAGACCGTTAACTTTGCCGAAGGGTATTAAATTGTCAAACTTGGCTCACCTGAGAAATCCCACTGATGAAAGCGCTTCCATATGTTGGTGGTGTTGCTGAAAATTTGTATACAATATGCAAGCCAAAGAAATTCGGCAATTACAACCTTATCGGCTCATACGTCTGCACATCTTTAACTGGTCCGAAACTTACATACACATCTCTAGAATTTTACATGTTCCTCCTCTCCACCTATATTCGCATCTTTTTTAGTCTATTTATAACTAACGATAAAAGCTTTCGAACTTCTTGTTCTCTTCTTATGCACACCTACTGCTCTTTTTCTATTCACATTTCTTTTAACATTTTAACTTATTTATATTTTTTTATTGATTTTAATTAGTAGAACTTAGCCTTATCTTATACGATTTTTATGTCTTCAACCGGTTATATGTTTTTATTTGGCAACTTCAAATTTACTTCATTTTATCTGTGTAAAAATCTGGGTTTGCTTTTACTTTTGTGTTTACATTAAGGTTTGCGTTTACTTTTATATGTACTCAGCTTTGCGATCACTTGTATATGTCGGAGATGGCTCATTTATTTCCATTTTTCGGACGCAGCAAGTTCTGTTCGTATCAGTGGCGCGATCGTAACTGAACTCGCTACGCACATTCCAAGTTATTTCACAAGTTTTGCAAATCATAATGCTATCTCTTTTCTACGCCCCTACGAACAGACCTTACTCAACAGCAGAGTATGTCTCTTTTCCTGAGCTGTTGTGCGTTCTGAAAACCACCGTTAGCGACATCGTGTCGCCACTCAAAATGTACATGCATGCACAATGGTCAAACTAACCATTCTATGCCACACACATACAGTGGGCAAATTAATCATTCTACGACACGGCCTTCCTGACAAATCACACGTCCTCGTGTGTTTGATCTAGGATTTTCTCAATTATCGTCAAATTTTATTTACCATTTAATTCATTAACTTTTATTTATATAAAGTTTCAACTTTTATACCAAACAATCAAATTGGTTTTACAATGACATCACTTAGACGTTTTCATAACATTTTGTCTTAAGTCAAACTTAACAATTCTTCTTTTCTGTAATTCCATTATGTTGTGTAGTTATTCTAACTGATTTTAGCCATAACAAGTCCTTCTGTCATGGTGCTATCAACACTGACCCCCGCCACAGCAAGTCCTTCTACTATGGTGCGATCGATTGACCCCCGCCATAACAATTCCATCTGTTATGGTGCGGTCGATTGACCCCCGCCATAACAATTCCATCTGTTATGGTGCGGTCGATTGACCCCCGCCATAACAATTCCATCTGTTATGGTGCGGTCCCTATATCCCCTCTTGGGATTCCAAGGCAACTGCTGTGCCATCTTTATCTCTATTTCTCATTTGAGAGTCAGATGCATCTCCTCGTGAGTCATCTAGTTCTTCATCAATTTCTTTACTTAATTCTCTATTGGGCAATGCCCTCAAAAACTCATGTGCATACTTATAAGTTCTTTTGCTTGTTAAAGACTTTAAAACATATCTATCGCCATCTAGTTGTTCGATTATTTCGAACGGACCTTTAAATTTCGGATCAAGCTTAGTTTGGTGACGCTCTTCGTTTTTTAGTAAAACATGGTCTCCCACAATATATTTTATTATCTTTGCTTTATTCTTATCATATCTATGTTTATCATAACGAGCATTAGCCTCCATATTTTCCTTGGCTTGTTTTCTTATAGACTCTCTATCAATTAAATTATCCTCTTCTTCACCTATTGGTAACAAACAAAGAGGTCTAGATTCTCTACCAATTAGCATTTCTAATGGAGTAAACTTTGTGACTCGATTGGTGGTACAATTAATTGCCAATTGTACTTCGGTTAGAGCATCTTGCCACGACCTCTGACTAGTTTCGACTGCTGTCAACATACTCTTAAGCGTGCTCATTATACGCTCTACCTGGCCGTTTGCCCTACTCGCGCCTGTAGCAATTAAGTGTAGCTCAATCTTTTGGGAGGAACAAAATTCACGGAATCCTGAGCTTGCAAAATTACGGCCCTGATCCGCTATAATGCGTGTAGGCGCACCAAACAAACACACGACGTCCTTAACAGCTTTGATTGAACATTCAGTATCAATATTTAAGGTGTGATGTAAGTAAACAAATTTCGTGAACGCATCTACTAAGACAATTACGTACTCCTTTAGGTCATTCTTTCCACTCATCTTTCCTGTTATATCAATATGCACTGTGTGCCACGGGATGTCTACCTTAGGAATCGAATGTAATTCAGATTCCAACTGGTGGCTTAGCTAATTTGCAAGTAATGAAATTTTCAACAAATCTACGAACGTACTTTGACATATTTTCAAACCAGTAAAATCCATAGACTTTATCCAATGTTTTCTCCCAACCTAGATGCATGATGAATTCATGAACATGATTAATCACTTCCCATCTAAATGCCCTAGGGATTACAGGCAAACATTTAGTCCTGCCATTTCGTTGTATCTTTCTATATAAAACTCCTTTCCTTAAATCATAGGTTTTTAATAAATGCTTGGCAATTCGTTATTTTTGAACTTAGCTAATATATCTGCTACCTCAGGGTCACGTTGTTGTTCAGAAATCAACCAGTTGTCAGTTACCTCGGTTAAATTAATGCGTTTTTCTGGAATTTTATTTTGACCATTATTTTTATCGGGCACTGGATTCCGAGATAAACAATCTACATGCGCCATACGATCACCCTTCCTGTATTCTATGTTAAAGTCAAACGATTGTAAAAATGCCCACCACCTATGTACCCTCGGCGTTAAGTCTAGCTTTGTGCAATCAGCCTTTAAGGAATTGCAGTCCGTATATACGACAAATTTACGTCCCTGCAAGTAGTGACGGAAGTGTTTGATACCATTGACTACTGCTAGCGTTTCTAACTCGTACGAATGATATTTTGACTCAGCAGGGGATGTGCATTTACTATAATATTCTACCACATGGGGTTTGTCGTTAATTTTATGCAACAATATAGCACCATAGCCAATCGAACTTGCATCGGTGTGCAATTCTATTGCATGTTTCGGGTCGAGTATAGTCAACACAGGTGCCTGCGTCAAAACTGTTATAATTTTAGTCCTTATTTGCTCATGCTGCTGTTGCCAAGAAAAATCAGAATTTTTCTTTGATGTGAGTTTATACAAAGGCTTAAGCGTTTCCGAGAATTTTGGAACGAACTGTCTAAAATACGAAGCCAATCCTATGAATTGTCGTAATTGCGACACAGATTGTGGAGGCGGTAAATCTAACAATGCTTTTACTTTACGTGCGTTTGGACTAATTTCTCCGTTACTTATCTCAAAACCTAGGTATTCTATGCGAGTTTTAAGAAAGGAGCACTTGGTTATGTTAAATGAAAATCCCGCTTTACTCAATGCTTCTAATACAATACGCAACCGTTCTAAACCTTCTTCTTTAGTTTCGGCTATAACCAACACGTCATCAATGTAAACGACAGCGCATGAGTGTGCCAGTGATCCCAATGCTCTTGTTATGGCCCTCTGAAAAACAGAAGGTGCATTTTTCAAGCCAAAAGGCATGGTCAAAAACTCGTACTGGCCCTCTGGAGTCACAAACGCGGTTCGTTCAATTGAATTTTCGTGTACTGGAATTTGGTAAAAACCACTAGCCATATCTAAGCACGAGAAATATTTTGCACCGCGAAGCCGGGCAATCTGGTCTGCGATAAGAGGCAATGGATACCTATCAGCAATGGTATTATCATTTAACATCCTGTAGTCCACACAAAGACGATCAGTGCCATTTTTCTTTTTCACTAACATCATTGGGCTGGCGAAAGGTGAGCAACTTGGACTTATAATATTTGCTTTTAACAACTCATCGATTTTACAACGCACCAGGTTTTTCTCTTCCTCGCCAAGCCTATAGGGACGTCGTTGCACTGTCTTTTGTGGATCTATTAACTTAATTTCCAACAGCCCTGTCGAGACTCGAGTTTTTGGTATTCCACTAATAAACCAGTCAGAGTAGCATTTTAGGATATTTGTTAAGACAATTTTATCGGAATCAACTAAATCTGTATCAGAACTTATAATATCCTCGTAATCACCTTATCTATCATTTTCGTTTTATAAATTTGAAATTTATCAGCGTCTATCATCACGCCAAAGCCTTGGCTAAGAATCTCTCGACCAACTAACACATCGTATTTCAAATACTTGTCTAAAATTACGTGTAACAAAATCTCAAAACAGTATTGTTCAATATTTATATTACATAAAACTTGTTGAGTGCTATAAATTGCATCGTTACTTATGCCATTGAGTTTTACAACATTATTAACTCTTTTCCCTTTAAATTTATGGGCGACACTTTCCTTGACCAGTGAGCATTCTGCACCGGAATCGAAACAAAATGGAACAGACTCACCGGATGCCTTTATTGTTCCAGAGGGTGGAGCTACTGCGCAGATATCCACTCGCTTCTCAAAAATTCTTTCGCATCCACCTGATCGGACTTTAGGACATGCGGATGCAAAGTGCCCAATTTCGCCACATTTGAAGCATTTGACACCAGATCGATCTTTCACACCCGTCGTATTTGTGCCGCTGTAGGTTTTGCCTTTACTCTTACCCTGCTGCAAACGTGCCCGACATTCGGCATATTTATGCCCAACCTTTCCGCAGTAGTTGCATTTCACCAGGGACGGAGATTGGAACTTTTTGCGATCCGAGCCAGTTGCATCGTCTTCTATGCTACGCTTCATGAAGGAGTGTGCCTGCAACTGTTGTTGTAGCTCATTGCGAGTTTTTACATTGGTGGTACAAATCAAGCGCGCCAACTTGCTGTCAACTTGAGCCATGTGAGCCAAAGTTACAGACACAGCTATTTCTTCTAAATCCTTGGCTTTCCATTTAGACATAAGCATCGTGACAATCCGGCTGCCGTATTCAGCAAAGCCTTCTTCTGGTTTCGGTCGACCCTTGGAGTCTGCATGTTTTTAATTATTTCCATCAGGTTCCGATTTTGCAGTTCCAATGCTAACAAATGTGGATCAGTAGGCAAAGCAGATCCCACTTCTGATGTCGGAGATGGCTCATTTATTTCCATTTTTCGGACGCAGCAAGTTCTGTTCGTATCAGTGGCGCGATCGTAACTGAACTCGCTACGCACATTCCAAGTTATTTCACAAGTTTTGCAAATCATAATGCTATCTCTTTTCTACGCCCCTACGAACAGACCTTACTCAACAGCAGAGTATGTCTCTTTTCCTGAGCTGTTGTGCGTTCTGAAAACCACCGTTAGCGACATCGTGTCGCCACTCAAAATGTACATGCATGCACAATGGTCAAACTAACCATTCTATGCCACACACATACAGTGGGCAAATTAATCATTCTACGACATATACATGCATTTCTTTGTTTGCTTTTATATTTACATTTAGTTTGCTTTTACTCTTATATACGCATTTTGCTTTGCGTCTACCTTTGGGCACTATTCTGACTTAGTTTTAGACACTTCACTATGGGAAATACTGGGATTTAATTACTGTAGGCCATAGCTGCAGATTATGAGAGCACAGACGGGTTTATAATCACTTGTTGGTATGCAATTTAATTAAGTCGACAGACGTATGATACCAAAAAAAATGCACTGAAAACTTATTGCGGCATGCTGCTGGCGCTGGTTATGTTGAGTTCCTGATGGCGTTTCCTTCTCCTTGCTGCTCCGGGGTTTAGACGAAGACGTGGACGAACTGAACTTCCTTTTTGGGGCAGAAATGACTGACGATATGATCGCCGGAGGTACTCGGCGACGAAAGGGCATGTAAGAACGCCGTCCCCTATGACAAATAAAACGCCTGAATGAGGCCATGTTCACTTGCACCGGTTATAGGTTATGACTTACCCGTGAGGGTGTGGTAACTAACCGTTTTGGCCAGAATCTGGCCAAGAATTGGTTCACTGCACTGTAATACCGTATGCCGCGCAAAAATTTGTGCAGTGGTGAGCTGCGAAAGCCTTGATCGGCCACAACCTCTTTACTTTTAGTTGTATTATCGCTTGTACTTTAGTTGTATTATCGCTGTTCTACAACCGCTCAGGTCGAGACTCAGATTAAGAAGAAATCATGAGGTTTTCGAGGGCGGCTATTACAAGATGGGTTACAACCGGGATTAGAGCTGGGCTATCGCTAAAAACGTTAACGCTAATGCAGTCCTACCTATTGACGATTAATCTTCCCCTCTTAAGGTTGCCCTTTACAGCCGATACCACCCGCTGGGTGGCGCAACTAAACATACGATATGAGGTTCTATACTCCACTACACATACAACAGATGCCAAATTAAAATCTCCTGTCACAACAAGACCAACAGAGTCATCTATGCTGGCATGTAGGCAGGCAATGTTATTCATATGCGCCTGATAAAGCGTAAAGTCACTTCCAGGGGGAATATAAGAAGCAACTATTACAGTCTTCCCAGACAATCCAGATACCTCAACAGCCAACTGGTCCAGAAGAGAGTCCTCGTTTGAAAGTACAGCTGCGCAGCAAGAGAAGGTACGACGGACAGCCACGATGACGCCTCCACCTCTCTCGCACTTCATTCTGCTGAAGTCTCTATCCTTGCGATAGACATGGAATAAATTAGTATCGAAGAACTCATTGGAGTTGAAGTTGAGGTTGAGCCAGGTTTCAACCAATATTGTTATGTCGTAACCACTGTTGGAAGTGCTCATGAAGACAGACTGAGTTTTAGTTCTCATTCCAGATATGTTTTGAAAATACATTTTATGGCAATTAATTCCAATTCTTTTGACTGATGAATTCTCAGAAACTGTTGCCATAGTTTCATAACGGAAGTCATGAAATGGTATCGAAAAATCCACATGCGGCCTTTTCCTCGCAAGTCCAAAAAAGCCATTCAGAGCCGTACGCAATATTCCAGTCCGGATACGTATTGGTAGTGGAAGATTATCATTACGAAGGTTATAGTTGCAATCCATTCGTCCAATCGTAGAAGACCAACTTGCAGATACTTCCAGAGTCGATGAGTGCCCTTGGGAGCGCAATGCAGAAAGCGCCTCATTAAAGAGAGCGCGCTACTATCATATGCATTGGGTACATCAGAAAAAACAGCCGTCAGGAGCGACTGAGCGTATGAAGCCCCATGATGATGATGCGAAAACAGCTGCGGCTGCACGCCTTGATTCGAAACGATGTAGAGGACGAGCGGCCTAAGCACCAGCTTAAGCATTTGTTGTTGGTGAAGAGGTTGAGAACTGCAGTTATAAATGATGCACGAAAGTGAACCAATAATGACGTCAGAGCCAGTGACGTCGATTACTGGGGGTTTTTTGATGGAAGCTTGGCAGGGGTAGATGTACGCAATGGTTCACCCAATGTGTCCACCACGGTCGACTCCAAGTGCTCTCTCTCCCTGTGGACGAATCGGCTCACCTTAACTGATAGTGTCCAGAAATCACCGCTGAAGACAGTCTGATAATACTGCTCCGGGACTCCAAGCTTAAAGTCAATGAACTTCAGTGTGCTAAGATCTTCATCTTTTTTTGTTAGTGAATAGCATGATATGGTGTCAGAATTTACTTTTAACTTGTCAGAAACAAACTTGCACAGCGCCTCTGGCTTTGTGTTTACAGTGAATTTGCCAATATGCAAAAATCTTTTGCTGGGCAATGCTGCAAGTTGATCACAAGCGAGCGCCGAACCAATAATATGCTTCTTGTTGTTACGATTCTTTTTATTTTTCTTGGAGACAACCGTAAAGCCCTCATTGAGAGGGTTATGGTCTGACACAACGGGATTGGTATGATGGGAAGTAGATGAAGCCGGAGGTTTATTTGCAACTTTTTCCTTCTTCCGCTTGTTGGTGTTAACATTAGCCGGGGCATCCACAGATTCAGGAAAAGCGATTTGAAACATTGTATTTAAGTGGAAGTATAGGCTTTTAAGTTCACGAAGTTCTTCAATGATTTCGTCTGTTTTTGAGTTCGAACCATTGCTCACTACACAGCTATCACATTGCCATAACAGATTTAGCATAATAGTTAGCAATTTTATTGCCTCTTCAGGCAAATTAACACAAGAAGTGTGGAAAGTGCGATGACAAAGCGATGAACATCGAACCGCCTCAAAACCACGAAGTTGCGCATGCGCATAGAGTAAGAAATGTATAGAGGCACCATTTGCTCTGCCCGGACCTCTGCCCAAGCTCTGCTGAGAGCCATGTTCGAAGCTAACCTTGATTTCCCACCCCACTTTTCAGTTTTTGGATCGAACTTGCAATTCGGTCCCATGGTGAATTTGCAACTGCACTGCTCGCACCAGCCCTTAGCAATGGGAGCGAGCAGTTCAGATGCAGAAACTCACCGCGGGACCGAATTAAAGGTTCGAATCGAACCGTGAGAGACTGAAAATCGATACTATCGTCGATTGTTTTACAGCTCTACAGGATATATTAACATTGTTATTTGCAAGCGAATTTTTAGGCTGAAGATTCGGTTGTGATTCAGAATTTTTTAAGATGATTTTTACTTGGCTATTTTGGGATTTTTTGAAAATGGGGATGCATTTTGGCCAAGTCTGTGTTTTTAAGCCTAGTACTCAGATCGACGAACAGTTTCGCCAGCGACTTTATTCCTTCTAGTGAGACCGAAGTTTCCAGAGTTTACCCGAGTTCGTGTGCTTCGGTCATACTGTCAATCAGCTGGGCTTGTTGACAAACAAATTAATTTGAGAAAGCAAAATCAAAGATGTTGAATATAAACGACGCTAGAGTTAAATTTGTTATGCAATGGTGGCTTTTTCGTGTTTTTGTCTTTTTTCAAGACAAAGATCAAAATTCATCAAAGATTAAATTTTGTATTCTGTTCGCCAGGACCTGACAATCATTCATCGAGAGTTCATTACAGACGTCTGGCAACGCTCTGCATTAACGAAAGTGCTAGCCGGTTATTTGCCTTTTGCTCTCTCTCATAGGCGGCCACCGTTTTTTGTCGATCTGAATACTAGGCTTTACGGCGGGTTCTGGCGTACGTTCATGAATATGAAGCGGATGTCTATATATCCAAAAGATCAGTTAAAATTCTAAATGTATTAAATGTATTTGGCAATAACATCATATATTGTTGATGGTTGTTATATGTATATGTATGTAAGCCAAGAAATGTTAAAAAATAGGTTTACTTTACTATGGGTAAACTAAATGCATTACAAAACAAGAAAGGAAACAAATTAAATGCTCTTTAATTTTGATTTATATGCGTATATGTTTAAAAGCATTGAAGCTATGATGATTTTCAGCTCAATCGAATAGATCGTTCTTATAGCAGCTATATGATATCGTTTTCCTATTTAAACAAAATCAAAAGCGTAATTCTAAACTATCAAATTTTTACTTTGTCAAAAAAAAAAAATAAAAACTAGAGAAGTTAAATTTTATTATATCCTTGCAGAGGGTATTATAATTTCAGTCAGAAGTTTGCAACGCAGTTTAGGAGACATCTCCGACCCTATAAAGAATATATATATTCTTGATCAGCATCACTAAGAGAGTCGATCTAGCCATGTCAGTCTGTCCGTCCGTTTCTACGTAAACTAGTCCCTCAGTTTTAAAGCTATCTGCATGAAACTTTCCCAAAAGTTGTCTTTTTATTGCAGGTTATATATATATATATCGGAACGAGCCGGATCGGACGACTAAAGCATATAGCTCCCATAGGAACAATCGGAAAAATACATGAAATAAATTATAACTTTGCTGTTTTTTAATATTTTTTTTAGTTCTTCGACATTTAGTAATGGTTAAATATTTCAGATTTATGGTTTAAATTTCAAAACCGGACGACTATAACATAAAGCTTCCATGGGAACAAAAAAAACTAAACAAATTTTTGAAATGTAAGTGTTCTATTTTGTAATTTTTTTTTTTTAATTCTTTTTGACTTAATAATTTGACGGTTCAAAATTACGCTTTTAATTTTATTAAAATCAGAAAACGATATCATATAGCTGCCATAGGAACTTTTGAATAATTGAGCTGGAAGTCACCATAGCTTTAGTGTTTTTAAACATTTACGCAAGTAAATTATAATTTTAATGTTTTCAAGAATATTTAATTTTTGCAATAGCTGTAAGGGTATATGAACTTCGGCTTGCCGAAATTTGCTTCATTTCCTGTTTTTAATTCATTTCGTTTGGACTTGCGAAAATTCAAAAGTAAACAAACCCAGATCAGCTGTTCGTGCCCCTCACATGTCGGAGTAGCATTAGCTAAATGCTAATGCGCCAAAGGAATCAGGCACATTTAAAAAGTCCAATAATGCGGCAATGGAATCAGATAAATCAAATAAATTCTTAATTGATAAAGATGCCGCTATCGGGTTGACCACTTTAAAAAAAAAAATAACAAAGTATTTTTTACACAATTTTTTCGACATTTTCCAATATTTGAAAAATACTTATGATCAAAAATTTTTTAAACCAAAGGCAGACGCGAAAGAGAGTTTAATTTTTGAGGATTATATTTTTAAAATTTTAAAGTCTTCAAAATATAAAAAATCGATTTTCTTAAACATTTTTAGACCGAAAACCTCTTTAAATCAAAAGAATAGAAGAATTTCGAAGAATATATATGTAGGAGATAGGGGGTCTGGTTCGTCTGCCATTATGGAATTATATTTCTCTGCACGAGCGTCTGTTCCGTTTCGCAGGCTTTCTTGAACTGCCTTCCTCTCGCTCATTATTCTCTACCTATCATTGCGCCACGCGCACTCATTCAAAAGCTTCTCTCTTCCTTATTTCTTTTTAACTTCGTTTATTCAATACACTCAGAGACTTACAAATAATATTTCTTCATTACATTTCAAATTAATAACCGACATATATTTGATTCATTGTTAAGCCGTTAAGCCTCTGCTAATTATTTCTCTGATGATGTTGGACCGGATTTCCTCCACAATATGAGTGCCACACCGCAGCGAAGTGCACCAGACCGGTGCATTAATATGTTTTGTCTCATCCAGGTGAATTGTGGTCGACGCCGTGATCTTTCTGTACTGATGAGAGAATCAGGGCATCTCTTTGCACTGATTCAAGAGCCCAACGTGGATCAGAGAGAAGAAATCATCGAATTTCGTGCTGACATGCGTGTCTGTCATCGCTGTTGACGACCCAGATGCCATCTGCATGCCCATTGCACAACTTACGACGACGCTCGGAGTATGCGTGAGAGTCACTGGAAGGTATGGCACAATCTTCATGTCCTCCGTATACTGCCGTTTTGGAGCGGACAATCCCTACATCGGATACCTGGATGCGGTTCTGCTGTTGGCCGGCAGAAACCCAACTATCCTCGGCCTGGATGCGGACGCAGGCTCTCCTATGTGGTTCAGCAAAATCCCAGACAACACTGGGACTAGCGAAAATCGCGTAAGGGGTCAGCTGCTAACAGCGTGGGTCTTTGGAAATCGAGCTGGAGTGCTCAACGTTGCCAGCCAGGAGTTTGATAATTACACGGAGCCCAGGCGCCAGAGTGATATCAACGCGACCTTCGTCAATGAAGCAGCCTGTACATGGGCTACTTACGACTGGAGAGTGCTCCCTTGGGAATCGAGTGATCACAACATTATCAATGTTGCGATTGCACCCGACCCAAGCAGTGCAATTGAGAACTTAGTTCTTTTACCGCAGTGAAAACTCTAAAGAGCGAATGATCCTGCCTCTTATCGAAGCATTTGCCTTTTACCAGTGTTTGGAAAGGTGCTTGAGGGAATCATGGTGAATCGGGTAAAGGACGTACCGGATAGATGCAGATAGCAATTTGGGTTTACCCCTGGACGCTGCGTGGAGGACGCCTGGAGACACGTAACGAGTACAGTTGCTGCCAGTACAGCGAAACATGTGCTCGGAATCTTCGTGGATTTTAAAGGAGCCTTCGACCATGTGGAATGGAGCGCGGTGCTCGATAGCTCGATTGCGTTGTGGCCTGAGTGCGTACGACGACTTACTTTTCTTTATTGAAGGGAAGAGTCGCGATGTCATCGAGCGGAAGGGATCGGAGCTGATGGAAATCGTCCAAGCCTGGGGAACTGAAGTTGGAGTGAGTGTGTCGACCAGCAAGACGGCAATCAAGTTGCTCAAAGGCAAACTAGACCCGAGAAGACCCCCTACGGTACGGCTTGCTGGAGCCAGCCTGCCTTTCGTACAGGAATATCGGTACCTTGGCATAACAATTGGCGAACGGTTGAGTCTCCTTCCTCATAAAGAGGTATTGCGAGATCGACTGGCGGGTGTCAAGGCAGTACTGGCACGAGTACTGCGGCGTTGGTTTGGTACAATAAGGTGAGTCGGGGCAAAGGCCGAGACCGTCTCTTATTGTGCCAAAGGTTAATCCTTTTAGGATGCCTACCGGTATGCCTCACAGTGTCCACAGTGGCACTGCAGATGCTTGCTGGTGCTCCTCCAATGGATTTGGATGCACACCGAAGTGCAAACAAATTCAAACGCAGGAAAGGAGTGCCCCTGAGTGACAGCGACTGGCTTTCCGGACAGGTCCTTTCAGAATTGGACTGGAACAATAAAAAGGCGTTTTTAGACGAACGTCTGCTAAATGAGTGTCAGCTCAGATGGGATGGTCGTGTGACGCTCAAATTCTTCCCAGAGGCAGCGTTTGTCTACAATAGGAACGATTTTGGTTTTACCCTAAGAGCCGGATTTTTGCTGACAGGGGAGAACTATCAGCAACACATCATGCTCATGCGGTGGGGAGATGGAAGACTTGCTGCACATCTTATGTGTTTGCCCCCTTTACGCGGACTTGCGTCACATGGAGGTTTTAGGTGTCGTACAGAAACAAGGCAGCTGGAACGTGACGGAAATAGTCGAGACCCCCTGAAAGGATTCGAGAGGGCCTAACTCCGGAGATCAAGATCAGGACTAGGCGGTTTACGAACTTTGCGGATGAGGTGTTCCGCAGGAGAAGGGGCTTTTAGCCTATTATGCTGTGTGGTTAGCGGCGAAGAATTCTGCCACAGATTGTCATTGCTTGTCGTAGGAGGTGACTAATATGGCATGGGGTACCCTATCCGGGCTTGTCGGCTCCAAAGGGGTGAGGCAGACCGAGCCTGTAATTTCGGTACCACGGGTTGGGCAGTTCCAAGGCTGCCCATTGAGGTCGATGGTTGTGGCTGACACCCATATCGCGGGTAGAACTATCGGGTTCGACGTGGAGTTGCGTTATACAACTCGGGGGAGTGTTTTGCCCGACAAGAAAGCACTCGAATTGAGACCGGGGTGGTTCTATGTACAAAGCTATAGCTTCTAGTCCGGGGCGTTGGTCTGGCGCTTAATATAGACACGTGCACTATATACTCACTTGTGGGTATATTTAAGTGCCCTGGTTGTAATCTTTTCAGTGTGGAACACGCCACGTTAAATAAGTTTGAAGGGATCGGATTTCCAATTGTCCCTATCAGACGTGTTTTTCGTGCGCTTTGACTTTTTTTTCGGTTTCGATAAAAGTAAGCGGAATTAAAATCTGAAAAGTGTTTTGCCTAAAAGTGCTTCACTTCGGGAAAACTTGATGCATTAACCTAACACTATCCCGTACGTAGCGGGCATCGAAGCATTCGAGGTGTATGCATCACCAATCCATCAAGAGACCGTGGGCAGTCAGTCCCGGAGTATTTCGGAACTGGCACTTTTTGCGTAGGCTGCTAGAGATGGGGAAAAAGTTAGGGATGTGAAAAATATATAAAAATATCAATATATCGATATGTTTTTTAATAAAAAGAAATATTTATATCGTGATATTTTATTCACCTGATAAATCGAACATTGGTCAATCTGATCTGAACGAGCGAAAAATAAGCGAATATAAGCGCAGCAAAAAGCAATCTTTGCATCTCGCATATGGATACTTTCCCAGGGCTGTCAAAACTAGCAATGGGCTTACCTTATTACCTCGCATGACACAAAAATAGATTTTCTAGAATACTTTAAAAATGAGTTTGGGTGCTAAAAACTAAATCAAAAGTAACCACTTATCTCTATAAAAAGAACTTCCCTAAATGTTGAAGCCTAATATTTAGATAAAAATTAAATTATTTTCAGCTATGGGATTGAGCGAAAGGCAAATATACGAATCTCTCTCACTCCCATAGCTGAAAGTAATTTTTTTTCGTTCTTAATACTAGGCTTAAAAATCACATATATAAATATTGAGTTATTTAATAAGAAATTTAAAAAAATAGGAAGATGTTCCTTTAAATGTTAAAATGTTAATACTATAACAAAACTAGTTTTTTTTTTGAGCTACAAAATTTTTATTGAAATGAAAGAATATTAAAATATATTTATATCGATTACTTCGGTAATAAATATTTGATCAATTTGATAGATTTTAAAAGAATACATATTTTTTTTATATTTTTACAACCCTAGTTTGAGTTGAGTTTTGGCGCCGACCTCGTAATTTTTGTTCGATATCTACTCGATATTTTAATATTGTTATTTGCAAGTGAATTTTTAAGTTTTCAATTTCGGCTAAATGTTTTAATTTTTGCTATTCATTATTCCTGAGGTTTTCCTAGAAATCATAATTCGTAATAGCTTTACTTTTGCTTTCTAAGATTTTTTTAATTTGCATTTTGTGTAAAACCCAGAAAACAACATTGCGTTGCAATATATCTGAAATGAAATCTGGGTGAATATTCGTCAAGCCCTGGCGAAAAAATAAAAAATGTAATCTTTTGTAGTTGGAGTTCGCAAAGCAGAGTATTTCTGAAAACATAAAATAGATCGAAATCTCAAAAAACTGACAAAAATCTTCTGCATTAATATATATACATATATAAACATATACATAGTTGAAAACATTTATAAACATTGGACGTATTCAGAAGAACAAGTAACAACAGAAGTAATCAGTGATCAAGTTTGTTCTGCTGAACATTTATGAAACATTCCGCCGTCGTGAAAATAATCTACTTGGAACCTATCGGTATCGAGGTGTTTCGCGACAATAAAAAAAATTTTAGTAGACAAGTGTACTTACGGCCACAAAACTTCTCTTGTCCTATACTTCAAAATCAAAAAAATTCTTTCAAAATAACTAAAACTAACTGAATTCACCATTTTTAATTTACGTTGTCCGTTTTCTGTTTATTCTTATCGATATTTATATAGGTTTACTTTACTAAGGTAAACTAAACTAAACTAAAGAAGAAAAGAAAAAAATTAAATGCTCTTTAATTTTGATTTATATGCGTATAGGTTTAAAAACATTGAAGCTACGATGATTTTCAGCTCAATCGAATAGATCGTTCCTATAGAAGCTATATGATATCGTTTTCTGATTTGAACAAAATTAAAAGCGTTATTCTAAACTATCAAATTATAACTTTGTCAAAAAAAAGTAAAAAATAGAGAAGTTAAATTTTATTATATCCTTGCAGAGGGTATTAAACTTTCAGTCAGAAGTTTGCAAAGCATATATTCTTGATCAGCATCACTAGGAGAGTCGATCTAGCCATGTCAGTCTGTCCGTCCGTCTGTCCGCCCGTTTCTACAGAAACTAGTCTCTCAGTTTTAAAGCCATCTGCATGAAACTTTCCCAAAAGTTGTCTTTTGTCCGGACGAGCCGGATCGGACGACTATAGCATATAGCTTATGAAACATTTCGCCGTCGTAAAAATAATCTACTTGGAACCTATCGGTATCGAGGTGTTTCGCGGCAATAAAAAAAATTTTAGTAGACAAGTGTACTTACGGCCACAAAACTTCTCTTGTCGCTATGCTTCAAAATCAAAAAAATTCTTGCAAAATAACTAAACTAACTGAATTCACCATTTTTAATTTACGTTGTCCGTTTTCTGTTTATTCTTATCGATATTTATTCCATCGATATACGCTAGCAGACATGTATCACGTGTCAAGGTAACGTACTATTTTTACCAAACACGTTCAGCAAAACTATCGTTAGAAATCCATCAGTGATCAGTGATCATGTTCTTCTGCTGAATTGTATTTCATAATCATACCCTTAATTTAAAATGGTATTATAATTTCAGTCCGTCTGTCTGTCCGTCCGTCCTTTTTTAAGGTTAACAGTCAGATTATATCTGATTTTTTCTTGGGCAGCCATACGAGTTAGTGGTTGGAATTTGGTAAAAGTCGTTAAGTAAATACATAATTGTATTCAAGTATACTAGCTAAAATTTTCAAAACCTCTCTTCAATAAAAAAAAGTCTGATTTATACTATGTTGCTCATTTATAAAATAGTATTGAATTAATTTTTTTATTGAGAGTTCTGTAAGGCCTACGTAAATTTCAAATTCGTTATTATCATTTTACCTTTTCTTCGTTTTCAGTTCTGCGTCGGTTTCCATATTTTATTTAATTTTAATCGGTATTTTCTCTTGCGTTCTCTATTTTTGTCTATATATTTTTTGACCAGATCATACAGTGTATATCAGAAAAAAAAATTAAATGACAATGAAAATCAAGGCGTTCGCATTTTTTAATAAGACCAATATTGAAACCATAAATGGCCCTAAGAATATGTTTAAGCTCATCGATTTTTTTTTTTAAATACTGATTTCCATTTATACGTTTATTTGTAAAAAAAAAATAATGTAAATAACCTTTAACTAAGGTACAGATGAATGTGATAAACATTGTGGTAATAAAACAAAAAAATGGTTTTTTGATTTCGGACGCGACGTTCAAAAATGACAAAAGTGAAGCTAAAAATGGAAATTAAATACATTATTATTTAAGTTATAACCAAAGCCTGAAGATAAAACTTAGATAAGTGATCTTTTGTTTGATCCAAAAGCATCCACAGATGCCATAGCAATTAAACGAAAATTTAACAAAATGGTGCCGAGTCAAATCGTTATTGTTGCTTCTGTTTCTGGCCTCTGATGTAATCGCTTATACAAATTTGGGTTTTTCTTTAACGGGGTATTCTGGTCTTTGTGCATTTTTCAAGTAAGATTAAAAAAAATTATAAATTTTTTAGTATATATTTTTTTTCTGTTTTTATTGACATTTTGAGAATATAAACCAAAAATAACAAGAGAAAACAAACCGAAATTCGCCGAGATACAGGCCGGTGGAGTGGAGTCTTCAAAAAAATCGGTTTGTCCTGGTTGACCTGTTTTCAACCCTTGTAGAGATCGGAAAAAAATCAAACCAACTCTTAATTAATAAAGATGCCGCTAACGGGTTGACCCTATCAAAAAAAAAAAATAAAATAAAAATAGAAAAATGGCGTCGACTTGAAAACAGAAAATGGTTTCTACCAAATTTTTTCGACCTTCTCAAGAAATTAAAAATACTTAATAGATGGTTGTATAAACAATAAGTGTACCAAATTTCAAAGGAATCGGTTTGGTAGAACTTGAAAATTCACATCAACTATTTCAAAAAAAGTAGTTTCCAGAAAAACGCGTTTGAATTCTAGGAAATATTTATAATGGCTCGGACGCCACGTCACATAATCGGCTGTATCCGCTAAAATAATTCGGATTTTAAAAAATCTTTTAAGGATCATATTTATGAAAGTCTAAACTTTCAAAATGTGCTGAAAACCAAATCGATTTTTTCAAATTTCTAGATCAGAATACCACCTTAACGTATAGTTTTTGGGGCTTGGTTGACACTGGGACTAGCGAGAATCGCAGTAGCGGTCAGCTGCTAGCAGCGTGGGTCCTTGGAAATCGAGCCGGAGTGCTTAACGTTGCCAGCCAGGAGTATACGTTTGATAGTTACACGGAGTCCAGGCGCCAGAGTGATATCGACGTGACCTTCGTCAATGATGCAGCATGTACATGGGCTACTTACGACTGGAACGTGCTCCCGTGGGAATCGAGTGACCACAATTACACCCGATTACACCCGACCCAAGCAGTGCAATTGAGAACTTATTTCTTGTACCGCACTAAACTTTAAAGGGCTAATTGGCGAAGATTCGGAATAGGAATCAGGAGGACAATCGAGGGAATAGAGGACTTGGAATCGCCGTTGGACGACCGGATTTCTGCCCTACGCACTATTGTACTTGAAGTGTGCGAAGGAGTGTTAGGACGCAGAAGACCGCGAGCTAGGTGAAAGGTAATATGGTGGACACCTAAGCTGAATACCAAACGCCAAGAGGTCAGGGGACTGAGGCGCAGGCTACAGGAAGCTCGCCGGGGTGGCACCGGTGACGCTGTGCAACTTTCTGCTGAACTTAGGCTTGCCTCAGGACAGTACACGAAGCTCATCCTGGCGGTCAAGGAGAAAAACTGGCGAGACTTCGTGGGACAAAACAGAGATAACCCATGGGTGCACGTCTACCGTATCTGCCGAGGTCGCAAGAAGACAACCGAAATCGGGTGCCTTCGTTCGGATGGTGAGCTTGTCGTAACATGGCACGACAGCGCATGCGTGCTTCTTCGTAACTTTTTCCCAGTTGCGGAGATGATAGCACCTATCGCCATCCCGGACGTTGCCCCACTGGCCCTCGAAGCATTCGAGGTTGACGCATGTGTCGCCAGGCTGAAGAGCAAACGCTCTTCTGGCATGGACGGCATCACGGGCGGGATTGTCAAAGAGGTATGGCGTGCTATCCCTCAGTACCTAACAGAGCTGTACTCTCGCTGCCTTTCGGAAGGACACTTTCCTACCGAGTAGAAGCATCCGAGAGTGGTACCATTGGTGAAGGCGCCTGATAAAGACAGGAGTGATATGCCTTTTACCAGTTTTTGGAAAGGTGCTTGAGGGAATCATGGTAAATCGGGTAAAGGATGTATCACCGGATAGATGCAGATAGCAATTTGGGTTTACCCCTGGACGCTGCGTGGAGGACGCCTGGAGACACGTAACGAGTACAGTTGCTGCCATTACAGCGAAACATGTGCTCGGAATCTTCGTGGATTTTAAAGGAGCCTTCGACCATGTGAAATGAAGCGCGGTGCTCGATAGCTCGATTGCGTTGTGGCCTGAGTGCGTATGCAGACGACTTACTTTTCTTTATTGAAGGGAGGAGTCGCGATGTCATCGAGCGGAAGGGATCGGAGCTGATGGAAATCGTCGAAGCCTGGGGAACTGAAGTTGGAGTGAGTGTGTCGACCAGCAAGACGGCAATCAAGTTGCTCAAAGGCAAACTAGACCCGAGAAGACCCCCTACGGTACGGCTTGCTGGAGCCAGCCTGCCTTTCGTACAGGAATATCGGTACCTTGGCATAACAATTACCTTCCTCATAAAGAGGTATTGCGAGATCGACTGGCGGGTGTCAGGGCACCACTGGCACGAGTACTGCGGGTTGACTTAGGACGTTGGTTTGGTACAATAAGGTGAGTCGGGGCAAAGGCCGAGACCGTCTCTTATTGTGCCAAAGGTTAATCCTTTTGGGATGCCTACCGGTATGCCGCACAGTGTCCACAGTGGCACTGGCATCTGGCTTGCTGGTGCTCCTCCAATGGATTTGGATGCACACCGAAGTGCAAACAAATTCAAACGCAGGAAAGGAGTGCCTCTGAGTGACAGCGACTGGCTTTCCGGACAGGTCCTTTCAGAATTGGACTGGAACAATAAAAAGGCGTTTTTAGACGAACGTCTGCTAAATGAGTGTCAGCTCAGATGGGATGGTGCGATACACGGTCGAGTGACACTCAAATTCTTCCCAGAGGCAGCGTTTGTCTACAATAGGAACGATTTTGGTTTTACCCTAAGAGCCGGATTTTTGCTGACAGGGGAGAAGTATCAGCAACACATCATGCTCATGCGGTGGGGAGGTGGAAGACTTGCTGCACATCTTATGTGTTTGCCCCCTATACGCGGACTTGCGTCACTTGTAGGCTTTAGGTGTCGTACAGGAACAAGGCAGCTGGAATGTGACGGGAATAGTCGAATAGTCGTAGTCCCACTTGTCCTTATCAGACGTGTTTTTCGGTTTCGATAAAAGTAAGCGGAATTAAAATCTAAAAAGTGATTTGCATTAACTTAACGCCATCCTGTACGTAGCGGCCATCGAAGCTTTCGAGGTGTATGCATGACTAATCCATCAAGAGACCGTGGGCTGTCAGTCCCGGAGTATTTCGGAACTGACACTTTTCGTATAGGCTGCTAGAGATGGGGAAAAAGTGCGTTTGAGTTAGGGATGTGAAATATCAATATATCGATATGTTTTGAATAAAAATAAATATTTATATCGTGATATTTTATTCACCTGATATATCGAACATCGAACATTGGTCAATCTGAACTGAACGAGCGGGCTGTCCAAAATAGCAATGGGCTACCTTATTACCTCGCATGTCACAAAAATAGATTTTCTAGAATAATTTAAAAATGTGTTTGGGTCCTAAAAACTAAATCAAAAGTAACCAACTATTTCTATAAAAAGAACTTCCCTTAATGTTGAAGCCTAATATTTAGATAAAAATTAAATTATTTTCAGCTATGGGATTGAGCGAAAGGCAAATAAACGAATCTCTCTCACTCCCATAGTTGAAAGTCAATTTTTGTCGTTCTTAATACTAGGCTTAAAAATCATATATATAAAAATATTGAGTTATTTAATAAGAAATTTAAAAAAATAGGAAGATGTTCCTTTAAATGTTATGTTTTAATGTTAAAATGTTAATACTATAAAAAAACTAGCTCTTTTTGTCTAGAAGTGGGGCAACAACAGACAATAGAAAAAAACAGCTGCGAAAAGATATTTTGATATTGTTATTTGCAAGCGAATTTTCACGATGAAATTGCTATTCTACTTATTGGGTATTTGGTAATTGCTGAAAAGCGTACTGCATTAATTTCGGCTAAATCTTGGAATTAATTTTTCCTAAGGTTTTCCTACAAATCATAATTTTTAATAGCTTTACTTTTGCTTTCTAAGATTTTTTTAACTTGCATTTTGTATAAAACCCAGAAAACAACATGGCGTTGCAATATATCTGAATTGAAATCTGGGTGAATATTCGTCAGGCCCTGGCGAAAAAATAAAAAATGTAATCTTTTGTAGTTGGAGTTCGCAAAGCAGAGTATTTCTAAACACAAAATAGATTGAAAACTCAAAAAACTGAGAAAAATCGTCTGCAATAATATATATACATATATAAACATATACATAGTTGAAAACATGTATAAACATTGGACGTATTCAGAAGAACAAGTAACAACAGAAGTAATCAGTGATCAAGTTTGTTCTGCTGAACACTTATGAAACATTCCGACGTCGTTAAAATTATCTACTTGGAACCTATCGGTATCGAGGTGTTTCGCAGCAATAAAAGAAATTTTAGTAGACAAGTGTACGTAATGCCACAAAACTTCTCTAGCTCGATTTTCCAGGGCCGTGGTTCCCCTAACCCTGCCCTCTCACACAACAACAGAAAACGTTGGACTCTCATGTCCTACGTTTCGCAACACACTATGCTGCACCGTCATTTTTTTAATTTAAATTTCAATTAACGAACAAAAAAAAAATACACAAATATTAGTCTTTTTAAACCTACACCATTTGGCAATTCTTTGGGTTCCTCCTGCTGAACTGGAGGTCACCTGCTCATCCCTCCCGACCATGCAGACTGCCTTGAGCAACATACTTGCAGCTGCCCCAAATACCTTTGTTTACCTTTATTTCTTTTTTATTGCACCATCATGTACCCCTTTTACTAATATCCCCCCCCTCTCCCATTAATTAATCTTTACTCCATGTTCATATTTCTTATTTTCCTTTTATAATTCTTATTTACTAGTTTTTACAACATATTACCCTTTTGAGGACCCCAGTGTACGTTCTCGGGTTTCCCAAACTTTATATACTCCTTGACCCTGACCTACCGTAAGAGCTCTTAAGGTTGTTTATTCTTTCTTTACCAGGGATTAAAAAAGAATGTAATTGTATACGCAAAGAAAAACTAAATATATATTACTCCGTGCTCAAATCCCCACGCTCACTTGGGCCACTCATGGATTTATATAAATTAAAATATAAATAAAGAAAAAACATACAAATAAACCAAACAATTCGACAATATTTAAATATAAATAATATGGGTATAAGACGTTTTTATACGTTTATGTGTAGATGTAAGTATAAAGTGTAAATAAAAAAAAATAAACAAAAAAAAAATGTAAATAACCCTAATCGTTAAATAAATAATCACACGAATTTACAACAAACACTACACGATAAAATAATTAATTATTCTAAAAATCTAATAACAAAAAAAAATCTGACTGAAGCCGACTGGCTCCCGTTGCCTCCTCTTGGCAAGCGTGCCGGTCATCCACGCCGTAATAATTTTCTTCAAAAAAATCTCTGGCCGTCTTTATTGTCCGGGCCTCGCAAAAAAAAATCGCCAGGCCAACTTGGATGACCTGGCTGATTTTTTTAAACTGGTAACTGGGTCTGATCGGCTCAAGTTTCTTCGCCGCTTCAGGCTTCCCAGTCCTGCTTTCCTTTACTTCAAGTTGTTGTTGCCTGTGGACACTGGCGCGCTGCTGCAGCTCAAAAAAAAAATCCGTCGCACCAAGGTACCGGGATTATGTAATCCGCACGTGCACCACAAAAAAAACTTTACTTGGCGAGGGGAGCGCAGCAGCCTTAACGCCTTGACCGTGACTTTCGTTCTGGGCTCTCCTCTTCTCCTATCACCTTCCCGAACTCCGGCTCTCGTGTTTCAAATTTGCCGGGTCAACGGCCGTTTAACATTTGGGGTGACCATACAAGCAACTCAGTATTTTTCAGTATAAAATCCCCCTGCGCCGACATTCGATATTTCTATCGATAGCCCGGCCACAACAAAATCAAAAAAATTCTTGCAAAATAACTAAACTAACTGAATTCACCATTTTTAATTTACGTTGTCCGTTTTCTGTTTGTTCTTATCGATGTTTATACCATCGATATAAGCTAGCAGACATGTATCACGTGTCAAGGTAGCGTAATATTTTTATCAAACACGTTCAGCAGAACTATCGTTAGAAACCCATCAGTGACCAGTGGTCATGTTGTTCTGCTGAATTGTATTTCGTAATCATACCCTTGAAAATAGTATTATAATTTCAGTCCGTCTATCCGTCCGTCCGTCCGCTTCTACGCAGACTAGTCTCTCAGTTTTAAAGCTATTTGCATGAAACATCCCAAAAGTTTTCTTCCGATTGCAAATAGTATATATTATTATATATTATTAAAAAAATATTATAACTTTGCTGAATTTTAATGTTTGTAAAGTTTGGCGACGTTATTTCAACAATAAGCCACTTTTTTTAAAGTTAACAGTCAGATTATATCTGATTTTTTTTGGGAAGCCATGCGAGTTAGTGGTTGGAATTTGGTAAAAGTCGTTAAGTAAATGCATAATTGTATTTAAGTATACTAGCTAAAATTTTTAAAACCTCTCTCCAAAAAAAAAACCTGATTTTTACTATGTTGCTCATTTAGAAAATAGTATTAAATTAATTTTTTTATTGGGAGTGCTGTAAGGCCTACGTAAATTTCAAATTCGTTTTTATCATTTTGCCTTTTCTTCCATTGCAGTTCGGCGTCGGTTTCCATAATTTTCTGAATTTTAATCGCTATTTTTTATTTCGTTCTCGATCTTTGTCTTTATATTTTTGACCAGATCATACAGTGAATATCAGAAAAATAAATTAAGTGACAATGAAAATCAAGACGTTCGCATTTTTTAATATTTAAACCTCAAATGGCCCTAAAAATATGGTTAAGCTCGTCGATTTTTATTTTTAAAAAATACTAACTTCCATTTATACGTTTATTTGTAATAAAAAATAATGTAAATAACCTTTAACTAAGGTACAGATGAATGTGACAAGCATTGTGGTAATAAAACAAAAAAAAAATTTTTTTAATTTCGGAGACGACGTTCAAAAATGACATAAGCAAAGCTGAAAATGAGAATTAAATACATTATTTTTAAGTTATAGCCAAGATTTTACCAAAAGGTTTTCGGATAAAAATTGAATTATCTGAAAACCTTTGGCTAAAACTTAGATACGTAAACTTTTTGTTTGATCCAAAAGCATCCACAGATGCCATAGCAACTAAACGAAAATTTAACAAAATGTAAGCCAAGAAATGTTAAAAAATAGGTTTACTTTACTAGGGTAAACTAAATGTATTACAAAAGAAGAAAAGAAACAGATTAAATGCTCTTTAATTTTGATTTATATGCGTATATGTTTAAAAACATTGAAGCTATGATGATTTTCAACTCAATCGAATAGATCGTTCCTATAGCAGCTATATGATATCGTTTTCCGATTTGAACAAAATTAAAAGCGTAACTCTAAACTATCAAATTATTACTTTGTCAAAAAAAGTAAAAAATAGAGAAGTTAAATTTTATTATATCCTTGCAGAGGGTATCAGATATTTGCAACGCATATATTCTTGATCAGCATCACTAGAAGAGTCGATCTAGCCATGTCAGTCTGTCGGTCCGTCTGTCCGTCCGTTTCTACAGAAACTAGTCTCTTAGTTTTAAAGCTATCTGCATGAAACTTTCCCAAAAGTTGTCTTTTTATTGCAGGTTATATATATATCGGAACGAGCCGGATCGGACGACTATAGCATATAGCTCCCATAGTAACAATCGGAACAAGAAGGAAAGCAAACTTCGGCAAGCCGAAGTTCATATACCCTTGCAGCTATTGCATTAATTAAATACTTTTGAAAACATTTAAATTATGATTTACTTGAGTATGTGCTAAAAAAAAACATTGAAACTATGATGATTTGCAGCTCAATTATTAGATAGTTATTTTATATATTTTTATTATTTCTATGGGAGCTATATGCTATAGACGTCCGATTTTGATAAAATTTATACCATAATTCTGAAATAATTAAACATTGCTATATGTCGAAGAACTAAACAAAAAGTTAAAAAACAGCAAAGTTATAATTTTTTTTCATTTATTTTTCCGATTGTTCCTATGGGAGCTATATGCTATAGTCGTCCGATTTTGATGAAATTTAAACCGTAAATCGAAAATATTTTACCATTACTATATGTCGAAGAACTAAACAAAAAATTAAAAAACAGCAAAGTTATATTTTTTTTTCATTTATTTTTCCGATTGTTCCTATGGGAGCTGTATGCTATAGTCGTCCGATCCGGCTCGTTCCGACTTATATACTACCTGCAATAGAAAGACAACTTTTGGGAAAGTTTCATGCAGATAGCTTTAAAACTGAGAGACTAGTTTGCATATAAACGGACGGACAGACGGACGGACAGACGGACATGGCTAGATCGACTCTACTAGTGATGCTGATCAAGAATATATATACTTTATAGGGTCGGAAACGTCTCCTTCACTGCGTTGCAAACTTCTGACTGAAATTATAATACCCTCTGCAAGGGTATAAAAATAAATGAAATAATTTATAGCTTTGCTGTTTTTTAACATTTTTTTTAGTTCTTCGACATTTAGAAATGGTTAAATATTTCAGATTTATGGTTTAAATTTCAAAACCGGACGACTATAACATAAAGCTTCCATGGGAACAAAAAAACTAAAAAAAAAATTTTAAATGTAAGTTTTCTATTTTGTAATTTTTTTTTTTAATTCTTTTTGACTTATTAATAATTTGACGGTTCAAAATTACGCTTTTAATTTTATTAAAATCAGAAAACGATATCATATAGCTGCCATAGGAACTTTCGAACAATTGAGCTGCAAATCATCATAGCTTCAATGTTTTTAAACATATACGCAAGTAAATGATAATTTTAATGTTTTCAAGAATATTTAATTTTTGCAATAGCTGTAAGGGTATATGAACTTCGGCTTGCCGAAATTTGCTTCATTTCTTGTTTTTAATTCATTTCGCTTGGACTTGCGAAAATTCAAAAGTAAACAAACCCAGAACAGCTTTTCGTGCCACTCACATGTCGGAGTAGCATTAGCTAAATGCTAATGCGCCAAAGAATTCAGGCACATTTAGAAAGTCCAATAATGCGGCAATGGAATCAGATAAATCAAATAAATTCTTAATTGATAAAGAGGCCGCTATCGGGTTCAGTAGAATAAAAATAGAAATAAAATAGAAATATCGCGCCACCACTTCAAAAAAAAGTAGTTTCGAGGAAATGTCTCGGACGCCACAACACAAAATCGGCTGATTCTCCTAAAATAATTCAAATTTTAAAAAATCTTTTGAGGATCATATTTTTAAAATTTTAAAGTCTTCAAAATATAAAAAAATCGATTTTCTTAAACATTTTTAGACCGAATACCTCTTTAAATCAAAAGAATATGTTATTTCGAAGAATATATATTTGATTCATTGTTAAGCCGTTAAGCCTCTGCTAATTATTTCTCTGATGATGTTGGACCGGATTTCCTCCACAATATGAGTGCCACACTGCAGCGAAGTGCACCAGATCGGTGCATTAATATGTTTTGTCTCATCCAGGTGAATTGTGGTCGACGCCGTGATCTTTCTGTACTGATGAGAGAATCAGGGCATCTCTTTGCACTGATTCAAGAGCCCAACGTGGATCAGAGAGAAGAAATCATCGAATTTCGTGCTGACATGCGTGTCTGTCATCGCTGTTGACGACCCAGATGCCATCTGCATGCCCATTGCACAACTTACGACGACGCTCGGAGTATGCGTGAGAGTTACTGGAAGGTATGGCACAATCTTCATGTCCTCCGTATACTGCCGTTTTGGAGCGGACAATCCCTACAACGGATACCTGGATGCGGTTCTGCTGTTGGCCGGCAGAAACCCAACTATCCTCGGCCTGGATGCGGACGCAGTCTCTCCTATGTGGTTCAGCAAAATCCCAGACAACACTGGGACTAGCGAGAATCGCGTAAGGGGTCAGCTGCTAGCAGCGTGGGTCCTTGGAAATCGAGCCGGAGTGCTTAACGTTGCCAGCCAGGAGTATACGTTTGATAGTTACACGGAGTCCGACGCCAGAGTGTTATCGACGCAGTGGCGGATCTAGGGGGAGACGAAAGGGACAAGCGCCCCGGGCGCCTAATCTCAGAGGCGCTAAATCGAGTCCGACTAGCAATATATGTTTCGAGAATTCATATTTTCCCGCGGCGCTGCGCATGTAACGCTCCCTATAGAATACAAGTGTAAGTGTTTTATGATGTGAACAAAAGGAAAAGGGACGCTCGAAACCTCATAATAAACTTTCTTGCTTAGAGAGAGAGAGAGAATACTATTGTATATATCATCGTTGGGGTTAGAGGCGTACAAAATACTTGTGACGGCATCGAAAATTTTGCTGACTCTACCATTGTCCGTGGCTTCGTGTGAGCGATCATTCAGTAAACTGAAATTGATAAAATCTTATCTCCGCACAACCAAGAACCAAGACAAGGCTGTCAAATTTAGCTATACTATCTATCGAAAATGAAGTAGCAGCATCACTCGACTACAATGATAATATTGCTGAATTTGCGGCAATCAAGGCCAGAAAAGTTATATTCTTAAAGTAATATTTTTTTGTCTTGCAAAAACACAAATAATAATGTTTTTCCCGTTGTAACTGACAAAAGAATCGATATGAAATAAAAATTAAGCTTTTAATAATTAATTTTTCGCTTTGCCCCGGGCGCCAGCAACCCTAGATCCGCCACTGTATCGACGTGACCTTCGTCAATGATGCAGCCTGTACATGGGCTACTTACGACTGGAGAGTGCACGCGTGGGAATCGAGAGATCACAACATTATCAATGTTGTGAATACACCCGACCCAAGCAGTGCAATTGAGAACATAGTTCTTTTACCGCAGTGGAAACTCTCCAGTGCGAATTGGCGAAAATTCGGAATTGAAATCAGGAGGGCAATCCAGGAAATAGAGGACTTGGAATCGCCGTTGGACGACCGGATTTCTGCCCTACGCACTATTGTACCTAAAGTGTGCGATGGAGTGTTAGGATGCAGAAGACTGCGAGCTAGGGGAAAGGTAATATGGTGGTCAAGGAGAAAAACTGGCGAGACTTCGTGGGACAAAACAGAGAGAGCACGTCTACCGTATCTGCCGAGGTCGCAAGAAGATGGTGAGCTTGTCGTAACATGGCACGACAGCGCATGCGTGCTTCCTCGTAACTTTTTCCCAGTTGCGGAGATGATAGCACCTATCGCCATCCCGTTGCCCCACCGACCCTCGAAGCATTCGAGGTTGACGCATGTATCGCCAAGCTGAAGAGCAAACGCTCTTCTGGCATGGACGGCATCACGGGCGGGATTGTCAAAGAGGTATGGCGTGCTATCCCTCAGTACCTAACAGAGCTGTACTCTCGCTGCCTTTCGGAAGGACACTTTCCTACCGAGTGAAAGCATCCGAGAGTGGTACCTCTGGTGAAGGCGCCTGATAAAGACAGGAGTGATCGTGCCTCTTATCGAGGCATTTGCCTTTTGGTGTTTTGTAAGGTGCTTGAGGGAATCATGGTAAATCGGGTAAAGGATGTATCACCGGATAGATGCAGATAGCAATTTGGGTTTACCCCTGGACGCTGCGTGGAGGACGCCTGGAGACACGTAACGAGTACAGTTGCTGCCAGTACAGCGAAACATGTGCTCGGAATCTTCGTGGATTTTAAAGGAGCCTTCGACCATGTGGGATGGAGCGCAGTGCTCGATCGACTCGTTGGCGTTGGCTGTCGAGATATTCGCTTATGGAGCCACATTGTGGCTTTATTGCGTATGCGGACGACTTACTTCTCCTTGTTGAAGGGAGGAGTCGTGATGTCATTGAGCGGAAGGAAACGGAGCTGATGGAAATCGTCGAAGCCTGAGGAACTGAAGTTGGAGTGAGTGTGTCGACCAGCAAGACGGCAATCATGTTGCTCAAAGGCAAACTAGACCCGAGGAGACCCCCTACGGTACGGCTTGCTGGAGCCAGCCTGCCGTTCGTACAGGAATATCGGTACCTTGGCATTACTATTGGCGAACGGTTGAGTCTCCTTTCTCATATAGAGGTATTGCGAGATCGACTGGAGGGTGTCAAGGCAGCACTGGCACGAGTACTGCGGGTTGACTTAGGACGTTGGTTTGGTACAATAAGGTGAGTCGGGGCAAAGGCCGAGACCGTCTCTTATTGTGCCAAAGGTTAATCCTTTTGGGATGCCTACCGGTATGCCGCACAGTGTCCACAGTGGCACTGGCATCTGGCTTGCTGGTGCTCCTCCAATGGATTTGGATGCACACCGAAGTGCAAACAAATTCAAACGCAGGAAAGGAGTGCCTCTGAGTGACAGCGACTGGCTTTCCGGACAGGTCCTTTCAGAATTGGACTGGAACAATAAAAAGGCGTTTTTAGACGAACGTCTGCTAAATGAGTGTCAGCTCAGATGGGATGGTGCGATACACGGTCGAGTGACACTCAAATTCTTCCCAGAGGCAGCGTTTGTCTACAATAGGAACGATTTTGGTTTTACCCTAAGAGCCGGATTTTTGCTGACAGGGGAGAAGTATCAGCAACACATCATGCTCATGCGGTGGGGAGGTGGAAGACTTGCTGCACATCTTATGTGTTTGCCCCCTTTACGCGGACTTGCGTCACTTGTAGGCTTTAGGTGTCGTACAGGAACAAGGCAGCTGGAATGTGACGGGAATAGTCGATCAGTCGTAGTCCCACTTGTCCTTATCAGACGTGTTTTTCGTGCGCTTCGGCTTGTTTTTCGGTTTCGATAAAAGTAAGCGGAATTAAAATCTAAAAAGTGATTTGCATTAACTTAACGCCATCCTGTACGTAGCGGCCATCGAAGCTTTCGAGGTGTATGCATGACTTATCCATCAAGAGACCGTGGGCTGTCAGTCCCGGAGTATTTCGGAACTGACACTTTTCGTATAGGCTGCTAGAGATGGGGAAAAAGTGCGTTTGAGTTAGGGATGTGAAATATCAATATATCGATATGTTTTGAATAAAAATAAATATTTATATCGTGATATTTTATTCACCTGATATATCGAACATCGAACATTGGTCAATCTGAACTGAACGAGCGGGCTGTCCAAAATAGCAATGGGCTACCTTATTACCTCGCATGTCACAAAAATAGATTTTCTAGAATAATTTAAAAATGTGTTTGGGTCCTAAAAACTAAATCAAAAGTAACCAACTATTTCTATAAAAAGAACTTCCCTTAATGTTGAAGCCTAATATTTAGATAAAAATTAAATTATTTTCAGCTATGGGATTGAGCGAAAGGCAAATAAACGAATCTCTCTCACTCCCATAGTTGAAAGTCAATTTTTGTCGTTCTTAATACTAGGCTTAAAAATCATATATATAAAAATATTGAGTTATTTAATAAGAAATTTAAAAAAATAGGAAGATGTTCCTTTAAATGTTATGTTTTAATGTTAAAATGTTAATACTATAAAAAAACTAGCTCTTTTTGTCTAGAAGTGGGGCAACAACAGACAATAGAAAAAAACAGCTGCGAAAAGATATTTTGATATTGTTATTTGCAAGCGAATTTTCACGATGAAATTGCTATTCTACTTATTGGGTATTTGGTAATTGCTGAAAAGCGTACTGCATTAATTTCGGCTAAATCTTGGAATTAATTTTTCCTAAGGTTTTCCTACAAATCATAATTTTTAATAGCTTTACTTTTGCTTTCTAAGATTTTTTTAACTTGCATTTTGTATAAAACCCAGAAAACAACATGGCGTTGCAATATATCTGAATTGAAATCTGGGTGAATATTCGTCAGGCCCTGGCGAAAAAATAAAAAATGTAATCTTTTGTAGTTGGAGTTCGCAAAGCAGAGTATTTCTAAACACAAAATAGATTGAAAACTCAAAAAACTGAGAAAAATCGTCTGCAATAATATATATACATATATAAACATATACATAGTTGAAAACATGTATAAACATTGGACGTATTCAGAAGAACAAGTAACAACAGAAGTAATCAGTGATCAAGTTTGTTCTGCTGAACACTTATGAAACATTCCGACGTCGTTAAAATTATCTACTTGGAACCTATCGGTATCGAGGTGTTTCGCAGCAATAAAAGAAATTTTAGTAGACAAGTGTACGTAATGCCACAAAACTTCTCTAGCTCGATTTTCCAGGGCCGTGGTTCCCCTAACCCTGCCCTCTCACACAACAACAGAAAACGTTGGACTCTCATGTCCTACGTTTCGCAACACACTATGCTGCACCGTCATTTTTTTAATTTAAATTTCAATTAACGAACAAAAAAAAATACACAAATATTAGTCTTTTTAAACCTACACCATTTGGCAATTCTTTGGGTTCCTCCTGCTGAACTGGAGGTCACCTGCTCATCCCTCCCGACCATGCAGACTGCCTTGAGCAACATACTTGCAGCTGCCCCAAATACCTTTGTTTACCTTTATTTCTTTTTTATTGCACCATCATGTACCCCTTTTACTAATATCCCCCCCCTCTCCCATTAATTAATCTTTACTCCATGTTCATATTTCTTATTTTCCTTTTATAATTCTTATTTACTAGTTTTTACAACATATTACCCTTTTGAGGACCCCAGTGTACGTTCTCGGGTTTCCCAAACTTATATACTCCTTGACCCTGACCTACCGTAAGAGCTCTTAAGGTTGTTTATTCTTTCTTTACCAGGGATTAAAAAAGAATGTAATTGTATACGCAAAGAAAAACTAAATATATATTACTCCGTGCTCAAATCCCCACGCTCACTTGGGCCACTCATGGATTTATATAAATTAAAATATAAATAAAGAAAAAACATACAAATAAACCAAACAATTCGACAATATTTAAATATAAATAATATGGGTATAAGACGTTTTTATACGTTTATGTGTAGATGTAAGTATAAAGTGTAAATAAAAAAAAATAAACAAAAAAAAAATGTAAATAACCCTAATCGTTAATAAATAATCACACGAATTTACAACAAACACTACACGATAAAATAATTAATTATTCTAAAAATCTAATAACAAAAAAAAATCTGACTGAAGCCGACTGGCTCCCGTTGCCTCCTCTTGGCAAGCGTGCCGGTCATCCACGCCGTAATAATTTTCTTCAAAAAAATCTCTGGCCGTCTTTATTGTCCGGGCCTCGCAAAAAAAAATCGCCAGGCCAACTTGGCTGATTTTTTAAACTGGTAACTGGGTCTGATCGGCTCAAGTTTCTTCGCCGCTTCAGGCTTCCCAGTCCTGCTTTCCTTTACTTCAAGTTGTTGTTGCCTGTGGACACTGGCGCGCTGCTGCAGCTCAAAAAAAAAATCCGTCGCACCAAGGTACCGGGATTATGTAATCCGCACGTGCACCACAAAAAAAACTTTACTTGGCGAGGGGAGCGCAGCAGCCTTAACGCCTTGACCGTGACTTTCGTTCTGGGCTCTCCTCTTCTCCTATCACCTTCCCGAACTCCGGCTCTCGTGTTTCAAATTTGCCGGGTCAACGGCCGTTTAACATTTGGGGTGACCATACAAGCAACTCAGTATTTTTCAGTATAAAATCCCCCTGCGCCGACATTCGATATGGCTATCGATAGCCCGGCCACAACAAAATCAAAAAATTCTTGCAAAATAACTAAACTAACTGAATTCACCATTTTTAATTTACGTTGTCCGTTTTCTGTTTGTTCTTATCGATGTTTATACCATCGATATAAGCTAGCAGACATGTATCACGTGTCAAGGTAGCGTAATATTTTTATCAAACACGTTCAGCAGAACTATCGTTAGAAACCCATCAGTGACCAGTGGTCATGTTGTTCTGCTGAATTGTATTTCGTAATCATACCCTTGAAAATAGTATTATAATTTCAGTCCGTCTATCCGTCCGTCCGTCCGCTTCTACGCAGACTAGTCTCTCAGTTTTAAAGCTATTTGCATGAAACATCCCAAAAGTTTTCTTCCGATTGCAAATAGTATATATTATTATATATTATTAAAAAATATTATAACTTTGCTGAATTTTAATGTTTGTAAAGTTTGGCGACGTTATTTCAACAATAAGCCACTTTTTTTAAAGTTAACAGTCAGATTATATCTGATTTTTTTTGGGAAGCCATGCGAGTTAGTGGTTGGAATTTGGTAAAAGTCGTTAAGTAAATGCATAATTGTATTTAAGTATACTAGCTAAAATTTTTAAAACCTCTCTCCAAAAAAAAAACCTGATTTTTACTATGTTGCTCATTTAGAAAATAGTATTAAATTAATTTTTTTATTGGGAGTGCTGTAAGGCCTACGTAAATTTCAAATTCGTTTTTATCATTTTGCCTTTTCTTCCATTGCAGTTCGGCGTCGGTTTCCATAATTTTCTGAATTTTAATCGCTATTTTTTATTTCGTTCTCGATCTTTGTCTTTATATTTTTGACCAGATCATACAGTGAATATCAGAAAAATAAATTAAGTGACAATGAAAATCAAGACGTTCGCATTTTTAATATTTAAACCTCAAATGGCCCTAAAAATATGGTTAAGCTCGTCGATTTTTATTTTTAAAAAATACTAACTTCCATTTATACGTTTATTTGTAATAAAAAATAATGTAAATAACCTTTAACTAAGGCACAGATGAATATGACAAGCATTGTGGTAATAAAACAAAAAAAAATTTTTTTTAATTTCGGAGACGACGTTCAAAAATGACATAAGCAAAGCTGAAAATGAGAATTAAATACATTATTTTTAAGTTATAGCCAAGATTTTACCCAAAGGTTTTCGGATAAAAATTGAATTATCTGAAAACCTTTGGCTAAAACTTAGATACGTAAACTTTTTGTTTGATCCAAAAGCATCCACAGATGCCATAGCAACTAAACGAAAATTTAACAAAATGTAAGCCAAGAAATGTTAAAAAATAGGTTTACTTTACTAGGGTAAACTAAATGTATTACAAAAGAAGAAAAGAAACAGATTAAATGCTCTTTAATTTTGATTTATATGCGTATATGTTTAAAAACATTGAAGCTATGATGATTTTCAACTCAATCGAATAGATCGTTCCTATAGCAGCTATATGATATCGTTTTCCGATTTGAACAAAATTAAAAGCGTAACTCTAAACTATCAAATTATTACTTTGTCAAAAAAAGTAAAAAATAGAGAAGTTAAATTTTATTATATCCTTGCAGAGGGTATCAGATATTTGCAACGCATATATTCTTGATCAGCATCACTAGAAGAGTCGATCTAGCCATGTCAGTCTGTTCGCCCATCTGTCCATCCGTTTCTACAGAAACTAGTCTCTCAGTTTTAAAGCTATCTGCATGAAACTTTCCCAAAAGTTGTCTTTTTATTGCAGGTTATATATATATCGGAACGAGCCGGATCAGACGACTATAGCATATAGCTCCCTTAGGAACAATCGGAAAAATAAATGAAATAAATTATAACTTTGCTGTTTTTTAATATTTTTTTTAGTTCTTCGACATTTAGTAATGGTTAAATATTTTAGATTTATGGTTTAAATTTCAAAACCGGACGACTATAACATAAAGCTTCCATGGGAACAGAAAAACTAAAAAAAAATTTTAAATGTAAGTTTCTATTTTGTAATTTTTTTTTTAATTCTTTTTGACTTATTAATAATTTCACGGTTCAAAATTACGCTTTTAATTTTATTAAAATCAGAAAACGATATCATATAGCTGCCATAGGAACTTTCGAACCATTGAGCTGCAAATCATCATAGCTTCAATGTTTTTAAACATATACGCAAGTAAATGATAATTTTAATGTTTTCAAGAATATTTAATTTTTGCAATAGCTGTAAGGGTATATGAACTTCGGCTTGCCGAAATTTGCTTCATTTCCTGTTTTAATTCATTTCGTTTGGACTTGCGAAAATTCAAAAGTAAACAAACCCAGATCAGCTGTTCGTGCCCCTCACATGTCGGAGTAGCATTAGCTAAATGCTAATGCGCCAAAGGAATCAGGCACATTTAAAAAGTCCAATAATGCGGCAATGGAATCAGATAAATCAAATAAATTCTTAATTGATAAAGATGCCGCTATCGGGTTGACCACTTTAAAAAAAAAAATAACAAAGTATTTTTTACACAATTTTTTCGACATTTTCCAATATTTGAAAAATACTTATGATCAAAAATTTTTTAAACCAAAGGCAGACGCGAAAGAGAGTTTAATTTTTGAGGATTATATTTTAAAATTTTAAAGTCTTCAAAATATAAAAAATCGATTTTCTTAAACATTTTTAGACCGAAAACCTCTTTAAATCAAAAGAATAGAAGAATTTCGAAGAATATATATGTAGGAGATAGGGGGTCTGGTTCGTCTGCCATTATGGAATTATATTTCTCTGCACGAGCGTCTGTTCCGTTTCGCAGGCTTTCTTGAACTGCCTTCCTCTCGCTCATTATTCTCTACCTATCATTGCGCCACGCGCACTCATTCAAAAGCTTCTCTCTTCCTTATTTCTTTTTAACTTCGTTTATTCAATACACTCAGAGACTTACAAATAATATTTCTTCATTACATTTCAAATTAATAACCGACATATATTTGATTCATTGTTAAGCCGTTAAGCCTCTGCTAATTATTTCTCTGATGATGTTGGACCGGATTTCCTCCACAATATGAGTGCCACACTGCAGCGAAGTGCACCAGATCGGTGCATTAATATGTTTTGTCTCATCCAGGTGAATTGTGGTCGACGCCGTGATCTTTCTGTACTGATGAGAGAATCAGGGCATCTCTTTGCACTGATTCAAGAGCCCAACGTGGATCAGAGAGAAGAAATCATCGAATTTCGTGCTGACATGCGTGTCTGTCATCGCTGTTGACGACCCAGATGCCATCTGCATGCCCATTGCACAACTTACGACGACGCTCGGAGTATGCGTGAGAGTTACTGGAAGGTATGGCACAATCTTCATGTCCTCCGTATACTGCCGTTTTGGAGCGGACAATCCCTACAACGGATACCTGGATGCGGTTCTGCTGTTGGCCGGCAGAAACCCAACTATCCTCGGCCTGGATGCGGACGCAGTCTCTCCTATGTGGTTCAGCAAAATCCCAGACAACACTGGGACTAGCGAGAATCGCGTAAGGGGTCAGCTGCTAGCAGCGTGGGTCCTTGGAAATCGAGCCGGAGTGCTTAACGTTGCCAGCCAGGAGTATACGTTTGATAGTTACACGGAGTCCGACGCCAGAGTGTTATCGACGCAGTGGCGGATCTAGGGGGAGACGAAAGGGACAAGCGCCCCGGGCGCCTAATCTCAGAGGCGCTAAATCGAGTCCGACTAGCAATATATGTTTCGAGAATTCATATTTTCCCGCGGCGCTGCGCATGTAACGCTCCCTATAGAATACAAGTGTAAGTGTTTTATGATGTGAACAAAAGGAAAAGGGACGCTCGAAACCTCATAATAAACTTTCTTGCTTAGAGAGAGAGAGAGAATACTATTGTATATATCATCGTTGGGGTTAGAGGCGTACAAAATACTTGTGACGGCATCGAAAATTTTGCTGACTCTACCATTGTCCGTGGCTTCGTGTGAGCGATCATTCAGTAAACTGAAATTGATAAAATCTTATCTCCGCACAACCAAGAACCAAGACAAGGCTGTCAAATTTAGCTATACTATCTATCGAAAATGAAGTAGCAGCATCACTCGACTACAATGATAATATTGCTGAATTTGCGGCAATCAAGGCCAGAAAAGTTATATTCTTAAAGTAATATTTTTTTGTCTTGCAAAAACACAAATAATAATGTTTTTCCCGTTGTAACTGACAAAAGAATCGATATGAAATAAAAATTAAGCTTTTAATAATTAATTTTTCGCTTTGCCCCGGGCGCCAGCAACCCTAGATCCGCCACTGTATCGACGTGACCTTCGTCAATGATGCAGCCTGTACATGGGCTACTTACGACTGGAGAGTGCACGCGTGGGAATCGAGAGATCACAACATTATCAATGTTGTGAATACACCCGACCCAAGCAGTGCAATTGAGAACATAGTTCTTTTACCGCAGTGGAAACTCTCCAGTGCGAATTGGCGAAAATTCGGAATTGAAATCAGGAGGGCAATCCAGGAAATAGAGGACTTGGAATCGCCGTTGGACGACCGGATTTCTGCCCTACGCACTATTGTACCTAAAGTGTGCGATGGAGTGTTAGGATGCAGAAGACTGCGAGCTAGGGGAAAGGTAATATGGTGGTCAAGGAGAAAAACTGGCGAGACTTCGTGGGACAAAACAGAGAGAGCACGTCTACCGTATCTGCCGAGGTCGCAAGAAGATGGTGAGCTTGTCGTAACATGGCACGACAGCGCATGCGTGCTTCTTCGTAACTTTTTCCCAGTTGCGGAGATGATAGCACCTATCGCCATCCCGGACGTTGCCCCACCGACCCTCGAAGCATTCGAGGTTGACGCATGTATCGCCAAGCTGAAGAGCAAACGCTCTTCTGGCATGGACGGCATCACGGGCGGGATTGTCAAAGAGGTATGGCGTGCTATCCCTCAGTACCTAACAGAGCTGTACTCTCGCTGCCTTTCGGAAGGACACTTTCCTACCGAGTGAAAGCATCCGAGAGTGGTACCTCTGGTGAAGGCGCCTGATAAAGACAGGAGTGATCGTGCCTCTTATCGAGGCATTTGCCTTTTGGTGTTTTGTAAGGTGCTTGAGGGAATCATGGTAAATCGGGTAAAGGATGTATCACCGGATAGATGCAGATAGCAATTTGGGTTTACCCCTGGACGCTGCGTGGAGGACGCCTGGAGACACGTAACGAGTACAGTTGCTGCCAGTACAGCGAAACATGTGCTCGGAATCTTCGTGGATTTTAAAGGAGCCTTCGACCATGTGGGATGGAGCGCAGTGCTCGATCGACTCGTTGGCGTTGGCTGTCGAGATATTCGCTTATGGAGCCACATTGTGGCTTTATTGCGTATGCGGACGACTTACTTCTCCTTGTTGAAGGGAGGAGTCGTGATGTCATTGAGCGGAAGGAAACGGAGCTGATGGAAATCGTCGAAGCCTGAGGAACTGAAGTTGGAGTGAGTGTGTCGACCAGCAAGACGGCAATCATGTTGCTCAAAGGCAAACTAGACCCGAGGAGACCCCCTACGGTACGGCTTGCTGGAGCCAGCCTGCCGTTCGTACAGGAATATCGGTACCTTGGCATTACTATTGGCGAACGGTTGAGTCTCCTTTCTCATATAGAGGTATTGCGAGATCGACTGGAGGGTGTCAAGGCAGCACTGGCACGAGTACTGCGGGTTGACTTAGGACGTTGGTTTGGTACAATAAGGTGAGTCGGGGCAAAGGCCGAGACCGTCTCTTATTGTGCCAAAGGTTAATCCTTTTGGGATGCCTACCGGTATGCCGCACAGTGTCCACAGTGGCACTGGCATCTGGCTTGCTGGTGCTCCTCCAATGGATTTGGATGCACACCGAAGTGCAAACAAATTCAAACGCAGGAAAGGAGTGCCTCTGAGTGACAGCGACTGGCTTTCCGGACAGGTCCTTTCAGAATTGGACTGGAACAATAAAAAGGCGTTTTTAGACGAACGTCTGCTAAATGAGTGTCAGCTCAGATGGGATGGTGCGATACACGGTCGAGTGACACTCAAATTCTTCCCAGAGGCAGCGTTTGTCTACAATAGGAACGATTTTGGTTTTACCCTAAGAGCCGGATTTTTGCTGACAGGGGAGAAGTATCAGCAACACATCATGCTCATGC
The DNA here is from genome assembly GCF_025200985.1 of Drosophila gunungcola. NCBI lineage: Eukaryota > Metazoa > Arthropoda > Insecta > Diptera > Drosophilidae > Drosophila > Drosophila gunungcola. The sequence continues at coordinate 189,351 of NW_026453189.1, read as the reverse complement.
GGTGGGGAGGTGGAAGACTTGCTGCACATCTTATGTGTTTGCCCCCTTTACGCGGACTTGCGTCACTTGTAGGCTTTAGGTGTCGTACAGGAACAAGGCAGCTGGAATGTGACGGGAATAGTCGATCAGTCGTAGTCCCACTTGTCCTTATCAGACGTGTTTTTCGTGCGCTTCGGCTTGTTTTTCGGTTTCGATAAAAGTAAGCGGAATTAAATCTAAAAAGTGATTTGCATTAACTTAACGCCATCCTGTACGTAGCGGCCATCGAAGCTTTCGAGGTGTATGCATGACTTATCCATCAAGAGACCGTGGGCTGTCAGTCCCGGAGTATTTCGGAACTGACACTTTTCGTATAGGCTGCTAGAGATGGGGAAAAAGTGCGTTTGAGTTAGGGATGTGAAATATCAATATATCGATATGTTTTGAATAAAAATAAATATTTATATCGTGATATTTTATTCACCTGATATATCGAACATCGAACATTGGTCAATCTGAACTGAACGAGCGGGCTGTCCAAAATAGCAATGGGCTACCTTATTACCTCGCATGTCACAAAAATAGATTTTCTAGAATAATTTAAAAATGTGTTTGGGTCCTAAAACTAAATCAAAAGTAACCAACTATTTCTATAAAAGAACTTCCCTTAATGTTGAAGCCTAATATTTAGATAAAAATTAAATTATTTTCAGCTATGGGATTGAGCGAAAGGCAAATAAACGAATCTCTCTCACTCCCATAGTTGAAAGTCAATTTTTGTCGTTCTTAATACTAGGCTTAAAAATCATATATATAAAAATATTAAGTTATTTAATAAGAAATTTAAAAAAATAGGAAGATGTTCCTTTAAATGTTATGTTTTAATGTTAAAATGTTAATACTATAAAAAAACTAGCTCTTTTTGTCTAGAAGTGGGGCAACAACAGACAATAGAAAAAAACAGCTGCGAAAAGATATTTTGATATTGTTATTTGCAAGCGAATTTTCACGATGAAATTGCTATTCTACTTATTGGGTATTTGGTAATTGCTGAAATTCGTACTGCATTAATTTCGGCTAAATCTTGGAATTAATTTTCCTAAGGTTTTCCTACAAATCATAATTTTTAATAGCTTTACTTTTGCTTTCTAAGATTTTTTTAACTTGCATTTTGTATAAAACCCAGAAAACAACATGGCGTTGCAATATATCTGAATTGAAATCTGGGTGAATATTCGTCAGGCCCTGGCGAAAAAATAAAAAATGTAATCTTTTGTAGTTGGAGTTCGCAAAGCAGAGTATTTCTAAACACAAAATAGATTGAAAACTCAAAAAACTGAGAAAAATCGTCTGCAATAATATATATACATATATAAACATATACATAGTTGAAAACATGTATAAACATTGGACGTATTCAGAAGAACAAGTAACAACAGAAGTAATCAGTGATCAAGTTTGTTCTGCTGAACACTTATGAAACATTCCGACGTCGTTAAAATTATCTACTTGGAACCTATCGGTATCGAGGTGTTTCGCAGCAATAAAAGAAATTTTAGTAGACAAGTGTACGTAATGCCACAAAACTTCTCTAGCTCGATTTTCCAGGGCCGTGGTTCCCCTAACCCTGCCCTCTCACACAACAACAGAAAACGTTGGACTCTCATGTCCTACGTTTCGCAACACACTATGCTGCACCGTCATTTTTTTAATTTAAATTTCAATTAACGAACAAAAAAAAAATACACAAATATTAGTCTTTTTAAACCTACACCATTTGGCAATTCTTTGGGTTCCTCCTGCTGAACTGGAGGTCACCTGCTCATCCCTCCCGACCATGCAGACTGCCTTGAGCAACATACTTGCAGCTGCCCCAAATACCTTTGTTTACCTTTATTTCTTTTTTATTGCACCATCATGTACCCCTTTTACTAATATCCCCCCCCTCTCCCATTAATTAATCTTTACTCCATGTTCATATTTCTTATTTTCCTTTTATAATTCTTATTTACTAGTTTTTACAACATATTACCCTTTTGAGGACCCCAGTGTACGTTCTCGGGTTTCCCAAACTTTATATACTCCTTGACCCTGACCTACCGTAAGAGCTCTTAAGGTTGTTTATTCTTTCTTTACCAGGGATTAAAAAAGAATGTAATTGTATACGCAAAGAAAAACTAAATATATATTACTCCGTGCTCAAATCCCCACGCTCACTTGGGCCACTCATGGATTTATATAAATTAAAATATAAATAAAGAAAAAACATACAAATAAACCAAACAATTCGACAATATTTAAATATAAATAATATGGGTATAAGACGTTTTTATACGTTTATGTGTAGATGTAAGTATAAAGTGTAAATAAAAAAAATAAACAAAAAAAAATGTAAATAACCCTAATCGTTAAATAAATAATCACACGAATTTACAACAAACACTACACGATAAAATAATTAATTATTCTAAAAATCTAATAACAAAAAAAAATCTGACTGAAGCCGACTGGCTCCCGTTGCCTCCTCTTGGCAAGCGTGCCGGTCATCCACGCCGTAATAATTTTCTTCAAAAAAATCTCTGGCCGTCTTTATTGTCCGGGCCTCGCAAAAAAAAATCGCCAGGCCAACTTGGATGACCTGGCTGATTTTTTTAAACTGGTAACTGGGTCTGATCGGCTCAAGTTTCTTCGCCGCTTCAGGCTTCCCAGTCCTGCTTTCCTTTACTTCAAGTTGTTGTTGCCTGTGGACACTGGCGCGCTGCTGCAGCTCAAAAAAAAAATCCGTCGCACCAAGGTACCGGGATTATGTAATCCGCACGTGCACCACAAAAAAAACTTTACTTGGCGAGGGGAGCGCAGCAGCCTTAACGCCTTGACCGTGACTTTCGTTCTGGGCTCTCCTCTTCTCCTATCACCTTCCCGAACTCCGGCTCTCGTGTTTCAAATTTGCCGGGTCAACGGCCGTTTAACATTTGGGGTGACCATACAAGCAACTCAGTATTTTTCAGTATAAAATCCCCCTGCGCCGACATTCGATATGGCTATCGATAGCCCGGCCACAACAAAATCAAAAAAATTCTTGCAAAATAACTAAACTAACTGAATTCACCATTTTTAATTTACGTTGTCCGTTTTCTGTTTGTTCTTATCGATGTTTATACCATCGATATAAGCTAGCAGACATGTATCACGTGTCAAGGTAGCGTAATATTTTTATCAAACACGTTCAGCAGAACTATCGTTAGAAACCCATCAGTGACCAGTGGTCATGTTGTTCTGCTGAATTGTATTTCGTAATCATACCCTTGAAAATAGTATTATAATTTCAGTCCGTCTATCCGTCCGTCCGTCCGCTTCTACGCAGACTAGTCTCTCAGTTTTAAAGCTATTTGCATGAAACATCCCAAAAGTTTTCTTCCGATTGCAAATAGTATATATATTATATATTATTAAAAAAATATTATAACTTTGCTGAATTTTAATGTTTGTAAAGTTTGGCGACGTTATTTCAACAATAAGCCACTTTTTTTAAAGTTAACAGTCAGATTATATCTGATTTTTTTTGGGAAGCCATGCGAGTTAGTGGTTGGAATTTGGTAAAAGTCGTTAAGTAAATGCATAATTGTATTTAAGTATACTAGCTAAAATTTTAAAACCTCTCTCCAAAAAAAAAACCTGATTTTTACTATGTTGCTCATTTAGAAATAGTATTAAATTAATTTTTTTATTGGGAGTGCTGTAAGGCCTACGTAAATTTCAAATTCGTTTTTATCATTTTGCCTTTTCTTCCATTGCAGTTCGGCGTCGGTTTCCATAATTTTCTGAATTTTAATCGCTATTTTTTATTTCGTTCTCGATCTTTGTCTTTATATTTTTTGACCAGATCATACAGTGAATATCAGAAAAATAAATTAAGTGACAATGAAAATCAAGACGTTCGCATTTTTTAATATTTAAACCTCAAATGGCCCTAAAAATATGGTTAAGCTCGTCGATTTTTATTTTTAAAAAATACTAACTTCCATTTATACGTTTATTTGTAATAAAAATAATGTAAATAACCTTTAACTAAGGCACAGATGAATATGACAAGCATTGTGGTAATAAAACAAAAAAAAATTTTTTTTAATTTCGGAGACGACGTTCAAAAATGACATAAGCAAAGCTGAAAATGAGAATTAAATACATTATTTTTAAGTTATAGCCAAGATTTTACCCAAAGGTTTTCGGATAAAAATTGAATTATCTGAAAACCTTTGGCTAAAACTTAGATACGTAAACTTTTTGTTTGATCCAAAAGCATCCACAGATGCCATAGCAACTAAACGAAAATTTAACAAAATGTAAGCCAAGAAATGTTAAAAAATAGGTTTACTTTACTAGGGTAAACTAAATGTATTACAAAAGAAGAAAAGAAACAGATTAAATGCTCTTTAATTTTGATTTATATGCGTATATGTTTAAAAACATTGAAGCTATGATGATTTTCAACTCAATCGAATAGATCGTTCCTATAGCAGCTATATGATATCGTTTTCCGATTTGAACAAAATTAAAAGCGTAACTCTAAACTATCAAATTATTACTTTGTCAAAAAAAGTAAAAAATAGAGAAGTTAAATTTTATTATATCCTTGCAGAGGGTATCAGATATTTGCAACGCATATATTCTTGATCAGCATCACTAGAAGAGTCGATCTAGCCATGTCAGTCTGTTCGCCCATCTGTCCATCCGTTTCTACAGAAACTAGTCTCTCAGTTTTAAAGCTATCTGCATGAAACTTTCCCAAAAGTTGTCTTTTTATTGCAGGTTATATATATATCGGAACGAGCCGGATCAGACGACTATAGCATATAGCTCCCTTAGGAACAATCGGAAAAATAAATGAAATAAATTATAACTTTGCTGTTTTTTAATATTTTTTTTAGTTCTTCGACATTTAGTAATGGTTAAATATTTTAGATTTATGGTTTAAATTTCAAAACCGGACGACTATAACATAAAGCTTCCATGGGAACAGAAAAACTAAAAAAAAATTTTAAATGTAAGTTTTCTATTTTGTAATTTTTTTTTTAATTCTTTTTGACTTATTAATAATTTCACGGTTCAAAATTACGCTTTTAATTTTATTAAAATCAGAAAACGATATCATATAGCTGCCATAGGAACTTTCGAACAATTGAGCTGCAAATCATCATAGCTTCAATGTTTTTAAACATATACGCAAGTAAATGATAATTTTAATGTTTTCAAGAATATTTAATTTTTGCAATAGCTGTAAGGGTATATGAACTTCGGCTTGCCGAAATTTGCTTCATTTCCTGTTTTTAATTCATTTCGTTTGGACTTGCGAAAATTCAAAAGTAAACAAACCCAGATCAGCTGTTCGTGCCCCTCACATGTCGGAGTAGCATTAGCTAAATGCTAATGCGCCAAAGGAATCAGGCACATTTAAAAAGTCCAATAATGCGGCAATGGAATCAGATAAATCAAATAAATTCTTAATTGATAAAGATGCCGCTATCGGGTTGACCACTTTAAAAAAAAAAATAACAAAGTATTTTTTACACAATTTTTTCGACATTTTCCAATATTTGAAAAATACTTATGATCAAAAATTTTTTAAACCAAAGGCAGACGCGAAAGAGAGTTTAATTTTTGAGGATTATATTTTAAAATTTTAAAGTCTTCAAAATATAAAAAATCGATTTTCTTAAACATTTTTAGACCGAAAACCTCTTTAAATCAAAAGAATAGAAGAATTTCGAAGAATATATATGTAGGAGATAGGGGGTCTGGTTCGTCTGCCATTATGGAATTATATTTCTCTGCACGAGCGTCTGTTCCGTTTCGCAGGCTTTCTTGAACTGCCTTCCTCTCGCTCATTATTCTCTACCTATCATTGCGCCACGCGCACTCATTCAAAAGCTTCTCTCTTCCTTATTTCTTTTTAACTTCGTTTATTCAATACACTCAGAGACTTACAAATAATATTTCTTCATTACATTTCAAATTAATAACCGACATATATTTGATTCATTGTTAAGCCGTTAAGCCTCTGCTAATTATTTCTCTGATGATGTTGGACCGGATTTCCTCCACAATATGAGTGCCACACCGCAGCGAAGTGCACCAGACCGGTGCATTAATATGTTTTGTCTCATCCAGGTGAATTGTGGTCGACGCCGTGATCTTTCTGTACTGATGAGAGAATCAGGGCATCTCTTTGCACTGATTCAAGAGCCCAACGTGGATCAGAGAGAAGAAATCATCGAATTTCGTGCTGACATGCGTGTCTGTCATCGCTGTTGACGACCCAGATGCCATCTGCATGCCCATTGCACAACTTACGACGACGCTCGGAGTATGCGTGAGAGTTACTGGAAGGTATGGCACAATCTTCATGTCCTCCGTATACTGCCGTTTTGGAGCGGACAATCCCTACAACGGATACCTGGATGCGGTTCTGCTGTTGGCCGGCAGAAACCCAACTATCCTCGGCCTGGATGCGGACGCAGTCTCTCCTATGTGGTTCGGCAAAATCCCAGACAACACTGGGACTAGCGAGAATCGCGTAAGGGGTCAGCTGCTAGCAGCGTGGGTCCTTGGAAATCGAGCCGGAGTGCTTAACGTTGCCAGCCAGGAGTATACGTTTGATAGTTACACGGAGTCCGACGCCAGAGTGTTATCGACGCAGTGGCGGATCTAGGGGGAGACGAAAGGGACAAGCGCCCCGGGCGCCTAATCTCAGAGGCGCTAAATCGAGTCCGACTAGCAATATATGTTTCGAGAATTCATATTTTCCCGCGGCGCTGCGCATGTAACGCTCCCTATAGAATACAAGTGTAAGTGTTTTATGATGTGAACAAAAGGAAAAGGGACGCTCGAAACCTCATAATAAACTTTCTTGCTTAGAGAGAGAGAGAGAATACTATTGTATATATCATCGTTGGGGTTAGAGGCGTACAAAATACTTGTGACGGCATCGAAAATTTTGCTGACTCTACCATTGTCCGTGGCTTCGTGTGAGCGATCATTCAGTAAACTGAAATTGATAAAATCTTATCTCCGCACAACCAAGAACCAAGACAGGCTGTCAAATTTAGCTATACTATCTATCGAAAATGAAGTAGCAGCATCACTCGACTACAATGATAATATTGCTGAATTTGCGGCAATCAAGGCCAGAAAAGTTATATTCTTAAAGTAATATTTTTTTGTCTTGCAAAAACACAAATAATAATGTTTTTCCCGTTGTAACTGACAAAAGAATCGATATGAAATAAAAATTAAGCTTTTAATAATTAATTTTTCGCTTTGCCCCGGGCGCCAGCAACCCTAGATCCGCCACTGTATCGACGTGACCTTCGTCAATGATGCAGCCTGTACATGGGCTACTTACGACTGGAGAGTGCACGCGTGGGAATCGAGAGATCACAACATTATCAATGTTGTGAATACACCCGACCCAAGCAGTGCAATTGAGAACATAGTTCTTTTACCGCAGTGGAAACTCTCCAGTGCGAATTGGCGAAAATTCGGAATTGAAATCAGGAGGGCAATCCAGGAAATAGAGGACTTGGAATCGCCGTTGGACGACCGGATTTCTGCCCTACGCACTATTGTACCTAAAGTGTGCGATGGAGTGTTAGGACGTAGAAGACTGCGAGCTAGGGGACAAAACAGAGAGAGCACGTCTACCGTATCTGCCGAGGTCGCAAGAAGATGGTGAGCTTGTCGTAACATGGCACGACAGCGCATGCGTGCTTCTTCGTAACTTTTTCCCAGTTGCGGAGATGATAGCACCTATCGCCATCCCGGACGTTGCCCCACCGACCCTCGAAGCATTCGAGGTTGACGCATGTATCGCCAAGCTGAAGAGCAAACGCTCTTCTGGCATGGACGGCATCACGGGCGGGATTGTCAAAGAGGTATGGCGTGCTATCCCTCAGTACCTAACAGAGCTGTACTCTCGCTGCCTTTCGGAAGGACACTTTCCTACCGAGTGAAAGCATCCGAGAGTGGTACCTCTGGTGAAGGCGCCTGATAAAGACAGGAGTGATCCTGCCTCTTATCGAGGCATTTGCCTTTTGGTGTTTTGTAAGGTGCTTGAGGGAATCATGGTAAATCGGGTAAAGGATGTATCACCGGATAGATGCAGATAGCAATTTGGGTTTACCCCTGGACGCTGCGTGGAGGACGCCTGGAGACACGTAACGAGTACAGTTGCTGCCAGTACAGCGAAACATGTGCTCGGAATCTTCGTGGATTTTAAAGGAGCCTTCGACCATGTGGGATGGAGCGCAGTGCTCGATCGACTCGTTGGCGTTGGCTGTCGAGATATTCGCTTATGGAGCCACATTGTGGCTTTATTGCGTATGCGGACGACTTACTTCTCCTTGTTGAAGGGAGGAGTCGTGATGTCATTGAGCGGAAGGAAACGGAGCTGATGGAAATCGTCGAAGCCTGAGGAACTGAAGTTGGAGTGAGTGTGTCGACCAGCAAGACGGCAATCATGTTGCTCAAAGGCAAACTAGACCCGAGGAGACCCCCTACGGTACGGCTTGCTGGAGCCAGCCTGCCGTTCGTACAGGAATATCGGTACCTTGGCATTACTATTGGCGAACGGTTGAGTCTCCTTTCTCATATAGAGGTATTGCGAGATCGACTGGAGGGTGTCAAGGCAGCACTGGCACGAGTACTGCGGGTTGACTTAGGACGTTGGTTTGGTACAATAAGGTGAGTCGGGGCAAAGGCCGAGACCGTCTCTTATTGTGCCAAAGGTTAATCCTTTTAGGATGCCTACCGGTATGCCGCACAGTGTCCAAAGTGGCACTGCAGATGCTTGCTGGTGCTCCTCCAATGGATTTGGATGCACACCGAAGTGCAAACAAATTCAAACGCAGGAAAAAGTGCCCCTGAGTGACAGCGACTGGCTTTCCGGACAGGTCCTTTCAGAATTGGACTGGAACAATAAAAAGGCGTTTTTAGACGAACGTCTGCTAAATGAGTGTCAGCTCAGATGGGATGGTGCGATACACGGTCGTGTGACGCTCAAATTCTTCCCAGAGGCAGCGTTTGTCTACAATAGGAACGATTTTGGTTTTACCCTAAGAGCCGGATTTTTGCTGACAGGGGAGAAGTATCAGCAACACATCATGCTCATGCGGTGGGGAGGTGGAAGACTTGCTGCACATCTTATGTGTTTGCCCCCTTTACGCGGACTTGCGTCACTTGTAGGCTTTAGGTGTCGTACAGGAACAAGGCAGCTGGAATGTGACGGGAATAGTCGATCAGTCGTAGTCCCACTTGTCCTTATCAGACGTGTTTTTCGTGCGCTTCGGCTTGTTTTTTCGGTTTCGATAAAAGTAAGCGGAATTAAAATCTAAAAAGTGATTTGCATTAACTTAACGCCATCCTGTACGTAGCGGCCATCGAAGCTTTCGAGGTGTATGCATGACTTATCCATCAAGAGACCGTGGGCTGTCAGTCCCGGAGTATTTCGGAACTGACACTTTTCGTATAGGCTGCTAGAGATGGGGAAAAGTGCGTTTGAGTTAGGGATGTGAAATATCAATATATCGATATGTTTTGAATAAAAATAAATATTTATATCGTGATATTTTATTCACCTGATATATCGAACATCGAACATTGGTCAATCTGAACTGAACGAGCGGGCTGTCCAAAATAGCAATGGGCTACCTTATTACCTCGCATGTCACAAAAATAGATTTTCTAGAATAATTTAAAATGTGTTTGGGTCCTAAAAACTAAATCAAAAGTAACCAACTATTTCTATAAAAAGAACTTCCCTTAATGTTGAAGCCTAATATTTAGATAAAATTAAATTATTTTCAGCTATGGGATTGAGCGAAAGGCAAATAAACGAATCTCTCTCACTCCCATAGTTGAAAGTCAATTTTTGTCGTTCTTAATACTAGGCTTAAAAATCATATATATAAAATATTGAGTTATTTAATAAGAAATTTAAAAAAATAGGAAGATGTTCCTTTAAATGTTATGTTTTAATGTTAAAATGTTAATACTATAAAAAAACTAGCTCTTTTTGTCTAGAAGTGGGGCAACAACAGACAATAGAAAAAAACAGCTGCGAAAAGATATTTTGATATTGTTATTTGCAAGCGAATTTTCACGATGAAATTGCTATTCTACTTATTGGGTATTTGGTAATTGCTGAAAAGCGTACTGCATTAATTTCGGCTAAATCTTGGAATTAATTTTTCCTAAGGTTTTCCTACAAATCATAATTTTTAATAGCTTTACTTTTGCTTTCTAAGATTTTTAACTTGCATTTTGTATAAAACCCAGAAAACAACATGGCGTTGCAATATATCCTGTCGTCACATTCATTTAAATGGTATAAGAGAGAGTCAAATGACCCGGGTGGGGAGGGCACTACCGTCACCATTCGCCGATTCTGCCTAGTCGCCTGGCCAATGCACTTAAATCGTTTCAAGAATGGTTTTTTTTTTTCATAAAACTCCGACGACTATACACCCAAAAAAAAGTACTGTCAAAACGGAAAAAAATCAATCCCGAACGGGGTCAAAAAGTGCGTAAGCCCGTTTGTTTGCAATTCACGAACGCTCGTTCATAAAATATTACCAGCATTTTCGGGTTGGATTCCGAACGAACGGGGTCAATTTAAAACATTTTGATATTGAATTATAGCCTAATTCCATTGCCGCATTAGTGGACTTTTTAAATGTGCCTGATTCCATTGGCGCATTAGCATTTGGGTAATGCTACTCCGACATGTGAGTGGCACGAACAGCTGATCTGGGTTCGCTTACATTTGAATTTTGGCAATTCAAAAGAAATTAGTTAAAAATAAAGAATATAAGTGAGTTTACTCAACTCTTTAATGCTCGGCAGAACAAAATATTTGGCCTAATGCGCATTTATTTACACAGGGAATCCCATAAGGCTAAATGCCGCATTTAAAATAAATGCGATTTTTAAATGCGATTAAAAACCATTCGCCCCGAACATTTTTAGAAAAAATACCAGAAAATACCGATGTTGAACGATATTTTGTTCGTGCCACCACTACAACAGCTGTTTTCTATATGCAAGGTTGGCGCAATTTTTGTTCATTAATTTTAATTAATTTCTTTTGGATTTGCAAAAATGCAAAAGTAAACAAACCCAGATCAGCTGCTCGTGCCACTCACATGTCGGAGTAGCATTAGCTAAATGCTAATGCGCCAATGGAATCAGGCACATTTAAAAAGTCCACTAATGCGGCAATGGAATTAGGCTATAAGTGTACCAAATTTCAAAGGAATCGGTTTGGAAGAACTTGAAAATTCACGTCAACTAACTTAAAAAAAGTAGTTTGCAGAAAAACGCGTTTGAATTCGAGGAAATATTTATAATGGCTCGGACGCCACGTCACATAATCGGCTATATCTCCTAAAATAATTCGGATTTTAAAAAATCTTTTAAGGATCATATTTATGAAAGCTTAAACTTTCAAAATGCGCTAAAAACCAAATCAATTTTTTCAAAATTTCTAGGCCAGAATACCACCTTATTTTTGTACTTAAAAAAATATTCTCAACTTATAGTTTTTGGGGGATTGGTTGACTTTTTACTGGAAATGCCCAAATACTAACTGTTCAATATTATAGAATTACGATTAACATTTAATAAAAATCGGACGACTATATCATATAGCTCATAAAAAAATATTTAAAATATAAAAATATATAAAATATATATGCAAAAATTGTAGCTTCTCTAATTTGTTATTTGTTTTTAATTCGTTTGCGCATAGTTATGGTTTAATAATTCAGAATCACGCTTTTAATTGTATTCAAGTCGAACAACGACATAGCTGAAACACGGACGATCGAATAATTGAGGTAAAAATTATCAAAGCATCAATGTTTTTAAACATATACGCATATAAATCGAAATGGCACGGAATCGAACGAAAAAGCTCCTCATATACGGAAATCTTTGGTCTTTTTTAGAATTTGTGGTGGTCTCCTTAGTAATCCCGTCAAAGAACAACAACAGATCCCCTCCTTTTTGGAGACCAAGTTGGCAAATGCCTCGATAGCATAATGCTGAAAATTTAAGATTTCCGTAAATTTGCTTATATTCATAATTTGTAATTTATTTCGTTTTGATTTGGGACAATTCAAAAGTAATAAAACCCAGATCACCTGTACCTGCCAATCACATGGCGGAGTAGCATTCACTAAATGCTAAATGCACCAAATCTACTAATGCCCTGTTTTCCACACAGTCCATCCGTTGAAAACGTTTGGAGTTTTTGACACATGTGAAACTCCGATTTTCACAAAGCACATCCCACTTCAAATATCCGATAACAGCTGATCTGAACAGCTGTGGCTCGTCAAAACATAAACAAAGTCAACAGATCAACAATCTATCTTTATGTTTTCAAGAGCCACAGCTGTTCAGATCAGCTGTTATCGGATATTCGAAGTGGGATGTGCTCTGTGGAAATCGAGGTTTCACTGTTTTCAAAAATCTGTACGGTTTTTCAGGGATGAACTGCGTTGGAACAGGGTTGCACCGCAAAAACATCGACTAACTATCGCATAAATTAGTCCGTCAACGACCGTCAAATTTTAAGGGCGGACTAACTGGGAAGTTTTTGGAACGGCAAAACCTAAGGACTCTCTGTTCAACGGATGCTGAAATGTGTTTGGTTCCCTGTGGATAGGAGTGTGTCAATGGAATCAGGCTATAACCCCGCAGCATACATTAGAGATGAATAAACATCGATTATCCCCGCCAAACATCGATAAGCCCGATATTTTGAAGACATCTATGACATCGATGTGTTCCCACCTCTAATAGAAGTTCGATTTTCTGGACGTCTGAACACATACATAAATCTCGCTTTTCTGATAAAGAAATTATTATTGTCGAAATGGAAAGTGCGGCTAAACTAGATAATTCTAAAAACTCTTCATCGTTGCCACAACGTCAGCAACGGGGAAATCCACCTAATAAAAATATTGGCAAGCATAATGCTCAAAAGCAAAATGACGCCTCCGATGGGAGTCCGGCCGAAAAGAAGGCTCGGTTTGGACCAAACTCCCAGAATGGTGGTGCCACAGTTGGTGGAGGTGGCCCCAATCAAAGTCAAAATAAGAACTTTGGAAACAAGGGTGGTTTTGCTGGCAACCGCAATCGTAACCGCGGAGGAAACCAAAACCGGAATTTTCCAAGCACCACTAATATAAATGTAAGTTTATTTAATTGATATGTATAATTAGGTAGATATGTAATTATTGTTCAAGTATTCTGTACTCCGCCAAATTTTGGGGTACAGCTGTGCATAACTACACCTCCTAATAATATTGCTGAAGAGCCCCTGGTAGTGTGCGCATATAATACATACAAAAATGTGCATATGTATAATACATAAAACACTTACTGATTACTGTTGCAAATTTATTTATGTATGTACTTGTGTTCCCTATGCTCTGCTTTCGCACGCATATGTACATAAATTACAGAATACACACAAAGTACTTTTCAATTTTTTTTAGCCTTCTAGAATGCAATAGTATTAAAATATGCAGGTGCACATGTATACATACATATGTACATTCCTAACGGTTTCCAAATAAAAAAATGTATATTACATACATACGTAAAATTTAATTCATATGTGTATTTCCACCATTTGAAAATCATAGTACTTCAAATCAAAGTTTCTATTATGTATTTTGGTTATTATTCTTGTTGTTGTTAGCACATCTAAAAAAAATGTTAAAATCTAAATCGGTCAAGCGATTTAGAAGCAAGCCGTCAAGAACTGCAAAAGATAACGATTCATTGGACAATGTTGAAAGCAAACGGATAAATAATTGTCGTTGGTATTAAAACTTTTAAAGTGCGTACATATGTACATATGTATATGCAAAAACTACATTCATTGATACTTGAGTGATCTAGTCAACTCACATATGTACATATGAGTAGTTTCAACCAACGTAGAACCTTTTTTTTCGGTCTCATCCACTTTTATTAATAGAAAAAAAATTGGTCGCTATCCGTACACCAAATGGAAGTCGATTGACTTAAAATATAGTAATAGGTAAAAATAAACTTCTAGCTGATTTTAGTGTTGTCTCATAAAAATAATCAAGTTATTTGTCAACCGATTATGTAGTTAAGTTTAAAAATAAAAAATTATGTTCCGGAGAAAATAAAAAGGAATTAATCAACGAATTAATCAAATTATTGTGTTAATTTATTACAAAAGTTCTACTGCATAGATTTGAAAAGTTTGAAAATTTCGTTTTTAGTCTTGAAAAAATTTTTCTGAACCTTATAGAATGTGCTTTTCTTAACACATGTAAAAACTGCAATGGTCCAACCTAAGTCACGTTTTGTCGAGCGGTTTGATCTGAAATCAGAAAAATATAACATTTTCTTAAGATTTGTAGTTACGTCGACAATGTTTTCCCGACGAATTTTTTTTTTATTTTGAAATTAGCAAAAGTTATCCAACAAGAGGTGAAAAATTCAATTTTGTACGTAATTTTTGACATATATGATGCTTTAAAAATGTCGAAAAAAAATTTCGAAAATCGTATTGGGCAAGACATAGCGGTATGTTTTGAGAACAATTGGAAAAAAATATATAAAAATCGGACTAGTTCTTCTATAGAGTCTTATTCGGCAGCTATAAAAACTGTACTTTCGGGAAAACGCGTTTAAAGGTAAATCACGGTGTATAACTTGGTTGAAATAGGTAACTTATGGTTACCAGAAACATGCGAAAAATATTATTTCGACAAAATACTTTTTGCAGCGTATTCCCAACCTCACGAAAATAAAAAATAATGAAAAAAATCTATTTTTTGAAACCCTCATAAGAGAACAACTGATTTTGTTTCGTTTAGCATGATAATAAAACATCGATTTTTTTCCTGCCGATTTTTTTTTTGTAGTACCATCAAGGGCCGGTCTTTGGAAACCTGTGACTATTTAAAGTATTAAGTAGTTTAGCTCTTTACACAAGTACACAGGGCGTAATAAAAACTTCCCAATGCTGAAAGCCCAACTTCATAAAGAAAAATAAACCAAGTAAAATTGATAAGTTTTTGTTTATAGTAGCCTCAGTACTATATTCAAAGCTATTATTATATCTTAAGTAACAGTTTTGATTTGCCGTGACTTTCAAAAAAAAAAAAAATGCACATATCTTTCCTCTACTAAGTTTAGAAATCAAAGGAGACCATGTAGAAGATCCAAGCTATTTTTTATTTGAAAAAAAGCGTACTACAATTGGTTGATCATTCTTAGAGATATAATTAAACAAAATAATAAAAAATTTAGTTTTATTAAATTAAAAATACCGCAATAAAAAAGCAATTAGTTTTTTCTTCACACATCGATTGCCTATCGTTATTAATTTGACCACATTGGAATAATTTCATAGCTAGAGTTTCGAACAGATGGTCTTTGTTTTGATTTTGAAACAAAAGGTATGCTATTTTTGTTTTCCAGACATAATTTGCCCGCCAACCTGAATTGCCCATTGACACCAATAAGCAAAAAAAAGTAAATACTCTATTTGCTAAAAGTCCAACAAAGTCGGCCAAAACTCAAGTGTACTCTACGTTTGTCCATTACTAGTTCTCTTTGCTAAACAAACCTATGTAAATAAAAAAGTCTTAATAATTTTCCTAGAATGTAGAATGTATGGCGTTAGATTATAAGCAAGCTTCTTTTGCGCAAGGCTGGAATAGCCAATTAAATGTATTAATTTATTTTTAGTTTTTTTTATTAATTTTTCAAAAAATATCAATTTTTGAAGCGTTCAGATACAAAATAAATAAAAAAATGTAACTTCTTTCTCAAAAGAAAATAAAAGGTTTATTTAAAAATGTTTTTAAATATAATATTTTTATCATTGCAGAAAATTATGCTTTTTAGTCAGAAGTTAAACTAGGAAAAGCCTTATCCGCATAATATCATTTAGGAATATAGTGTCGGCTGTGAACCTCCTCTTGTTTGACCAATAAAACTTAAGCACACCAATTTTTACTCGTCCTATCGGTCGGCAATTTTTTCACAATTATTAACAAAAAATACCAGTTGGCAAAGGAAGACAGTAGTATACGGATTTTGGTTTTCTTTCTTGTAATTTCAGTCATAAGTTTGAAGTGAAGTGAAGGAGACATTTCCGACTCTATAAAGTCTATATATTCTTGATCAGCATCACTAGGAGAGTCTATCTAGCCATGTCCGTTATTTAAAGCTATCTGCATGAAACTTTCCCAAAGTTGTATTGCAGGTAGAATATAAGTCGGAACGGGCCGGATCGAACGACTGTACCATGTAGCTTCCATAGGACCAAACCGGAAAATTTTTTTTTTTAAATTAGAACTTTCCTGTTTTTCTATTTTTTGTATATATCTTCGATATTAAGTGATGTTTTTTTTTTTTATTTTGGAACTACGGTTTAAATTTGATCTAAATCGGACGACTATATCATATAGGTCTCATGGAAACAATCGGAATATTAAAAATAAAAAAATTTTAATTGTTTTAGACTAAGGAATGGAAATGAAATCGGAAAACGATTTCATATAGCTGCCATAGGAAAGATAGAATAATTGAAGTGAAAATTGTCGGTAATGGATACTTTACTGAGCTTTTTCCTGCGTTTAGTATTTTTCACATACAAAGTAAAACAACGATGAGCTGTTTACTGTAGGAAATACTCGTGTTTGTCCCAATTTTTTGATAGGAGTGAAAGAAACTAAAATTTGGTGAACACCCCTAAAAACTTATTTAATTGTATTATTAAATATGTACTTTTTTTCAAAGCCTAAAATCGTTCACGTTTTCATATTGTTTATCTGCATGAACTGCAGAGGCAATTTATCTAGGCTTGTTGATCTGGGTGGGTTCTTTTCAAAATGTTAAAAATTACCACCATTTGAAAAATGAGTGAACATATTGGCAATGATTCATTGAAAATTATTTTTTATACAGTGTTATTGATCCAAATATTAAAATAAAAGGAAAATAGATAGTCTTCAGGTATCGTTATTTTAATACATAAATAGATACTTCACCGAATGGACGGTCTCCTTTTTTAAAAAGGCGCTGATTCTTATGTACGTTCAAATCAGAAAATAATACGTATGAAGTACATTAAATGTATCAGTCTGAACTTCGCCTTATTTGGTTAATGATCAGCCTATGAAATGACTTGTAGGTTTGAAAACTCTCCCTTTTTCTCTGTCACATACACAATAAACGTGTATAATTAAAAAAAGATTTTATTGAATTCCCAAGCTGAGCTAAGAGCCCATTACATTAATTTAAGATGTGGAAATGTACCTCTATAAAGTCCGTCTGTAGCACCGATTCAGTCATTGGAGAAATGTGTACCCATAGCAAATTGTAGATTTGAACGTCAATACCTATTTCTTGAATGCGTTCAGCTAGGTTTAACTGGATTGGCGGTACTGCAGATGTGTCTTACATATCAATCTCTTGTACTGATACAAATGTATAATACACGTATAGCAAAAGGCCAATACCGAAACACCAAAGCCGGACGTTGTCAATGTACCTGCAAAGAACAACGAATCTGCAACTGCAAGCCAAAACCAACCGGGCCAGAACGCTAACAAGGGCCCAAATCAACGACAAGTGCAAGGCCAAGAACAGGACCAAGGCTCGGGACAGGGTCATGGAAATCAAGGAGGTCAAGGAAATAACCAAGGCTTCCGAGGTCGTGGCGCTGGCCACAACCAAAGTGGCGGTGTCGGCGCTAGTGCTGGAGGACCCCAGCATCAACAGCAACAACAACATCAGCAGCGCGACAACAGAAACCGCGGTCCCCGCTCGGGAGGTCCAGGAGGCATGAATAGCTCCAACATGGGTGGCGGCGGTGGCGGTGGGCCGCGTGGCGGTGAGGACTTCTTCATTGCCCAGCGATTGCGCAGCATAGCTGGACCCACTTTTGAACTGGAACCGATTGAACTGCCGACCGAGACGAAGTTCTCCGGACGAAACCGCCTGTACGTGGGCAACCTTACCGGGGACATCACCGACGATGAACTGCGTGAAATGTTTAAGCCGTACGGGGAGATCAGCGAGATATTCTCAAACCTTGAAAAGAACTTCACATTTTTGAAGGTCGACTATCATATTAACGCCGAGAAGGCCAAACGCGCCCTAGACGGCTCGATGCGAAAGGGCCGCCAGTTGCGCGTCCGTTTTGCACCCAACGCCACCATTTTGCGCGTGAGCAATCTTACACCGTTCGTATCGAACGAGCTGCTATATAAGTCCTTCGAAATCTTCGGCCCTATCGAAAGGGCCAGCATCACCGTCGACGATCGTGGCAAGCACACTGGCGAAGGCATAGTTGAATTCGCCAAGAAGTCATCCGCTAGCGCCTGCCTGCGACTGTGCAATGAGAAATGCTTTTTCCTGACGGCTTCTCTACGTCCGTGCCTGGTGGATCCGATGGAAGTGAATGACGACAATGACGGGCTGCCGGAAAAGGCGTTTAATAAGAAGATGCCGGATTTCAACCAGGAGCGGAGCATCGGTCCGCGTTTTGCCGATCTCAGCTCGTTTGAACACGAGTATGGATCACGCTGGAAGCAACTGCATAATTTGTTCAAAAGCAAGCAGGACGCTCTTAAAAGAGAGCTCAAAATGGAGGAAGACAAATTGGAGGCTCAGATGGAATACGCTCGCTATGAGCAAGAAACTGAACTTTTGCGTCAAGGTTAGTATGTCACGTTTAAATCGGATTTTCGGTGAGCAAAAGCCATTTTAAGATTTCACATTACGTTTTTGAGGTTAATTAACCCTCCATCAACACATCAACATTAAAAAAAATCGATCGTCATTATTCTTAAAATGGCTTAAGCTAACCGTTTAAAATATGCCAAATACAAATTAATTTTAACAAAGCCAAACATTAGCAAGGGGTCAAGGGGTCAACACAAGCTGTCAACACTTAATCTACCTCTCCTTAGAAAAGTTAATTTGTTAGTGAAGTTGTTATTTGTACAAAAATAGTACGTTGCTTTCCTGCAGATGAATTACAACTTTTCAAATCAGAGTCTTACAGTTTAAAACCCTCCATCTTCAGAAAAAGATCGATAATATCAGCTTATAATGAGAGATGTATCTTTTCAATACACGAAGAACATATTTTTTGGAAAATCTTGGCATAGATCACTTAAAAAAACATTGACCGAACACAATTAATTCTCTGAATTGGCTTATCAATATAATCTCTGGGAAGGGATTCTCTTGGTCGTTAAGGGAGAACAAATATGTTTCTTTGATGAGACAAACAAATTTGTGCATTTATGCCAGCTTACACAGAAATTTATTTATATATTCCGAAAAATGCAGTACAATGTGGCGCACAGTCTTCTAAGAATAAGATATTATACTGAAAGAGCCAACAAAGAAATGCATGCATTTAATCTTAAAATTAAATGAATCTTCTGCAACTTTAAAGTTGTATCTAACTTTGCATATTTTTATGTTGAAGTTACGTTTATTGTGGCCGTGAACGTATTCACATATAATAATTTCTAAAGCAAATTACATGAATATATTATTTGAATGGTAAATCTATTACACATCGATTTTGAAAGGCAACTCTATCAACTATTACGTATATACACATTAAATCTGCCAAACCAATAAATGGCGGTTAGCACGGACATTTAAGGAATCTTCTACTTTTTTCCAGAATTGAGAAAGCGCGAAGTGGACAACGAGCGAAAGAAGTTGGAATGGGAGATGCGCGAAAAGCAAGCCGAAGAGATGCGCAAGCGCGAAGAGGAAACAATGCGTCGTCATCAGGGCGAGATGCAGAATGTTATGAATCGTCAGGAAGAGGACATTCTCCGTCGGCAGCAGGAAAACAACCTGTTTATGCAGGCTCAGCAGCTTAATTCTTTGCTAGATCAGCAGGAAGGATTCGGTAACGGAGGAGGCGGCAATAACTCCAGCTTTGACAACTTCGGAGGAAACAGCAATTCACCATTTGAAGTTTTCAGAGGTAAGGATCCAGATTCTGTTGCTCCCTTAATCCCGTTGCAATTTCCAATTTTTACAATAGGCAATACAAAAAACAACTCCACTATGGTTGGAAACAATCCTGGTCCTGGAGGAACCAATACACAGGTATGTTCAAGTCCAAACTACTTTTTTACGAAGTGTTTGATAACCAGATCTCTGGTAAAGTTTCTGTCTATCGCTTTCATAAAAGTGTAACCCAATACATAACTCATACAAGTTTAGAGTTTATACTGACCATTCTTCAGGTCTGTTTCCTCCTAAACCTTTAAGACCATTTTCCTTATATTAAATCTTCGGGGAAGTCCAGAACCAAATAATCTAATATGGGTGGAAAATTCACGGTCTACAGAAGTTTACTTCTAAATAACTGAGTTTTACCAGTATGAACAATTTAATTTTCATCTACTTCTGTTGAACAAATTATGAAACCGGAAATGCATACCTGCACATTTTTTCTGGAAGTGTACAAAACATTTATTACAATAAGGGGCAGGCGTCTTCACTTCCATATACAGGGTGGCTGATTAATATTGCTACATTAAGAAACTCGAACCACTTATTTTAGAGACGTGCTCACGTCGTCACGTTAAGGTTAAATTTACCAAAAAGGGGACCACAATAAACTTACAATAAATTCGTTTCGTTTTCTCCTCTACACTTATAGAGCTCTAAACAAGAAGAGCCAACAACTCTGTAAAACTATACAAAAGAAAAGCCATAACAAACACAGACGTCAGCTGATAATATTAACATTAATATAAAGCAAAAATATGCGTGCTGAAATTAAATATCAAGGTAGAGGTGACTTCGTGGGTGTGGATCTTTGCCGATCTGGTATCCATGGTTAGCCCTCTCTTTTTCGAATTAAACGCAAGAACTAACAGGAATTTCTGTTGTTTCCAAAGATTTTTTGAAAAAAAAAAAAGACAATTTTTGTTTAAATGCAACCGCCGGCTTTGTAGCACAGAAGAAGGCGCAATCGCAATAACCCCACAAGGAAAAACTGTATGGTCGCCCATGACCAAAGAAACTAACGGAATGTGGAGTTTTTCAAAATAAGCTTTTTGGGAACATTTTATTGAAATTATAAATTGCTTGGCTTTCTGAGGGCTTGCCCATCCTTTTGTTGAAAACCATTTAAAGTTTTTTGCCGACTTGCTAAAGTGGATACAGTTTAGCACCTTTGGCAAAATTCCAAGCCAATCCGGCAGTCAGCTTTGTTTGGTGTGCAATTTATTTTTATTTTCCAAGTTATTCGTATCTTTAAGCATAATTGTCTACTATAACTATATGCTGTTAGTCTTGTGAGGAGAAGATCTTTGTCGAAACTCTCGGATTTGTTTGTATAACAACAGCGGCAGCAGTAATAGTTCTGTCTGTCTGAGCTGTACTAGTACTCAGGTCGATGAAATTCTTTCGTCAGCTATGGGAAGGAGTGAGTGACAAATTATTTGCGGACACTTTGCGTCAGGGTCTTTGCTCTCCTCGGTACTCAGATGAACGAACAAATACCAGAAAACTGCAAATCGTTGGAACGAGATCTTTTGGGTTATCGTTCGAAAAAAAAGTTCTCTTTTAAAGTTTGAGTGGTCAACGCTGAGCGTTTTTCAAATCAAAAAATGGGCGGAAAACCCCATAAAATCGGAATATAGTACAGGCGAGTAAATTTTACTGACTGCCAATATTTTTAAGAGCATAGAAGGATATGGACATTGATAATCATTGTAAATTTGTATATTACATTATTAAATATTTGTACACATATGCAATATATGTTTAAACATGATTTGTTTAACGTTAATCAAGAATCCCAGATGATTGACAGTAAGACCGTAGCAACCCCAGCTTGGATGAACTCTCATCAAAAATTCGGTCACATTAGAAACATTACATTTCTAGGATTTCAAAAGAAAGACGACCCTAACAGATGGCGCCACTAGCAATTCATTGACGCAGCAAACAATTAAAACGTGCCGCCATCTGTCATGCTAAAATAATTGTTTATTTATGTGGGCGAGGCCAACTTGCGCTGCTTTTGCAACACAAGAATGCTTGGTCACTCTAGTGCTTTTAGTTCCTGAGATCTGAACGTTCATACAGACAGCTGGCCATTGACTCTGATAAAGAATACATATTCTAATACGGTTGGTTACGCTTGCTTCTACCTGTAACATAACTTTTAACGAATGAAATATAGCCTTCAACTCTATGAGTAAAGGCTATAATACGCTGATTACTTAACTAGTTCTTGTTTCCAAAGCGGCTTTTATCAGCCACCCTGTATTCACTCAATTGCTTATAAACTGAAATGCATTTAGGACTTGGTTTGGGATCCCGGCTCTATTTTTGTAGGTATTTGGTTTTTGCTATTTGAACCACTTCTCATTTATTATTTTATTTCTTTTATCCTTTTTTCAAACGAGGTAAAATGTGTAATTTTTTTTTATATACTAAACAAAAGGTGAGAATAAATTCCCGGGGATATGCGGCGGCTATGCATTTTACCTTGGGCGTGGTGGGCCACAGTCACACATATATTTAACCAGATGTGGGCTCATATATAAGTCACTTTTTCCCCTTTTTGAATTGGGCTCCACATGGCTAAGTAACACTGAATTGAACAATTGTATTTCATTGCTTGAATAGGAATCCTTCGCTTTTGAATTTGGGGTTAACAATATGAACCAAGGCGGAAATCAACGCGGAAATAATGGCGGAGGAAATAATGTCCCATGGGGACGCCGACGTTTTTAGACACTGGAGCATGCATATGCGGATGAAAAATAACGTATTCTCTAACTCATTGATTACGTTTTGTATTTGACTTTTTGCTCGTTCACGAGTGATATGTGAAAAAAACTAATATAAAAGGATCGTCTATTCGAATGCACCCAAATATGAGATGATTAAATATTTTGTCAAATATTTTAATCGTCAATCGGTCCCAACAAAGAGTCAACCATGGATAATGACACACAAAGGATAAACCTTAAAAGCACAGAATTCAAATCCCAAAATGCTTGCGCATAAAAGTGCAGAATTTCTGAAAAGAAAAACATTAAAAATATTTTTAACATTGCGTACATCTATTTAATCATAAAGATAATTTTAGATATATGTATATAGGCACTACTTTCTCCAGTAATATGATTCTTTATTTTTTGTTTTTCATTCAAATGAAATATATAGAAAAACATTATTAATCGACCAAATGAATTTAAAGATGAAAAGCTATTATTAATTCCATTAAGTCAAAAAACGGTGAGTATTCCGGATGAGCGCATGGACTCTAAGCTCTATCTGGTCTGGATCTTTCAATTGGGTTAGAGTCATGGATATAAAAGGATGAAACAAAATTCAACAAAATTCGATATTTTCACAAGAAATATTTTTTATTTTTTTATGATTTGAAATATTTGTAAAATTACTTTATGGTTATATATTCCTTCACTTTGTCGAAATCTAAAGTTTTACAACTTCAACAATTTTGGTCGGGACCGGGACCTTAACTGGAAGCAGCATCGAGAAGCAACTTTTTAAATTTAAATTTTGACTTTTTTTTCAACAAATTTTGTTGACATTATTTTTTTATGACTTTAGTAAAGGTATTTTTTTTTTATATAAATTTATTTTTCCATTTTTTTTTGGAAATCTGGTTCTATTTAATGTTTTGGTTTTGAAAACACTGTTGAAATGCCATTCTGGCTGTTTTCTGATGAAGATAGGCTCACTGCAAAGTATTCTTAAAAAATTTCGGTTTAGTTAACATCAGGGAAATTGGATTTTATTAAAATATGGAAAAATTAAAAGGGTGTTTTCTGGTTGGAAAAATTTGTCAAGATTAAGCAATCGTGTTACATTTTTTTGTTAGAAAGTCCAAACCATACTTTCATAATTTCATAATGATTTTCCGCCATATATACTGTTTTGCTCATTAAATCGTTAAGTTTATGCTGATTTCATGCCTGACAACCATTGGAGCAGTTAGAGTAAGGTAAAATCATAAAACCTTACTCTCAGCATTTAATATAGTAGATTTAAGATTTCATTTCCTCAAAAAAAAAAGTTTATTTAAGTTTCACGCGATGCGCATTTGCCCCAAAAATTAAACAAAAAATTTATTTATACGAAACAAGTAACAAATCGAAACAAACCCCGGATGAAATTATGAGTTATGAATTGAACACATCATTCGAACTGGGAGAGATATTGTGATGGGGACTTCAATCTTTTGTTTTTCATCTAAAAATCTGTACTAAATATGTTAAATGTTAAATCTTTAGTCTTTTGAAGGGTTTTTGTCAGAAGTTGCCCTTCCGTTGCTATACAGTTTCACCGCTTCGCTTTAAAGCTCTCTTACTCGTAATACTCGTATGTGCCCGTAAGCTAAGATAAAAATTTTGTATTTCTAAGTACAATCTGTAAAAACTTGATTTTTTTTTTTAATCAATCGACTTATAAATGGTCCGAATATGAAAATTCAAAGAGAAGTATAACAATACCTGGTTTTTTGGACGTTACTGTTTACTGTTGCATTAATCCAGTGACTTTATACAATTGTTTACTTTTCGTCGATCTCACTATGTTTACAGTGATCAAGTTAAAGGTCACTCGATAGTTTTATAACTCTTATTTAGACGCTTATTGGTGCAAAGTAAATACTTTTTTGCTGCCCAAAGCGAGAATCGTGTTTTTATGAATTTAAAAAAAGTGCTAGTTAATCGTTTAACTTTACGTGGAGATACCTAAGCACAACCGTTAAATACAAAATGTTAAGTATATTTTAGATATTAATATTCGGATCTGAAAATGTCTTACGTTTGTAACAATGTTGTTTTATTAATTCTTAAATTTTTGCTTTCGCTCAGAGGATAAGAAACCATTAGTACTGCAAAACTCATTATTGGATGACAATTGCAGGTTATGCTAAGTCTGTTCAGGTAGAGTCGCCTCATTGAAATGCTACGAAAAGTATAATGTTTTAAATTTTTGTATACCCTTGCAGAGGGTATTATAAATGCAGTCAGAAGTTTGCAACGCAGTGAAGGAGACGTTTCCGAACCTATAAAGTATATATATTTCTTGATCAGCATCACTAGGAGAGCCGATCTAGCCATGTCCGTCTGTCCGTCCGATGCTACGCAAACCAAAAGTTGTCTTTCTATTACAGGTAGTACATAAGTCGGAAGCAGCCGCATCGACTATAGCATATGCATAGCTCCCATAGGAACGATTGGAATAATAAATAAAAAATGTATGAGTGTGTTTTTAAAAAATTTTTTTTAGTAGTATATAAAAATGGTTAAATATATCAGAATTACGGTTTAAATTTTATCAAAATCGGACGTCTATAACATAAAGCTCCCATGAAAACAATACAAATATTTTTTATTTTTTTTTTAATTCTTTTTGATTTATTAAAATATAGCTGCTATAAGAACTATCGAAATATTGAGCTGCAAATCATCATAGCTTTAATGTTTTTAAACGTATACACAAGTAAATCATAATTTTAATGTTATCAAGAATACTTTATTTTTGCAATAGCTGCAAGGGTAAATGAACCGCGGCTTGTCGAAGTTTTCTACCTTTCTTGTTTCATAAAAGAAGAATCAAGTTTTCTGAATATTACCCCTTTACTATTATTTTATTTAAAATTAATAGTTCTACGGAACTTTTACAAGAAACGGGTATTTTTATCGTTATTTAAATAAAACAAAAAGCCTGTACTCTGCAAATGATCGCAGCATTAAAAGTGCTGCGATGGAAACTCTCTTTTTAGGAGAAATGCATGACTTTAAATGTCAGTTTGTTTGGTACTGACATACACATACCGGTTTTTCATTCGCGTCGCTTATAAAAGCAAATTAAATCGTATTTGGCAATGAAGATCAACTGATGTATTGTTTCGAACAACTCGAGAAAATTTGAAATATTATTTCGCCCAAGGAAAACCACCGCGGAATTTCGCAGATAGATTTTTTTTGTACTGGGAGACAACAAACTACCGATTTAAACCGCTGAACAGTGGTTCAGGCGATTTAGAAGTGGTAAGTTTGTCACCGAAACACCCAAGTTCGCCGGACGACCAGTAACCGTTGATACGCATAAATCCATGGAAATAATGAATCGAGATCGTCATGTGACCATTAGAAGCATTGCAGAGCCCAAACTAAGCAATAAAACCGTCATAAAATAATCGTCAAAAATCGACCGGTATGTCATTACCAAACAACCTAATATTTATCAGTCTAGGTCAGAGGTGTTATTACTATTAATATTATTAAAATTATTTTTTAGCTCATCAAAAGTTATTCTCTTACGAACTCATCGTCGTTGCTGGAAGAATGATCTTACCACAACTTCAAAATTGAAAAACTTATTCCCAAAAACCGTACTATTATCTAACCTATTTTCTAACAGCTACGCATCAGCATAATATATAATTACCTAAACATGCCGTAATCATGAGTGTTATCATTTGCATTATTTTTCGCATATTCGACAATGATACGAGCTTAAAATAGCTATTACCCAGTTAAGATATCTGCGCTTGCTGGATATAGCATAGTTTTGAGCACAAGGCGAATAAATACGATTTGGGAGATAAGGCAATAATATTATAACCATTTTGATGCAATATGGAAAATAAAATAACGATTAGGTAATACAAAGGATAACCAGTATAATTGTGTGAGCTGCAACGGCATTAACTTAAAACACTTCAGTTTTAGTTGAATTAAAGTTTAACTTCTTAAGATATATTGTTTTTAATCTTTTACCATTTCTCGTGGCAATGATTGGTAATTTGACTATTGGTTTTTGGGAAAAGATCGAGGCGTTTAATGAACATAGTGACAGTCCTGCGATTTCTCAAAGAATGGCTCTTCGAGAAGGATGAATATTACAATACCATGGCGAATGGGAAAAGGTAATGCCTGCCCTTGTAAAATTTTATTAATTTACTTCCCAACAGCTACATCAATTTAATTACTTTCATATTCAAGTTTTTTTTACAGGTTTATTTAATGAATGTGATGGCATGCATCGTATATCACATACAAAAATGTTGGAATCATTTAAGATGACACTTTGCACTGTTTCGTTTGATAAAACGATTTTTGGGAAGTTGTCTTTAACGGCATAATGAACACTTGGGGATCGAATCGGATTGCTTCTGCCATCAACTTATTACATTAACAGAAACTTTTCTGTGTCTTTCGCACCGTTCATTCATATACAATTTTTTGTCGCGCGTTTGTTTACAAGTCTCATCCACTTGGGCTAAACACTGCAGAAAAAACAAATAACATGCAATGACTGAAGCAGAAAGCTGGCAGACGCATACTACCGAAAGGGGTCTACTAGTATTGTTTAAAAGTTGTTATACCCTTGCAGAGGGCAAAGCAGTGAAGGAGACTTTTCCGACCCTATAAAGATACTAAGAGTGGCAATCTAGACATGTCCGTCTGTCTGTCTGTCCGTCCGCTTATACGCAATCTAGTTTCTTAGTTTTAAAGCTAATTGCATAAAACTTTTTCAAAGGTTGTGTTTCTATTGTAATAATATTCTATTATAACTTTGATGTTTTTTCAAGTTGATATTCTTTGAGATATAGTAATGGTTTATTATTTCAGAATTACGTGTTTAATATCATTAAAATCCGACACCGATGTCAAATAGCTGCCATAGGACCGACCGAATCATTTAGCGAAAAGGCATCTTAGCTTAACTCCTATTAAACATAAGGGACAGCTGCAGGGGTATATTAACTACGGCTTGCCGAAGTCGCTTCCTATCCTGTTTTTAATGAATTAAAATAAAGCAATTTAAATGAAGAAATTTTTCCGCAAGCGGTGGCGAGCGCACAGGGATGAAGGTGCGATAACTGATACAATTGTCTAAATGAAAAAAGATAAATAAAGCACAATAAGGGTGGACCAACCTATTTCATAAAGTATATTGAAGAATGTAATGTAAACTCGCCTAAACGTTTTTCAGTTGTGCTGCTTCTTGCAAACATGCCAGTGGAATTTGAATCGGAACAGCTAATTGGTGAACTATTTTTTAGAAAGGGTCAGACCAAAAAGGCACACATATTTTTTTGTTAAAAATAAGTAGGTAGAACAGTGTAACTAAACAACTTTTAATTTGCAATATTCCTACGATTTACCATATAATTGACATCAAGATAGGAACAAAGTATCAAATTAACTAAATCCCGATAGGTAGCTTTTAAATATTCTGCGTGGGAACAAAAGCTGGGCTCTTGTAAAGTAACACAAACTTTTGCATACAACATATTATAATTTCGCTAAAATTAGCTTTTTTGAATTTTAAAAGCTTATACGAAAAAATGGAAATGATTAGAATAGGAAAGGGCGTGCTTTGTAGCAAGAATTTTCGCAAGGACAAAAAATTTATACTTTTGGATTTTTGGAACGGCAGCACAAAGGATACAAGGAAAATGTAATACAAATAAAAATTCCAGTGGGCTTGCTTGCTTCTTCAAATTTTAAACAAGAATAAAAACCGTAAATGGTGTCTTATTTTTTCAACAATCTAAACTCATTTCCCATTAAATAAGCATAAAGCCAAGAAAATGCTAAAAGCTTTTAAGCGCATATCCATTTGCCTCTGAAATAATCGATGCGACAAAATCAAATCTTCTCAATCGTGATTTTGAATCCCAGCACAAACAGATAAGATAATACTTATAACGGCGATTCAGTCTTTACCGATTCAGTCTTCACCGATCCAAAACATACCTTGAAGGTAGTAAAAATACTTGTTTTCGAAACACAATCAAAATAATTTTTTTTTAGAGCTTTAAGAGGTTACCACCAGTTGCAGGCAAAAAAAGTTTATTTCGCTATTTTTGTAACGAAATTACTTAACTGTTTTAAACGATCAGTATCTTGTTTAAAATTACATAATTAATCCACTTTGGTACTTTTAGTATTTCAAAATATTGAGTAACTATTAAAAAAAAATGTGATTAATAAATGTCCTTTTCTAATGTTGTTTTGCGGTGACCAAAATTCTAGAGAACTGGCTCATTTGCCAAAAAAATGGCAAATGGATCAGTTAAGTAAGACCTTAAACTAGTCTTTAATTACCGATTTAAAAATTAATTAGTTTTGGTTAACAACTAATCATTTTTCCGGATTTTCCAAAAGAAAAACCATTTTTATCTATAAAAAAAAATGAAACGATTAAAGACTTCAATTTGAGGTGTTAAAAAGACCTTCAAAATTTCGAAAAGAAAAAATTACGCGATACGGTTTTAAGTAAGAAAGTCGTCAATTCCTTACTTGACTTGAAATTTTAAGGACGTATCATTAAACAGTTAATATTTAATAGTTATATTTTAAAACTTGCTGTCACATAACGGAGTTGCAGTTTTATTTTAAGTGCGTTGAAAAGTTCAATATTTATAGAATAACAATTATTGCTTCCTAGCTATATGGTAAAAACCTTGTAGTTCTTGTTTGTCCAAAATATGATTATTTAGTTACAATTGTTTTTGATGGTGTTGCGATTTAATTTAATTAATTTTATTCAATA
Source organism: Drosophila gunungcola (assembly GCF_025200985.1). Lineage (NCBI taxonomy): Eukaryota > Metazoa > Arthropoda > Insecta > Diptera > Drosophilidae > Drosophila > Drosophila gunungcola. Next base: position 159,711 of record NW_026453189.1, on the reverse strand, counting down.
TTTTTTAAGGATAACCTTTTGAATTTTGGAAAAAGTGGGACGACTATATCTTTTCCGGCTTAAGTACCCATAAAGGCCGAAGAAAAATGATTTTTTTGCTTTTTTTTTTTTTAATAAAAACAGTACACAAAAATTGACGTCATATATATATTTACGGCAATATTTGAAGAGAAAAAAAACATATTTTACGTTATGAAAAATTGAAACTTGATTGACTTATTACGGTTCCCGCAAGTTGTATCGCCGTTGACATCGAAATTGACGTAGGCGATGAAAAATTATATTTTTTCAAGTCCTTAGAATACCGAAGGTATTCTCGGTTCACACTTTTTTTGCAATCCTCTACGCCAATATGAAAAACATGGTTTTAAGTTTGCGGTCAAGGAAAAAGGAATTTAAGCGCCAACAACTGTTAATTGCCATGTCTTCCATAATTTTAAGATCGGCTTTTTAAATTTTGCCAGAATTTTCTTAGAGCTTATACTTATCGATTTAAAAAAAAAATCGATTATTTGAAACGGCTTCGGGTACTTTTCCCCTTAATATGTATTTCTTTTCTGAGTTTTATCACGATCGGTTTTATTCACCCAGAAGCGGTCGAGTTGGCCTAATCATTAATTGTTTATTGTACTATAAATATTTTTAGCTGCAAGATACCATAGGTATTTTTAAATTCAAAAATCATAAGTTTACAGAAATAAAAATGTTTTATTTTTCAAATATCAGCTTAGTAAGCTACCGAAACGCGCATTTCGAAGTAAGATCTTCAGAATTCTACTGGTCCATTTAAGCTTTAATAAATGATACTTTGGTTTGTCTTCTGATTCAATGTTTTTGAAAAAAGGAATAAAATTGATCGCACAGGAAACATTCAAAAATCGATTAATTGTGATAAGACACTTTAATAAATGATACTTTGGTTTGTCTTCTGATTCAATGTTTTTGAAAAAAGGAATAAAATTGATCGCACAGGAAACATTCAAAAATCGATTAATTGTGATAAGACACTTTATAAAGTATACTCTACGTTCGACACGAAAATATTGGGTACCATCTTACTAAAGTAGTTTTGGTTGTAAAATAATTGGCACAGGTGCCTATCTAGAAACCCGACAAAATTGGAAATGGCACAGCGCTAACCGCTTAAGTGACCAAATTGATCTGTGAAAACATTTGTTGTTTTATGGATGGTTGGTCCCCAAAATAATTGCGTGTGGATTTGCGGGGTCGAGCCAGCTTTTAGCTTTGGCCGAAGCAATATTCTCGAGATCGCAATATGGTGTCTTTGCTCGCGACAGAAGTCCAATCGACTGCCAGCAAAGCGCTAGAATATACCAGGTAATCTATGTTAATATGTATCAGACACTTAAGCTTTAAAGTGTTTTTTAAAATTACTATTGTTTGTTCAACGTTTGCTTGGTTTTTGGACCGGTCGACGTGGGTTTGCTGTCGATTTCCGATTTTTTTTTGCAGCCATCCCCTCAATTAAGCTGCATTTTAAAAATTAAGATTTAAGGAATTTTCAACTAATCCAGTTTATGTTTGCAGGAGATCAAACGCCTTGACGAGCCTTTACACGACTTTGGTACAGACGTCACCCCTCCAGATACGGATTTGGATAAGATGGTATTCGCATTGGAACATATATCAACTAAGTTGCATAGCACAAATATTGTAAATATTATTGGAAACTTTAAAAAGAGCACACAGTTAAATGGTGAACAAAACTTAATTAAAAAACTGCATACTAAACTTAATTGGGCTGATTGTTTTTATACTTTCTGCGGGGATAGTCAATCATACTTTTAGCAATTGTTACATTCCCAAAGAAAATTAAACTTTTTAGGTTAATTCCAACGCCCTCAGGTGACACTGCATAGCGAAGAAAAAAGTTTTGTGAGTTTAAAGCTGTTCTCAATAAGGTATAAATATAATAAACTTTAATTTTTATACTTGTGTTCATGTCTAAATTCCAGATGCGACACGGTAGGCAACTATAATAATTTCTAAGATCCATTATTATATACACAATCGAATACAGTCTCTAACTCTAGATTTTTTGGCAATAGATCAAATAAAAAATCTTATAACTCAAATTTAGATTAGAGAGTTAGAGTTCTGAAAGTTCGACTGTAGTATATTTTTAAGATATTGGATTATATGCAAAACATATTTTGAGTGTCAGATACGAATACATTTTTTATTGAACACAAAATTGATTCATAATAAAATAAAATGATAAATCGTGTGTGTATATCAAGTACATATCCCACATACTGTACAACATATTATCCTTGCATGATTTTAGTCAAAGGTTTTTACGAAATGAAAGCTGGAGAAAATTGGAGTCTTGGAAGCACGCCATGGTTCGTAAAGAATGCATCGATAGTTGTTTATAGGACTCGGTCTTTTATCAAAATTTCAAAAACTATTTCCATTCGCGAATTCTTTAAATCAAAATCAGCAAATCTTGATACTACTTTACAGAACCTTTTATTTTATAAAGAATGATGGGTTGGATTAACATTAAACCATGTCAGCACACCTTTAGAACACGGACTTAAGAACTATAAGAGACCTGTAAACTAATTCGGACCTTTAATGAATGTTGGTCATTATTTTGATATGTTGTTTTTATAAGATTACAAATACTGACACATCCAAATTTGTATGGTATTTTGCTAAAAAAGATGAACAAATTAGTTCACTACAGAGTTTTTGAAAACAACATAGCTAGTAACATAGTGTTTTAATATTTATAATAAACATTTTAATAATAATGAAATTAGGTCATTATTGTCTTGACATTGATAAAATCTTATTTTTAAGAAGAGCTATACATTAACTTGAGGTTTGGAGATAGCCCAATGTGGGCACAACTATCGCTTTTGGCAATCGATAGGGAACTTGAGCTGATGCTAAAAAAATTAAATTAAAAAAATCTAAATTTTGTACATATATTTAAAAATACACACAGAAATTATCATTCCGGTAAATATTTTCTAAGTTATACGCAAATTTCAAAAGTCGTTTCAGAGTGCTTGAAAGTACAAACTTCAATCGCGTTTTTCTCAAAATGGTGTTTTCAAAGTCGGTGACCAACATTACTGGAAAATTTCTAAGTCGATTAGTCTCAAATTTTAACACGAGCTTCTTAAATATATCCTTTACTAATTAATCGACGATTTTCACAGCGTTACATTTTTTTTTATAAACAATTTAATGCCGAAATTTTGGTCAAATTTAAAATATGTTCTTTTAAAACTGCCATTTTTCTATACTAAGTCTCAAATACAGTTAAAAAATACCTTAATATGAGAAAAAATTTTTCAGATTAAAAAATCTTAGTTTTCTTAGAAAATATTCTGGAAAATTCGTTTTTTTTTTTTGGACTTCTAACTGTATATAACCCATTAAAGATAATTGGCTAGAGAAACATTACGGTGTTCTTTGAAGTTTTTTTAAATATTTTTTTTACTAACAATTTTGTATTCGAAAAGCAAATGTTTTGAAAAGTTTTACCTTAATATTTAAACGTGTTATGTTGAAATATATGATTAAATGACGCATTTTAATATGGGTATATAAAACAAACATTTTGTTAGCACAGTGTATTACATTTTTCCTGTTTTAAATCTATATTATTTCGCATTGAAAACAACCATAACCTGTCCTAACCACGACTAATTGTTTAATGGTAAGCAGATTTTTAAAAGCACCGCTCTTGGCTGGATTTACCACATTCGGGTTTATGCATGTGTGTATACAAATCTACATATGTATGTATGTATATATGTAGATGGGACTTGCAAAAATCTTATGCTCTTACACAGGTTTACGTACATATTTTTGTATGCATGTATTGTACGAGTGGATTACTTTTTTCAGGTCATAAAAGCGAAAAATACAAACGCTAATCTCGGCTAACCAAGAGCAACAAAAACCTTGTGCTGCGAACGCTACCGCTAAAAATTATCTTTTGTTTGAATGCCAGCGCTTAGAGAGCGTCTTCGCACGTATGCATGTATGTATGTACATATGCATATAAACAAAACCGAGTAAGTCTGCATGTATGGATGTATGCTTTGAGCGTACATTTTGGCTTATACGACGCTTCCTATCAAAACACGTCTTAAATGTGTATTTATCACCCCTCAGTAACTGGAGCTCAACGGTGTGCGTGCGTACGTAATACTTGCATATTAGTTTTGTTACAGCACGGTTGCGTGTTATGTTTTGCATTTTATTTTGAAAGCTCCAAAAGCTGTGCTTTCGTAGGTCTTGAATATGTACTAATATATAAGCTACGAACGAAACCAATGTACGAATGTTTGACTGCACGTCTGTATGACTGTATGTCGTGCGCCGTGTGTTTGTGTATGCGGTTAGCACAAATCCAGCGAGAAAGAAACAACCAACGTTGGCTATATGTATTAACTTCAAAACAAAGTTCAGTTTAAGCTGGAGCGCAGTCGAGGTTGCGTCGTTTGTTCGTTCGGTCGGCTTTTAGTCCATTCGTTTCGGCTAGTTCCTATGTTGTGTACGCATGGTAAGCACGCGTTCTCTTTCGATTCCAGTCTCAGTCCCAGTCCCAATTTCAGTCGTTTCGATTGCGTTGATAAAATAAAGCTTACTGAGCCAACCGTGTCCGAATTTCTGTGATTTATTTCAAAATGTGACTTTAAAAGATCTAAATCCACACACACACACACAATGCAACGGTTAATAATACTTTGGCTGTGCTTGGATTACATGAATCTCGTTAATGCCATATCTGATGCATGGTGATGTATGTATGTACAAGAGAGCATACAAATGCATGCATGCATTACGTGATTTCATACATATGTATGTATGTACAATCGAAATGGCAACTATTACGCATAGTATTGCGAATGTGTATAGAGCCACATACATACACACAGATTTATACATTATCAGACGCATCAAACACATATGAACGATGTATATGTATACTTTCACGCGCACGTCCAAAAATATGGTGGCTTGGTGGCTTCATTGTTGTTTTTGTTTATAGTGGGCAAAAAGTGCGGAACTAGTGTCTGTAAAACTTTGCTATTTAATGGAGCTGTGTGATTTTATAAACATGGGGAAAATAGAAGATGTACAAGCCAAACTTGCTTTCGCATACATAAGTACATGCTCATCATCTGCGAATTGAATTATGTGCTTTGTACATATATACATACACTCTAATGATTTATAAACGAATGGCACAGTAAAACAAAAACCGGAATCAATGTACATCTGATAGTGTTGATATTAAACCGTAACCAATATTTTCGAGCCTTATGTTGCAAACAAATATTTATGGGAATGTATGTAATCACGTACATGCATACATAAATGTGCACTACACTAGCATCTTCTTTAACGGTGTATGGGATGAATATAATATTTGGTAAACATATGTATGCAGCTATAAAATGTAGATCAAGAGTGCAGAAATGTATGTATACATCGATTGTATGTAATGTATACATGCATATACAAAGAAATCAAGGAATAAAATTCCTTACAGTTTCATATGATTTTACTCTTATTTAATTTAGCAAATTCATTTAAAAATGGATAAATTCTGGTTTATCTGGTTATCATATTTAAAATCTTAAATCTAGGAAATATTTTGTACCCTCTTTTATTACAACTGATTTCATTTAGTTGAATTCATTTGTCAAATTTCTTAATAACCGATTAGGTACTTCGGTACTGTCGCCTATCCAGTTTAGTCCCAGTTTTATGAACACAGAATCAGAGCTTAGTTTTTTTGTCTAAAATAGAAATAAAGCAAAATGTGGGCTTGCATAATGTGTATATGTACATTGTACATACATATATAAACAAAGTATGGCAAACCAGTGGGTAATTCCAGGCGTTTTGGGTAATTCCCGCTGTACTATAGAAACCGACGATATGTGGATGTACATAGTTAGTCATCGCTAACATTTACCTGTAGTTTCCTCAGATGATTCTGTTGTATCTCCCAGCGAACAAAGGAACATCGCAAATAGGCGCCTCATTAATAAATAAGCACAAGCGTTTCAGCCATAAATAACAGTGGAAAATGATTCACTTTGTCATATTGGTTACAACAGCAACTCCACGTTTACCGGCACAAGGTTGCACTCATAACAATAACACAATTAGCAAAGTACGAGTAAAGTGTTTTTTTGTTCTTGCAGATACGTCAGATACCAGATCCCAAAAATAGATTCATGAGTACGACAACAGAAAAGGGACACGTCGCTAAAGGACTCTTCGGGAGAATCAAACTACCTTAATACTATAGCTAAACCTAGTTAAATATGTCAAAAACAGGGTCCAGCAGAGGAACCAACGGTAGAATACGATTCACGCCTACCACAACGCAATGGTCCGCCCTGGAGAAGGGCTCCTGCTGTGGACGCCCCAGTTCTCTCGGAGAGCCTTCGTACCGAAAGATCGGGCGAAGAAAGACACTCCAAATGCACGTCCACGACCCTGGAACGACGGCAACGGCGACTCCTGATTCAAAACTCAATAGAATCTATTTATGTACATTTAACCAAATGGCACAGAGCTGTATATATTTTGTATTATTTTTAGTAATCCTAAGCCCAAATACTAGTTGTGCTCTACGGAGTAGTGGGGGTGAGACTCAGAATTACGCCGGAATACTCAGCAACGAGAGCGCGACATATGTGTCGCCCAGTAGAACAAGCCATCCAACAGATTCCCACAGCTCCTCCAAGGTTGACTCAGACTTGGGAGGTGACGGAGGTCAAGCACAGACCATTAGTGGAGTTGGAGGCACCTACGAAAACAAATATAAAAATACTCACACAAATGCCAGTGCGAAAGATGAAAACTCTGACCCGCTTCGTCAGCAGCAAAACAGCCTCGACCTCGACGGGGTCGATATGTTTGGCGCCTGCAGTATTCCCGAGGAGGCGATGTACACGAATGAGTTCGCCGTTAACATTCCCGCTGGCAAGCATGTGGCAGATGTCATAGCTAACAAACACGGATTTATCAACAGGGGACAGGTACGATGTTTATCCAGCATAGTTAATACCCGCATAGCTTTAGTCTCTTCGACTTGAGTTTTAATCACATACACAACTAACAATTTTGTATAATTATTGTGAAAATATATTTGTTTGGCGTGATTTAAATCATTTAAATTCCTATCAATCATTAATCATAAATTCCTATCAATATATCATAATCGTTTTTTCTTAAGTGTAAGGTAAAGGTAGAAAAACCTTTGAGTCAGGCATATAAATAGACATATAAATCGCCTATAAATGGAATTGGAAGGTTTTTGCTAAACAAGTTAAATAACATTAGAAAACGAGAGATCATAATAACTACTGAACTTTATATACGAAAACAGAACTATGTATACAACCAAAATAAATAATAATACACATATAGTAAATGTTTATGTCATTGAGATTATTGAGATTATATTTTTCTAATAGATTTCGGAAAATGGTGTTCAGTCTGCAATATCTCAATGTTTTTGATGTCAGTATTCTTAAAATTTTTGATCAAGTTAAAATTGGACTTTGAAATCATTCGTATAGTTAGTTTTAACGTCTGCTTTTTTCGGAAATAAACCTTCATTAACATTACAAGAACTTGGGAGAACACCAACTCATGTTTCATTGCTCGTTTTAGATTGGATCACTCGATAACTACTACCTGTTCCAGCACCATCACGTGTCGAAGCGCTCGCTGCGCTCCAGTCGCAAGCACCAGGGAGCCCTTAGATCAGAGAACGAGGTAAGTAAGATTCAATGCGTTCCCTGCTATATCAGCCCTTAAAACATCATTGGCTTTTAGGTGAAATGGATGCAGCAGCAACACGAAAAGGTGCGCCGGAAGAGGGACGGCCCATACCAGGATTTGCCAACCTACAGTCCGTATAATATTTTACGCCAACCCGGCGGCTACGTTGTCGATCCGAATCCGCATCTTTCATTCTCCCCAGAGTCCATTTCGCTAGCATCGCACTCGCCGCGCATGGAGTACAGGGACGTCAGCTCGCATTTCATATTTCCGGATCCGTTGTTTAAGGAACAGTGGTACCTGGTGAGTAAAGTATGTAATCATCTCTCACTTAAATGCATGCTTCATGAAATCATATATGTTATAATTCATTATTAAACCTCTATGTGTTTCGCATTTTAGTAGTTTCTTATAAAAGCATTCTAGTTGTTCAACTAATTTAAAATAAGTCTATTTAAATAACCTAACATCGATGCAAAATATATTATAACCACTATTCCAAAAATTAAATATTCTTTAAAACAACTGGAAGCTATATGATATAGCTCGGGTCCAATTAGGCTCGTTTCGACTTACATTTGTACTACCTGCAATAAAAATACAATTTTTGGGAAGGTTTGCGCAGAAACGGACAGACGGACATGGCTAGATCGACTTTTCTATTCATGCCGATCAAGAATACATATACAGTGGTGGAAAAAATAATAGAAAAAAGCGCTAAATCGTTCTTTTTTTACAAATGTTTCTCACTAGAAAAATTCAAAATTGGTTTTAATTGTTTTAAGAATTTATTACTTTTTTTATATTAACAGAAAAGATAAAATAAGTATTTTATCTTGGAACAATAATAGGAACATTTTATTAAAGTCTTAAAAACACAGCATTTTTTAAACATTTTTTTAACTGTATTAATGATTTGTTTTATATTTAGAAGTAAATTAATCAGTTTTTATGTATGTGAGCACTAACGAGGCAACTAAATTTATAGAATGGAACAAAATTGGTGATTACTGGCAGTGTGCCAGCGGTGCAATTTATTTGTTGCAATTTTTCACACAATTCTTCCTTTTATTTGGATTAAAGGATACTGAATTCTTTTTAAAAGTGCTTAATAAATTTTTGGAGCATGGGCTTAAGCTGCCACTCTAAAATATTAATTATTTTTTCCTGGGAAAACTTTTTAATGCAGGCTTACACACGTTTAGGGTCATAACCATGCCTGAAGGCAATAAAATCTAAATCTACAATCTGGAAACTACATTTGTTTTTAGATCCAGAATATCAGACCGATATCCGAAGCTAAAAAAAAAATGACTATCATGATTTTGCACCTAACATTTTAAAAGGAGTTCTTGTGTTTTTCCCATAGAGGGAAGTTGTGTTTGGGTGCTTTCCACCATTTTCAAACAAATAATTTTCAGTTCTGTTATATCGCAACACCTTATTCCCATTTTGGCGAGCTTGGCATTAGTCATTTATTTACAATAGCTATAAATTTAATTTTCATTGTTGTTGCCTTTGTTTTATTAAGCACAGGAAACTGATGTCATCAATGATTTAGAGGCCCTTACATAAATAAATGGGTATACTCGATTTTAGTGATTAAAAGGTCGTGAACTATTATAGATAGTTGTAGTAGTTAGTTTGAAGTCAATAACTTGCCACATATTTAGGAATGGGCTTTTAAGTGCAGAAGAAATTGTCGTTTACATTATTTTTTTCACCACTTTACTTTTTAGAGTCGGAAATGTTTCGTTCACTGCGTTGCAAACATCTGAATGACATTATAATACCCTCTCCAAAAGTGTAACAAACCACTGCAAAATATTTGAGTTATAACAAGGAATGCTTTTAATTGTATATGTTTTCTAAACCTACAATTGTTTTAGTTACTGACGTTTTATTATTTAACCGAGTTAATAGCTTTATTTTTATGTATATATTTTAAACTAATTCGCCATTGTCTTGCTAATTTCAACATTTTTGAACTCCCTGTTTCCGTAGAACGGCGGTGCTAAGGATGGCTTGGACATGAATGTGGGTCCGGCCTGGCAGAAGGGTTACACGGGAAAGGGCGTGGTCGTGTCCATTTTGGACGATGGCATTCAAACGAACCACCCAGACTTGGCCCAGAACTATGTAAGTAATAATAACACTTAATACCAAATTCGTTTTAAACCTCATAATTGAGTGATTATGAATTATTCTGTAAAGTAAGGCGATTATTAAAAATTTAACATGTTTAACGACATATGAATAAACGGTCTATGTGATAGGAATTATTAAATTTTGTTCTCTTAAAATCGGACTGTAAAATATATCCCTAACAAGAAACAATGGGAACGTAAATCTAGTTAAACTCAAATGATAAAAATAAATAATCATGATTAACTAAAATACAAATCAGGACATTTTTTGTTTTAACTATCGTCTTAAAACATTTATCGTGCTGTGCTCGTCGTAATAATATCTAACGAAAAACACAGGATCCAGACGCCTCGTTCGACATAAATGGCAACGACTCGGATCCGACGCCGCAGGACAATGGCGACAACAAGCACGGGACCAGGTGTGCCGGCGAAGTGGCAGCGGTGGCTTTCAACAATTACTGCGGAGTGGGAGTGGCCTACAATGCCAGCATTGGTGGTAAGTGATCCTGTTTGCCGCGTAGTGAAAGAAAGCAGCTCCTCGTTAATGACCATTTGTATTAAGGCGTCCGAATGTTGGACGGAAAGGTCAACGATGTTGTGGAGGCGCAGGCATTGAGCCTTAATCCCTCGCACATCGATATCTACAGCGCGTCCTGGGGACCGGAGGATGACGGCTCCACTGTCGATGGTCCTGGGCCGTTGGCGCGCCGCGCTTTCATCTATGGAGTGACCAGCGGGCGACAGGGCAAGGGATCGATTTTCGTGTGGGCCTCCGGCAATGGCGGCCGCTACACAGACTCCTGCAACTGCGATGGCTACACCAATTCGATCTTTACCCTGTCCATATCGAGTGCAACTCAAGCCGGGTAAGCTCTAAACTTTAAGGCTGCTCAAGGGTTTTGTTCTGATTCGGGGACTGCGTGTTCTAACAGCTTCAAGCCTTGGTACCTGGAGGAATGCTCCTCCACGCTGGCAACCACCTACAGCTCCGGGACGCCGGGTCATGACAAGAGCGTTGCGACCGTAGACATGGACGGCCGCCTGAGGCCCGACCACATCTGCACCGTGGAGCATACGGGCACTTCAGCGTCGGCGCCACTGGCAGCCGGCATATGCGCCTTGGCGCTGGAGGCAAACCCGGAGTTGACTTGGCGCGACATGCAGTACTTGGTGGTGTACACCTCGCGACCCGCGCCACTGGAGAAGGAGGGCGGATGGACCTTGAACGGCGTGAAACGGAAGTACAGCCACAAGTTCGGCTACGGACTGATGGACGCCGGAGCAATGGTGTCGCTGGCGGAGCAATGGACGTCGGTGCCGCCGCAGCACATCTGCAAGTCGCGGGAGAACAACGAGGACCGGAAGATAGATGGCACGTATGGCTATTCCCTGGCCACGCATATGGACGTGAATGGGTGTGCAGGCACCATCAACGAGGTGCGCTATCTAGAGCACGTTCAGTGTCGCATAACGCTACGCTTTTTCCCGCGCGGAAACCTGCGCATCTTGCTCACCTCGCCGATGGGCACCACCAGCACCCTGCTGTTCGAGCGGCCGCGGGACATCGTCAAGTCCAACTTCGACGACTGGCCCTTCCTCAGTGTCCACTTTTGGGGCGAGAAGGCGGAGGGTCGCTGGACTCTGCAGGTAATCAACGGTGGGAGACGGCGCGTCAATCAGCCGGGCATCCTGTCCAAGTGGCAGCTGATCTTCTATGGCACCTCCAGCCACCCGATGCGGCTTAAGTCTGAGCTGCTCAACAGCAGTCCCCAGCTGCGCAGCCCCATTGGCTCCAACCCCTTCATCATCCCATCAGCCTCGAACATCGGACAGCCGGCCAACGAGGGTGGAAACTTCAACACGGACAGCTTTGCCAGCTACCTCAACTATCAGAACATATTCAGCAGCGCCGGTTCCAATCCGGAGCCTGCAACAGCCACCCTTGACGGGCATACTGTGACCGCCTCCGTTGCATCAGCCGAGTCCGTTGGCTCCCCCGCCTCCGCTGCAGAACTGATGGCAGCTCCCGACTCGAGGGATGGCGACAAGCTAGTCCTGCACTCTTGCGATACCGAATGCGACTCCTCGGGCTGCTATGGTCGCGGACCTACCCAGTGCGTGGCATGCAGTCACTACCGCCTGGACAAGTAAGCGACGAGAAAGTGTAGGCTTGTACATGTAAAATGACTTAATTGTTGCTTGTTCTCAGCACTTGCGTGAGCCGCTGCCCTCCGCGTTCCTTCCCAAACCAAGTCGGAATCTGTTGGCCTTGCCACGACACCTGCGAGACGTGCGCAGGCGCCGGACCCGACAGCTGTCTCACCTGTGCCCCGGCCCATCTGCACGTCATCGATCTCGCCGTCTGCCTGCAATTTTGCCCAGACGGGTATTTTGAAAGTAATAACCGACACATATGTTGAGTTTGCCTCGGAAGCTAGCTATGTGTATTAAAATCGACTTGAAGAAGACATTACTCTCCCCGTTTGTCCCTGCAAAGGGGTCAAATGTTTATAAGGAACGAGCTGCAGTCGATTTTGGTTTTTGATACTGGCTTTCCCTTCCTGTTAAGTACGTTATTAATCTAGTGCCTTTATCTCTATTACAGATAGCAAGAATAGAACCTGCATTCCCTGCGAGCCCAACTGTGCCTCGTGCCAGGACCATCCCGAGTACTGCACCAGCTGTGATCACCACTTGGTCATGTATGAACACAAATGCTACTCGGCCTGTCCCTTGGACACGTACGAAACGGAGGATAACAAGTGAGTGTATACTATAGAAAGCTGGAAGATGTTGTATAACCCTGAGTCCAACGCTATCGCTATCATTAGATGTGCCTTCTGCCACTCGACTTGCGCCACCTGCAACGGCCCCACGGACCAGAACTGCATCACGTGCCGCTCGAGTCGATATGCCTGGCAAAACAAATGCCTTATTAGCTGTCCGGACGGATTCTACGCCGACAAAAAACGACTGGAGTGCATGCCCTGCCAGGAGGGATGTAAGACGTGCACCAGCAACGGAGTCTGCTCCGAGTGCCTTCAAAACTGGACGCTGAGCAAGAGGGACAAGTGCATCGTGGCCGGAAGCGAGGACTGCACTGAATGTAAGCGACCCAAAAGGATGCACAGTTTTTTAGTATAACTATACCACAATATATAAGCACAAGGGCTGATGGCATTTTAATAAGGTTACTATTTTATGCAGTTGATAACAAGTTATAAAACGTCAAGTTTCGTAAAATAGCACACAAATCACAATTTGTATGCTCAAAAGTTATAGATATACACGATGTTATTCATGCTAAGTTTACATATTGAACTTTTTTAATACAATTTCGATTAACAGACATTCTTTGGTCCGTTCATGACCAAAAGAGAATGGAAAGTTGGCAACGCAAAGTTTATTTTAAAAAAGTCATATTTTAAAAATTAGGCTTTCACACGATTTTGACAAACTTTTATTTGTTACAAACTACTGTCAAATTTGTTCGTTATTTGTTACTGTTCTCTTATAAAGTTGGCTGTCGTCTGTAATAGGTCCGTATTTAGCTTAATAATTTGGCTATCTTGCATTCGTTAATATCATATTTGAACTTGCGAAGGGGCAAGACTGAGAAAACGACGAAATCGAGGTAATCGAACACAGGTAGTGGGTCATCTTTGGCTTAGCATCAGCAATTTAAGCTTTATTTTAACGAGCCCCTTGAGTTTGGTATTTATACTGCTGTATTTGGTATTAAAACTTACGTTGTCTTCTGATGAAATGTGTTGGGAACAGAATGAAAAAAACAATTCGATTTCAAAGCTAAACTCGATCTTATTTTTCATTTTTTCACAGCTGAGTTCTTTAGCCAGACTGAGGGACATTGCAGCCCGTGCCACGCATCTTGCGGGAGCTGCAACGGCCCGGCGGAGACGAACTGCATGTCCTGCCCGCCGAGTCGCCTGCTAGAACAGAGTCGCTGCGTGAGCGGCTGCCGGGACGGGTTCTTCATGGAAGCGGGCTCCGTCTGCTCCCCATGCTTGCACACATGCAGCCAGTGCGTCTCGCGGACGAACTGCAGCAACTGTTCCAAGGGTCTGGAGCTGCAAAACGGCGAGTGCCGCACCACCTGTGCTGATGGGTAAGCATCTGTCGCCATGTGTCCCTCAATCCAAACGCAATAATGCCGTGTGCTCGCCTGTTTCTAGTTACTACAGCGATCGAGGCATCTGTGCCAAGTGCTACCTAAGCTGTCACACCTGCAGCGGGCCGAGGCGCAACCAGTGCGTCCAGTGCCCGGCTGGTTGGAAGCTGGCCGCCGGCGAGTGCCATCCGGAGTGCCCCGAGGGCTTCTACAAGTCGGACTTTGGATGCCAGAAGTGTCATCATTATTGCAAAACGTGCAACGGTACGACCAACGCCCACGGATGGCAGTTCACTCGCATGGTAGTCAATGTGTTCACTCGTTTTATCCTCCAGATGCTGGCCCGTTGGCCTGCACTTCGTGTCCGCCGCACTCGATGCTCGACGGAGGACTGTGCATGGAGTGCCTGAGCTCACAGTATTACGACACGACGACGGCCACCTGCAAGACTTGCCACGACTCGTGCCGCTCCTGCTTCGGACCCGGTCAGTTCTCCTGCAAAGCCTGCGCTCCACCGCTCCACTTGGACCAGCTGAACAGCCAGTGTGTGTCGTGCTGTCAGAACCAGACGACCGCCGAAAAGATTTCGTCAGCACCCTGCTGCAACTGCGATGGAGAGACCGGTAAGCATTCTTTGATCTTTAAAGTGAGTCCACTTAGTGCTCAAAGTTAAGTCCTAATAGCCTATCTGGTTAGCTTCAGCTTAAATTCACTATGCTAGCATTAAATGATGATTATGCTAGTTCAATGTAATATAGTACTATTTGTATAAAAAGTAAACACTTTGGATTTCGCGATAGAAATAGTTGAGTTTGCGGAGAAATTAGCTTTCGCTTGCAGCTTTCACTGATTACGTTCAGATGATTGTAATGCAAATAAAGAAACATACCCAACGCCATAAACTAAATGTATTACTTTTCGGTCAGTATGATGACGAGGCGATTCGGTTTAGACATGTCTGTCTGTTTATTTCCCGGCTTTATTTTGTAGGCAGAACAATTATAGCCTTCAGCCATCCATCGGATTGACATAATAGCCATAACGGCAGGGGAATATAAACTCCGGATGGCCTAGCCAAGTTCCATTTCGTTTTGTTTTACTTCGGTAAAGCTTTTATCTTCTTTTTCTTCCAGGCGAGTGCAAAGCCACCTCCACGGGCGGCAAGCGGCGTACGATTATTGGCAGCGGCAGGGCATCGTTCAAAAGCAGCGCAGCTAAGCAGGAAGCCTTTGAGAGCGTTGGCGATGGCAACGGCAGGGGGGAGTTCGTTCTGCGACTGGACTCACCGCTGACGGCAATCACAGCCATCGCTGTGGCCATCTGCCTCTTGATCATCACGATATTCTCAATCATCTTTGCTGTCTTACAGGTAAGAAAAATGCCTGTCGCATTTTAAAGAGATGCTTCTCATCAGCAATAACTAATATATAATTGGGGTACTCCTTTCAATCGGTTAGTGTATTTTAAGTTGCTGGTTTTACTTGCACCCTGGATGCAATTTGAATTTAAACCAGTTTACTACTCTTCATGATCAAAATAGATTTCGAACTGCAGAATTCTCAGTTGAATCTCTTCTTGAATCTTATCAAGAAGACAAGAAAGCGAAATCGAAATAGAAAAAATAAATACAAAAATTATATGTCTATTTTCTTCTGCAGCGCAATAGCAACCATGTATCCAGAAACTCAGTGCGGTATAGAAAAATAGCAAACACGTCGTCGAGCAGACGAAAGAACTTGTCCGCGAAGCCCAGCAGCGATGCAAGATTCATTTTTAACATTGGCGAGGACGAAGATACAGATGGTGATAATTCGGAGGACGAACTGGACGATAACGTGGGCACAGATATAAACAGAAGAGTGTACGACAGAAAAGGCAAAGATCATGGACACGAATTTTATATTGAGAGTACAAATGATATTGATGCGATCGAGTTTCACTGCAAAGGAGCACAGAAAGCAGAGTTCCAGCCAAGAAGGTGCAACGAGATCGGTGATGATGATATTCATTCCAATACGAATACGAATACGAATACGAATACGGATAGCAATCCGTCAACAAGCCGTACAAACATCCGTAGCTGATTGATTGACCGGTGGACAACGGGACAGCGAACATAATTGTACCAATACCAACTTTGATCTTGGCTTTCTTGCTCCGGACTAGTAAATTGTAACCTTGATTTGAGGAATATAGCGAATCGAAATATTTAACATCTGAAAATGATAAAATTTATATGTGATTGTGAATTGTTTTTATATATATATTTGTAAATTTAATGTTTGTATTAAATTTTTATGAAAAATGTTATGTCAAGTTGAATAATGACACTGTCGTTTTTACTGTTTCAGACATGTTTTCAATTAGAAAGGGATGAAAATAAAGCTTTGAAGATAACACCAACATCAATTTTGACCGGCAATCCGAACAAGAGAAAAGTTTGCTTTCGATAAAAAATTTACTTAGGATGTATTGTTTTTGAACAAATTTTTTTTAATAAATGCAAACACTTGCTATTTACTGATTCGTGGAATGGAACTTTATCAATTATAATAGAATAGATAATATAAATAAGTGGATGAACTAATGCTATTGAACTAGAAAAATCGATACTGTATAAAAAACTGAGTGAAGTGAATTGATGAAAAATGCGTTCAAAAATAGATCAATGGATAGCTTCTATTTTGTGATAGCAGGAAAATGAACCATAATGGAGAACTCACATTTTTTGTTTATTCTTGTGTTATTGCCAATCAATATTAAATGCCCTATTATGGACTTGTCAACTATTTCTAATAGAGTCTATATGCTAATTATAATTCCGGACAGATAGTAATAGATCGACCGGCTATTGAACCTGATCAATTATGTATGTAATTGTTGGGATAGAAAGCACTTCCTCTACTGGTTACATATTTTTGAACAAAAACACACCCATTTACTATACAAGTAAAGGCTCTGTAAATTGTTATTTTGGATTTAATATAACTCTGAGGTGCTGGGATGTTTGGGTCTTTTTGTTAGCGGAATTTATTATTTTTTTTTTTTAGAAATACTGGGATCGTGCTATTTATTTTGTTAAACCTTTGACTTGAGATCTTCTGTCTAGTCATTTTATATTCTCGACTGTATTTTTAGCCTTATTTGGATTTGTTATTGTATCCATTAAGAAAGATACAATGTGATAGTTTATTTTTTCAGAGTTATAAAAAAGCTGTCAATCAAAGCATCCGGTGAGAAAACCCACATAACAATACGGATAGAAAAAAACAATTATAAAAAATTAATTTTTTCATCTTTCAACATACTTTAATTGCTTTATAATATTCCGTTTCATTTTGCGGATTTTCGTCTTTTACTAAGGTAGCCAAAGCCGGCTTACATTTTTTTTCGTAGTTTCGCGACTTCTCGTTTTTAGCTATGAAACCAATTTTTTGCATTAATCGTAAAGCAACGCAAATGCCATCGAATCACAAACAAAAACAAGAAAAGAATCAAACTTCGACAAGCCGAAGATCATATACCCTTCCAGTTATTTCAAAAATGAAATGAAATCTAAACAATAAAATTATGATTTATTATGAATCATTTAACTACATGTTTAAAAACATTGAAGCAATGCACTGTGGTTGCGCCCATAGGCCAAAATTCAAAAAATCGACAGTACCAAAAATGATCGATAGGTATACGAATTGTCTTAAAAATGACCAAGCTTCTTAATGGCAAACCGGATTTTTTGGAAATCTAACGGGACTTTCTAAAAATAGAACGCAAAGCGTGAACACTTGTTCAATTTTGCAGCGCAGCGGCGTTACTTTAGCATTTCGTCAAACAAAATTGCACTTTAAAGTGGTCAAACGTTTGCAAGAGAGGTCCGAATTAGTTTATTTAAAATGAACTTTAAAATTTCAGGTATTTACTTTAATAAGTTATTTTTGTGAAATTAATCTGTTTGATTTGTTATTTTTTGTGTATGTTTGATTATTAATCCTTTATTTATGTATTATGTGAACGTCATTTTCATGTTTAAAAAGACTTTTATATATATACCCCCCGATCCCCCCTTTAGGAGTGTTATCAGTGTATTTGTCAATGTTTGAAGGTAATAAAAACGTTAAGTGTAGCTGCTAATATTTGCTAATTTGTGTGTATTCATTAATAAACTTATGCTGTCTTACTGTTTTCAGGGTCAAATTTGCGACGCAGTCTGCTGCTCTTCCTTTGCTTTTGTGATGTTTCTTTTGTGTTCGTCATTTGTGTTTGTAGACAATTTTGGATGTTCTTTTTTTCGCTCATTTGAATGTTATCATTTTCTATAGACGTTTCTTGTAACTGTATGCATGTACATCTTTGATCTTTGGTGCACAGAAGAGGGCATTGCAATGGCAGCTTTATGATATCGATTTCCGATTTTAATTAAACTAAAATCGAAATTCTGACCTGTCAAATTATGAATAACTCAAGAGAATTTTTTAAAAAAATTACAAAATAAAAAAGTTACATTAAAAAAAAAATTTTTAATTTTTCCATGGGAGCTTTAGCATGTCGTCCGATTTTGAAAAAACAGCAAACTTATAAATTTTTTCATTTTTTTCCGATAGTTCCTATGGGAACTATATGTTATAGTCGTACGATCCGGCTCGTTCCGACTTAAGTCGGTTTTTCCCACGAATGCTATTTCCGGAGTCGGTGAGCACCTTAGCACAAAAACTAGCAAACGGATTTTACTGTTTATTTTTCGATACATAAATCAACAGGTAATCACGAAGTGTTTTTTTTTATTGAAAAAATAAAACTCATCAACATAATTTTGCAAACAATATAATTCATAATTCTCACTTCCAAGTGCTGCAAAAAAAATGTTAATGATAAAAAAAGAGCGCTATAAATTGAGTCTAGACCCGCATACACTCTTGCTATTTATTACATAGAAAAATCCGAAGACAGTTTTCCTTTTTATTTCAATAGATAGTGTTTTTGTAGAAAATATTTTATTTACAAAAATAGAAAATATCTACATATTTAATATACATATGCGTCGATCACTTATTCCAATTCAAAAAGAGTCAACTACAAAAGGTAGTGGTTGAATTTGGATTTCGACATTTATTCGAATGTTCATAGTGTTAGTTCCATGTAAATCATTTTAAATTCGGGTAATACTTCTGTTTTTCTTCTGTCTATACTATGCTAAAGTATAAAAAAGCGAATATATCTTTACATAGGTGGTTTAGAGGTATTTTACATGGACGCTGATTGGTTCGTACGATCCCTTACGAAATAGTACAGTCGCAGCACATAAGTGAGTAGTACAAGCACTTGACAACTTTTTCGTCGTCCTCATCGCTCTTGCCATTCAATTTAGCCTTGTCATTAGTGTAGGCAAAGAGTTTTCCGTCTAGTTGATCGCTTTCCAGGCCCTCGACTTTCTTTGACTTTTTCCGCTTATTCTTATGCATCAGTTCATTGCAGTTCCGCTGTTGCACCATTTCATCAATCCAGTCGAAGTCCGTTGCGTTTCCCTGTAACCGTGGGAAACTGGAAATGCTTTCAATGGAATTGATATCCTCCTGTTTGAGTAGGGTGAAGATAGTTAATATTTTTCAAAAGAAATGTTAACTCTTTATGACATAAAATTGGTTTGATTGAAAATCTTAATCTCGAGTAATTACCTGGTTGTTGTTGTGATTTTTATATCTGCTCTTCTGTGGCGTCGTTTGCTGGGAAAGAGATGCAGGCGGCGATCCTGGCTTATGGTTGGCCATTGGCGAAGAAGTCGTTGCTACTGAGGCTGTGGTTCCCGCCGAGCTGTTTAGCACCACATCGGTATCGCCTACTGTCAAAGCTGGCACTTTGGGCAAGTCGTCAGGGCTCATAAAGTTGTGCTGGAATCAGACGACTGAGGATCGATTTGACCGGATTAAGCCAGCACAACTTACCAAGTCCTGTATTACAACGGTGGTGATGACGTTGGGAGAAGCCATGGCTCGGGTAGATGCAGATCCAGTCTCAGAAGAGGGGCTATTCAGGATCGGTGAGATCAGGCTCACCGGTGTGGCTGGCAGAGTAGCAGACTCCGAAACGACAGCCAAGTCATCAGAGGACGCTATTTCGCTGTTTGCCCCTTGAACCATCGAGCATGTGGCCACAATGCTGAGTGACGATGAAGGAGTATTGCCGGTCAAATCGGGAGAGGGGCTACAAATAATAGCATTGTTTTTTAGTTTTGATTATCCTAACAGCTTATAGCTCAAGAACACAAGCTGGAAGATTTGTTAATACATTCACGTTAATCACTAATTTGCATTTGTGCTCGTTCGTGTGAGTGCACTGCTTATCTCAGTTGAGCTCTCCACCCTACTTACAAGTCAATCAGCTCGGACTGTGCCTTGCTGCCTCCCAAAGACCATACTTCGCTCTTTTTTTGAGGACTCGAGTACGAGATGTGTTTGTTGGTAGTACTAAAACGGCCCTTGGAATGGGACTTTCGCCCTGGTATCCACAATATGCGCATACCAGAGGATTTGCTTTTCTTCGTTGAGTTGGAAGCCATCTGAAAATCGTATACTAAGTTCAGAAATTAAATGGGAAATACACATACACAAAATAGTCAAGTTGACTTGACACATGCTTGTCATTTCATTTCATTATACGCCAAATTACAGAAATAAACTTCGTTAGGGTATGCCCTACGCTGAATTGCTAAATCGCTGCCAGATTGAAAACCCATCCAATTTGAAATTATAATCTGAAGACCTGATTTTATTCACTTTGTACAACAATTTGCACTTTAGGTGTTGCACCACTACGTGAAGGACTACAGCTGGAAAAATGCGATCGGAATGGTCCACTGTATAAAGCCTTTAAAAACTTCAAATAAATAAAAATAATTAACTTGATAAAAAAAAATATTCACAACATAAGGGTTATTTTTTGAGTATTATTTAATCGCTCTGAAAAGTTACTATTTTTTTGGTAATTTATTTTTTTGCTCATTACAAAAATTAATTTAGTGCACTCAAAAAATAATCATTTAATTGTGATTTTAATTTTAAAATCAAATTAATAACTATTATTTTTCGATAAAGAATGTCGCTTCTAAAAATATTGCATAAAAACTGTTATCTAAATTAGAGCATCATTTTTTGATCGAGAAAACATCATATATTTTTGAGTAAATAATTATTAAATTTCTATTTTTAGTTCTATTACTTATAATGATCACGGTCCCTGTTTTTTTTTAAATTGTAATTTAAAGGTTGGAGGGATAAACGTTGTAAAAAAATCAGATGAACACCAAACCCAATTTATTAAATGCCTTGCATAAATTTGTGCTGGGTGGACGCTTTTGTCTGGTCAAACTATTAAGTCCACTGGTGTTAATTAAAAGTTTAAAAAAGTTTAAATCTGGAACTGGTTTATATTACGTTGGTTTTTAAATTCTCCTGGCTTATTGTATGTCAGAGTAAACAAATTCTTCAGATGAAATGAAAAGAAAAAACTTTTGCCTTGAATATATTAGGAGGCTACACCAGTGTAACCCACGAAAAAAAGCAATGTTTAGATTTTTTTAAGAAAGTACTAAAGGGGGGTAGGGTTTTAATGGCGAAAAAAACGCATCTGTTTATAATTTTTTTTTGCGGCGACATCTATATTATTTTTTAAAATTGAACTACATATTATTATACAAATTTTTAAGAATGAAAGAAAAAAAAATGATAAATAAGCCAGTGACTGTGAATATTCGGAGACGCCTTGAAATAAAGTTGTTTTGCAAACAAAATGTACATATATGCATTTTAAAGTTGATCAAGTTTTCGAGGTAATCACGAAGATTTTTTTTTTCTATTTTTATTGAGCACTTTGAAGTGAACAACGCGTTTTAAGCTAAAAAAAAACACAGTTAATTTGTAATAAAAAAAAACTCTTTGTGATTACCTGCTGATTTATGGGAAGAAGTAATGTTCAAATTTTCAAAAGGATCGGTTCATTAGATTATGAGTTCTGATGTTCACAAACTTAAAAATAGACGTTTCCAACTGTCTGAAATCAAAAAATTCAAAAAGAATTCAAAAGCTAAATATATTTCTCCTACAAAATATTAATAAAGTGGCGTAGGTTTAAAAAAAAATCGTTTTAGGGGTGAAAAAATTACTTCTTAAATTCTTCAAAATTGACTATTTTAATCCAATCCAAAAGTTTTTAGGTCAATATAGGTACATATATCCCACTCAAGAAGATTGAGTGTAAATTTGAAACCGACTGGTCAACTTTTTGTCGAGTTATGATGTCAGCAGATTTCAAAAATGTAGTTTCGAGATAAACGCGTTTATAGTTTCAGGTGCAGCGGTGTATGTCTGCGAGCGGACGCTCTTTAGAGCGCTGCCATTCAAAAGTTAGGATATTTTTGACATTGTAAGCCAAACAAAAAAATGATAGTTTTTTAAACAAAGTTACACTGGTATAGCCCCTTAAAATTGCTGTCTTAGGGAAACTGCGAAAAGCATTGGTCGCTTGGAAAAGAGTTCGACGTCCGGTGGCAGAAGCATAATCTTTTAGGATCTTTTTTTTTTGGCATGGCGTTGGGTCGATACATCGCGATACATGATAATATGACCCGATTAGGATATTAAAGTTTTATCTGATTTATGATATGATGTGATAAACATATAAGCTGAGGAATGGATGGGTCTTTCAACACACCTTAATGCTGGTCAAGGCTTGGCTAACAGAAAACGAGCTAAACATTATTAGTTGGTCAAACCAGTCTCCAGACTAAACCAAATTAAGAACCGGGGGACAATTAAAACGTCGTTTTGGCACAAATAGCTTTCTAAATGCCGAAGAACTGTGAGAATTTGTGCAATGAACGTGGTATAAGATTTCAACTTTATTGCTAGTATGATAAAGTGTTAGTTTGACCAACCCTTTTTAAGGGGTTTATATTTAATCAATCACAAAATGATGCGTTAATTTAAAAATTTGTATTCCAACTATGTTAATAAAATACTACAAGTAAATTTAATTTTGTCTTTATGTTGGCTAAAAAGATTTACGAGACGTAAAAGAAACCGTAAAGCGTGTTCTATTATTATGGGGTAGCACAGAAATCTTGAAAGAGATTTGTGACCCGAATATTTTTTTTCTACGATTTTGGTAATACATTTAAAAATTCAATCAAATCGACCATATTCGTTAATATAAACAGGTCCAACCACGTTTTGCTAATTAAAACTTAACTGAATTTAAATTGAAGTTTTTATATCATTGCCGTTATATCGAAAATTGGTTAGTGAATTTAGGCGGAGGTTCTATTCCAAATTGGACCAGCTTTACCCGGTCTTTTCTATGACAATTATAAGAATAAACCCTCTGATCTGAAAGGTTTGATTGCAGGTGTTGCATACATATGTCATTAGCTTTTCAACTGAGCGAGTAAATAGAACATAAGCACAGATAATGTAAACTCAATACATAAGAATGACTTGCTGACTGCATACTTTTTGGTATACAATATCAATTTGTATGCTCTCTCCGACTTTTAATGTCAAAATGAGCAGAAAGCGGTTACTTTAACCCGAAATGTATTATTTATTTATCATCTTATCCTTTCTGATTAATTGATTTTATAGCATTCAAGAATTACATATTTATCATAGAAACCACACAAGCCCGGTGTCACAGGAATCTTTTACACCATAATCGGTTCAATCGGTTGCAATCAAGCCGTACATCAATAGATCCAGGGATTTAAGGGAGCATGATAATATAATGTAAAATAATAATGATAATATAAACTACTTGGATGAATTAACTGTAGACACTTGCTTATTGACGAATTGGCTTTCATGGACGAAGACATTGTACGACACAAATAATTTCTCCCCACTAGCTTGAAATGGTATTTTCACAATATTTATTTTTTTGGTGGGATTACGGAATAAATATGCGCATCGCGTCGACGTGAATAATATTAAAATCGGTTTACCAATAAGCACATCATAAGACTTAAAACACCACGCACATATAAGCTGATATACATATATTTACTACACACTTTCATACATATATATGTAGCCATACATACATACATACACAAACAAACATATATATTTTTTGGGTGACAAACAAGTAGTAGTAGTACGAAAAAAATGTCTTTCGAGAGTATTGATCGTGTATTAGTAATTAAAACAGAAAGGAGACTATTTATTTCAAATCACAACAAAGCCTGAATCGCTCACCTTTTCTCCTTAGATCTTGACCTCAATAATACAAGGTTTTGTGCAAATAACGCATTTGTGTAAGCCAAGTAGTACATACATACATAAACAGATACTGTTGTATGTATAGTGGCTTTTTATGTAAATCAAATCCGAGATGTAGTTGAGATTTTCTGCTAAAATGTCGCAATTTATTTCAGCTGTTTTTCTTTTGTATCGTGTTTCTGCGGGAACTTTACACAAGTGGAGGGATAACTTATGACAATAGCCAAAAACTTTAGATTACATTATATTGTTTTTGTTTCAGGACCGAGAGCCGACCATATGTATACAGATATACATATATCGAATAAACAAAACCTGAACTCAATCAAAACCAGTGTTGAGACATGGTCTACAAATAAAGTAATAGCTTTCTCTTCACCATCGTTTACAGCACTTTTTGGCTCCATGTCGTAATGTATAGTGTACACTGCAGCACGTCTGCTATTGAAATAGTAGTGGAAGCCAAGCGTTTTCAGTACAGAAATATTGGGTGTATTCACAAGAACACCATGATTGTTGATTACTGATGGATTTCTATCAATAGTTCTGCTGAACGCGTATCATTCTTCCATAATGATCAGCAAAAAATGAGCGTAAAAATAGTACGCTACCATTACTTGATACATGACACATATCCGCTAGCCTATTGATGGTGTAAATATCGATAATAATAAACAAAATATTAGAATGTAAACAAAACAAAGAAAACAAGCAAAAATTAATCGGTTATCACTTTACATATAAACATGGTCGAGTCCCTGCAATGAGTTTTTTTTTACTTTCATTTGTATATAAAAAAAAAGAAAAAAATAATTGGATTTTAGTCCAATTTTCTTATTTAATTATAATTGGAAAGAACAACCGCAGAAACGGGAAGCTCTATTACTATAACCGTTAATCCAAATCCCACAAAAGCAGATCCCAGCATTTTTGGCAGCTGTGAAACTTATGGTACCTCTCGAGCCATAAAAACATACGGCTGGGAACGTTAATGGGAAAACCAGGAATTTTTTGGACGCAATATCATATGGACCATCGCGCAACATCGGCGAACTATCGCATAAATTAGTCTGTCAAAAGTTGTCAAATTTTAACTGCGGGCTAACTGGGAAGTTTTTGGAACGGAAAAACCTTATGGACCATCCCTTCAACGGATGGCGGACGGTGGATGGATCTCATAGCCTTTTCCCACAGAGATTCACCCACCATCCGTTAAACTGATAGTCCATAGGATATTGCCGATCCGAATTAATCACAATTTTGAGCATTCACCACGAAAACGTAAGCAATGACGACAAGGAAAATATATATTTTTAATATGCAATAGTTAGGTAATGTTTTTCTGGAGCAACTTTAAATTCTTCCGCTTGACTGTACAAATTTGAGTATTCACTACGAAAATGTAAGCAAAGGAACATATATATTCTTAATCATCAATCAACTCCTGAATTTACTGCCAATAACAGCTGTTCAGATAGGTTGTAATGGGATGGCGGACGGTAAATGTGCTCTGTGGGAATCGGAGTTTCACAGATGTCAAAAATCACAACTCTTTCCTACAGAAGTGGGAAGTTGGTATTAGCTAAGTGCTGATGCCACACCGAGATGTGAATGCATCGAACAGCTGATCTCGGATTGCTTTCATTTGATTTGTCGCAAACCCATACGAAATTATTTAAAATTTATAATTATGAGTGGGTGTATGGAACGCTTTAATGCTCAGCAGGATTTCCATAATACTATCGTGGCATTTGCCAGCTTGGACAACAGTGAAGAGGTGCTGATGGTGTTGTATTGCTCATTCTTATTGCTAGTTGATAATTCTAATTTTTAATTGATTTCGTTAAATTTGCGACAATATCGATGTTCCCAAAATTTTTTAAAACATCGATGCATCCATGTTTCCATCGGCGCTTCTCCACCCTTCACGGTGTAAAGACCTTTAATAATGAAATGGTATAAAAAGTATATTTTTGAGAGTCTTGTAAATAAAAGTACAACTTATCGACGGTCACACTGCGTCACCAGTTGTTTAGCTTTGCGGAGCTTTGTTTACGTTCAGCCGCAATCAAGTAATTTATGTAAGAATCCAGCCAGTGTAAACAGTGTCTTACTATTAATAACAAAAGCAAGCGAAATAAACCGCAGGAAACCCCATTTCTTAATGTTCGCTCCAAGTGTCTACATAAATCGAAGAAAAGCCACAGTATTGCGGGCATTTGCCCGTTGAGTTTCAAAAGTCCGGCGGTCCTGATAATGGCATTTTGATCACACGGAACGGCACGGCACGGAGAGTCTTGTTCTCTAAAAATTCGGACATTCTAAATATATAACAAGTGCTCGAGAGCAGCAGTATAATATACGGCCCACCGACCTGTCCCAGTCTCCCAGTGTTCGTGCTGCACTCTGCTATCCGCTATCCGTTGCTCGCGTGTTAGACGTAGGTAATTTGCTGGTTGGCTATTTTTACATATTTCCCCGCGCGTGTACGCAGAATGCTGGATACGAAAAAATAGTAGTTAAATCGTAATCATACCAAATTGTACCCATAATTGTATTGTCCGTGAATGCGGCTGAACATACATGTACCGACAAATATCTTTCAATTTTCGCCGGTCAAAAATAGCCAGGAGGCAGGCAGAGCAGCACTTGGCCATATAATTTATAGTATACGTATGTTTTTTTACATATCTACATAATAGATACAGCTGTGGTTAAAAAACTAGGACCAAGAGTACAAGATTGATTGGGTGACTTAATGGTTTTGGTAAGAGATTTGTGAACTCTCAGACATTAGAACTGGAAACACCGTTTAAAAACTTTTTATTTCATAATCTTACCGATTGTGTAATGTCTTTGTAAGATTAGACTATATCGTTTAGACAATTGGAAGGCAAATATCAAAGAAAATTCATAATTAGTTGTTTATTAGACTCTTGACTCTATTGTGTCTCAACAAAAATAACGTTAATAAAAACATTTCATTACTTTTTAACTAAACAATGCTACTTACACTTGTTTTTGTTAATACATTTAAAAGATAAAGACAATCTTAGTGGTTTCTTTGAATTAAAAATTATATAAAAAACTTGTTAAATGTTCTTTTGAAATATTTATGAGTACGGGGGTGGTCAAAAGTATTATTAATTAATAATAAGAAATAACAGATTTTTCATAATATATTGAGTATTTTTAATGGACTTTTGATTCAGTTTTATATATAGTCAAAATATTAAATAAAACATGGTTAAAACTTACATGTCGAAAGTGGATTCGCGAATTTTTTAGCACAGATAAACTATAAATGCAATTGTAAATTGTGATTTATTATTATAAACAACCAAGCATGGATTGTGGCGTATTTTTTTTAAGTATTATGGTCTCTTGATATATTAATTTTTAATATATAACAGCGCATCGAAAGCTCATTTAAAATACTTCTTAGAATCTTGTTGTCTTGAATATTCAATATGCATAAAATGTTTATTAAAACGGTGAAACAACATCAGCAGTTGCCTAATTTTAAATCGTTCTCACGAAAACACAGCTCTAAGTAATAAAACAAGCTTGAGATTTAAGATTACTTAATATTTGGTTTCATTTTTCCTACTATGTCATTTTTAATTTAAAAATGCCACTGTTGACGCTAAATAAAAATTTGCCTACAATTTCTTTTAGATACAAAATTGTTTAATTTGTATTATTTATTAGAACTGTTTTTCTTAAAGGAAATTGCTTTTATTTTTATTTTAAGAATAATAAATTGTTGTTACGTCAGCATTGTATTGAGATGAAATTGTCTGCTTTATGGGGTCGGAAATGATTCCCTCCTCTGTTATTACACAAGTGCCATAAAATTGAAAAAACCACAACTGCAGATGAGAAGTGCTATGTTTTTTACCACCATTGTTAATATAAACAATTGTACGTATATAAGTACATATACATATGTCGGGCCCGACCCGGCGCGCTTCTTTTAACAGCCCTCATGGTGAAATTTATTTTTGGAGGTGCGGCAAAAACAGCGCAATTTTTATTCGAATTTGTTCTATGTTCCGTCTACATGAACACACAATCTGACAACTTCTACATCGCATCTTCTGCGTGCACTGCCTGCAGTAGAAATAGCTTCAACTGCATTTGAAAATAAACCCGCCAATACGTCAATATCCGCATCTGCAATCTGCCATCTGCAATCTCGGTAATCTCTCAGATACTCAGATACTCAGTGGCATCTCTGTCGCGTCGGTAACATCTCCAGAATTACAAAGAATCTCAAACATATTGGGGCAGGAATTTTGCTTTTCAGTTATGTAACAGTCAGGCGCGATGTCTCGTCCTCAATATAAGCCAACTCAAGGGTTTAAACCATCTGATATGAGAAAATGGCCCTTAAGGAATTACTTCATTACTAGGTTTTGAATCTTATCGGGTTGAGTTCAATGACTATTAAAATAGGCAAAAATGGGTGAAATAGTTAATAGCTGAAATCGAAATATAATAGGCAGATCAAAATAGATCGTGGTATGAAAATCATTCAAGTTTTCTAATATTTCGATTATCGTTATGAGTTAATGAAATCTTTCAACAGGGAAAGAATGGAAACCTGAAGGCAATCGCTATTAAAATGAAATCATATTGATTGTCTGTTTATAGATTATCATCCGTGAAGGCAGGACACAAGATCGGCTGTGATCATGGACCCAGAGGCATTTTTGGACGTGGCCAACCAGGTCATCAAGCTGAAAATGTTTCCGTTCTTCGACATCGCTCACAGTCTACTTGCCGCGCTGGCCGTGCGTGAGGACTTGGGCGCCAATGCGCAAGCGTTTTCACGGAAGCACCCACTCGCCTGCTGGCTCTCCACCATGCTGGTGATCTTCGCCGGCGGCATGGTGGCCAACGGTCTTCTGGGCGAGCCCATTCTGGCTCCCCTGAAGAACACGGGCCAGCTCCTCGTGGGCACGGCTGTGTGGTAAGTAACTTCAGTTCAGAAGTTGGTGATCAGCGATGAATCAGATCTCAAACGGTTGCCAATCATTGCTCAGGTACGTGGTCTTCTACACGCCGTTCGACATCGGCTACAAGGTGGCCAAGTTCCTGCCCGTCAAGATAGTCGCCAGTGCCATGAAGGAGATCTACCGGGCCAAGAAGGTCTACGACGGAGTGGGACATGCGGCCAAGCTGTACCCGAACGCCTGGATAATCATGATCATCATTGGCACTCTGAAGGGCAACGGAGCGGGCTTCACCAAGCTGATCGAGCGCCTTATCCGGGGAGCATGGACTCCCACGGCCATGGAATTCATGCAGCCAAGCTTGTGAGTATTTCGGCATGGCCTCTTGGCCGTTGTTGTTGCGCTCCTAATCCTAATCCTAATCCATCCTTTCTACGTTCCCCCTTCTAGCTACACAAAGGCCTCCTTGTTGGCCTCAATCATCTTTGTGCTGGACAAAAAGACCGACTGGATTTCGGCACCACATGCACTGGTTTACTTCGGCATCGTCATATTCCTGGTCTACTTTAAGCTGTCTTCCATCCTGCTGGGCATCCACGATCCCTTCCTGCCGCTCGAGAACCTCAGCTGCGCCATCTTCTTCGGCGGAATCTGGGACAGTCTGGCCAAGATTCTGGGCCGCGGGCAGGCTAAGGACGGCGACAGCAAAGATGTAAAGAAGAACAACTAATCTATTTGTAGACAGAAGTAGCCCAGAACTTACTTAACGCTGCCAACCAAAGCTAACACCTAACGCACAAATAGACATAACATAACATAACATAACATAATATAACTACTGACGTCGAACGATCTTCCAATGCGATTTGATTCAGAAGCGCAAGCCAAAGACATTTTGTGAGACGTGAAAATTACTCTTGAGGATCAGCACTTGGTGGGTGTGCCAGCTGTTCCTCGACTTCGATTTCACGCCGAGTGTTAGCCCTCAAAAATTTGTATTGTTTTACAATTGGTAGGATTTACGAACAGCAGAACAGCAGAAACCACAGACTTATTTAGATGCCATATGTAAGAGTTTTTAACTTGGCCAATACAGCTTATCTATAACTACTACGAAAGTCGAAAACGATTTTAGCAACCTAATGGAGCACGCTGCAGAAGCGGCGTGCTCAACAAACGAATTTGTAAATATTGGAGAGGTACAAATCAAGTGTTGATTGATGCCCCACATTAAAGTCGGTTCATTGCTTTTTTTTTTAATACATTTTAAGAGTTTTGGCTAAAGACGACCCATTCAAAAACTGAAGGATAGATCAGTAATTGAGACTTGTAAACATGTATTCAAGCTGAATTTAAGGCTATTGTAAGGGGTGTGAATGTTTATTGTTTGCAATAAAATTAAACTATGATTTTGATTGTCTTGTTTGCACAAATGGGGAGAAACGACTATGCTCAAAAGAGTTTTAGCAAATTGAAGTGGATGTTGTAATGATTTTGAACATTCTTTACCATAAATCATGAAGTCTACAAAGCGGTAAACAAATGGAAACATCCAAAATTTAGGTTCTAATGATGTATGTAAAGCTAAAGATGAAAGTAATCACAGTTTTTACTGTTTACTCTCCATCTTAACCATTGAAAAATACAAATCTTTTTAGAATCATACAAAAATATGTATAGCACATGCCTACATTGTACAATTAATTTATTCTTTCTATTGTCAAATTCTTATAGTACAATTTCATTTATTATGTAGCACTAACGAATTATGTATGTGTTGAATTTGTACGATTTTCACCAACTTCAGATTTATAAAACTTTATTTTTCCAGAAGCTGTAAGGGTTTACTTGAGTGCGACCCTTCAGGTCATTTAATACTCCTCTATTAAACGGTGGGCACTTAATAAATTTGTACACGTATTCAGTTTGACATTTATTAATTGAGCGAAGGATTTTTAAATTTTTGTAATTTTAACCAATTTTAAAAATTAAACAATCAAAAATGTTTGCAAGAATGTGCCATACTCATTAAAATTTCGAATAAATCTGTGACCTTTTTTTATAAAAATGTTTTCAGCCCATATAACTCCTGAAGGGGGTATACTGGTCTAAAAATTAAAAAAATTTTTTTTTTTTTTTGGTATTTTAAAAATAAGATCATTAAAAGATTTTTCAAAATTCGAATTATTTAAGGAGAAACATTATAAATGGTTCCTAAACTTTAAACGCGTTTTTCTCGAAACTATTTTTTTTTTGAGGTGGTTGACATGATATTTCTTGATCTTGAAATATGAACCGATTTCATTGAAATTTGGTATATATCTTGTTTATTAAACTCTCTTTCGCGTCTGCCTCGGTTTAAAAAAGGTTGATTAGAAGTATTTTTTAAATATTCAAAAAAGGTAAAAAAAATTGAGTAAAAACATTTTTTGTTTTCAAGTCGATGCCACTTTTTTTTTTACATTGGGAGGTTGGGTTTTTTTTTGTTTAATTTTTTTCTGAATCAACAATATGTTGAGAATATTCTGTACAAATTTCTAGTAAATCCGAGTAAAACTAACGGAGATACAGCGTTTCAAACCTCCGGCCATGCTACCATATTGTTTACGTATGAACAATTTAAAACAAAAAAATCATGTCAACCAAGACACACCAACTCCACCGGTCTGTACCTCGGCGAATTTTTTTTTTCTGTTTTCTTTTTTATTCACAAAATGTCAATAAAAAACCTATAAAAAAATTTATATTAAAAATGTTTTTCTTTATATTTTTATTTTACTTAAAAAAGTGCCTAAAATGTAGGCTTCTAGGCCAGCATACCCCATTAAGTTTCTTATTTTCGAAGATTTTAAATTGGTGTTGAATCATCTTTGAAAGCTTATTCTGAAAAATTACTTAGAATTAAATATAGTTAGGGTATGTTTTGCGAAAAAGGGTGTTCAATGAATCCGATCAAGCCTGTGAACTTTGCTGACGACATTGAGTTGAGACAGGTATACTCAAAGCAGAGAAGTTGTCTCGCTCTTAATCAATGGGAAGCTATTGGTTTAATTTTGTATCGTTATTTTAAAAACAATGGGAGATTTCAGTTTAAACCTGCTAAATTTTTGTTTTAAAAGCATTGGAAATATGCGTGAAAAAAATATTTAAATATTAATTTACTTCTCGAAACATGCAATTTTTTTAACGTTTTGAAATTTTTTTCTGGTGGCAAAAAACTTGAAAAAAGCGCGTTTTTTATTTATTTTTCTTTACTTGTCTGAACTTTTAAAAAAATTATATTTTTAGAAGTAATTTTGTTTTTTTTTTCGCTTAAATCAAAGAATACCGCAAAAAAATTATTAAAACCATTATTGCAAAAAGAAACACTTTTGGTGACCTTAGAAAGTGAGTCGCCTTTCTATACAGTCGTGTAATGCGCCTTACAGTGAACTGAAAAAGATAGAAAACGACAATGGTCAGTGGAGAGGGTAAGGATCAATGGACTACCCATAGCTCACCAATAAACTCGGACACAGGATCGTTGTCGCCCTCGCCGCGCATGGTGCCCGTGATCTCCTCGTTCTCCACCATTGGCAGGAAGAGTTGAACGAACTCTGGCGAGTACGGATGTGTAATGGTCTCCAGCACCTCGGTGACGAAATACCGGATGAGGGAGATGTCCGTGTCCTCGATGGCGCAGCACTGCTTAATGTAGCGGAGGACGGGAACAACGCAGCCGCGTGTGAGCAGGTTAACCATGCGGTCCAAGATCATCTTCTTCATCTCTAGCTGGACGAGAATCTCCAGCTCATCCTGCTTGGACTCAAACAGGCGGATGAGCAGGAACAGGATCTGCTGCTGCAGAGTGGGATGCACGGCCGCCACCTCGTCGAGAACGGCCAGGTGCGTGGGACAGCTGTCAGTGGAGAGCTTAAAGTAGGACGGCTCCATTACCACGTTCTCGATCCACCGAATCACGCCAACGCCCACTACTGGATACCTGGATAACGAAGCCCAAACGTGAGTGATTCAGTTGGTTCTAGTGTGTACTTAGTGCCTACTTACTTGATGCAATTGTACAGCGTCTGCAACTCGGCGATCAGCTCGGTGGAGCCCTGATCCACGTTGCAGATGGTGTGGGCCTTTTCGATAGCTTGTATTGTGCTCTTCAGCTCCTCCTTGTTTAGCATGCGCTCCGTCATCGGCCGCTTCTTAGCCGGCTGGTCGATAACCGCTGACGCGTAGGCGAGCAGAAACATGTACTTCGGCTTGTGCTCGGGGTTAATCTTGACACCGGAACGGAAAAGAGCGTCTACCAATAGCTCTAGAAACTGCGGGTTCCGTATCAAGTCGATGGGCGGCGGATCGGATCCGGAGTAGTTGCGGAACAGCACGGTGATGTCGGCGGGGTTTAGCGTATTGCGGGTGAGCATAGAAGTTAGCGCTTGACATGCCTGCGGATAGACTGCCGAGCCATTTAGGGCCATCGTAATAGGCGTCACATTTTGATTGCTGTAAACACAATATTAAGACAAAGATCAGTTATATGGAAGGAATAGTTTCCTATGGGAAAGACATGGTTTATACCATATACCATATACCTAACGAAGAGTAAAACTTAATCAATACTATTTTTGACCATGGAAAGATTTATCCAATATTCTTCTTTTTTTTATCTTCTTTAAAACAATAAAAAAAAATGTATCGCAATTTTTTTATAGTCTCTTCTTCAATTGTTTAAGACCGTAAATCTTCAAACAAAAGTCTTAGTCCAGCGTTTGAAATAAATATTTGAATTATTTAAAGCTATTGAAATTTAAGGCCTCCTTTACACCTCAGAAGGAATTTCTGAAATGTTATCTGGGAGAAAATTTCCAAAATCGGGGCTTGCGTTAAAAAATCGTGTATAACAGTTTGCCTTTAAAACAAAACTAATTATTAATAAATTAATATGTTATTACAGCAGATTGCCATCAAAACGCCGGAGTCTAGAGGCGTTGTTAATAAAAACAATCGGAAAACAAACAAATGGGAAATCCCTATCTCAAGAAAATACATTTTCGCAAAAGACTACGTCGATTTGGTGATGTAAATGTTTTCTCAGCATTGCAGTGACAGACTTGAACTTAAAAAAAACACTTCCATTAATGGTATGCGGATTCCGTTCTTTTTAAAAGAAGAATTATAAAGCCGTATAGCGAAAGTTCGGAGAGCTTCTTCGACTTCGGTTGAGCCGCGTTCGTAGATGTATAGAAAATGCTTTTAGAATACTCAGTTGGAGGTGGCTCTGCAAAGAATCCATTTATGTCCCCATACGGATTCCAACGCAGGAGCTGTGCCTTGGCAGAACCGAGCATTTGTCCAAGAAACCAATTCTATTTTCATTTTTTTTGAGCTTTTCGAGCACATGTATACATCGAGCCAAATGAAATTGTAATAACAGAACAAAATTTTACTTCTGCCGAACTTATGTACAATTTTCCATGGGCTTTCATACATTATTTTCTCGATCTGCGCTAAACATAGGACGCTTTTCTTGAATTTCACATTACAGAATGTTAAATGAAATGGAATAAATTTCTATTCCATCTCAGATTTATGAGATTTATATGGTGTAAAGGGGCCTATAATGTTTGTCTGACCAGGAATGTTTGACCCGAGATGTTTATGTTCGAGTAATGTGAGCTTGATTCAATTGTTTGCTTTGTTTTTGTGAGCTCCTTGAGCTGAGCTCTGGTTGCTTACTTTTGCAGGGCGTATTTAATGATTTCCTGGGAGAGGCGTTTCATATTGAATCCTCCCTTCTGCTCCTGGCTAAGCACCTGGATCAGCACCTGGGAGTAGACGTACGTGTGCTGGCCGTGACAGACCATGCGGGCGCACTCCTGGATGGCGCCATGCACGTCGTCCGGGTTGTTTAGAAATTTGACGATCGAGGTCTTTAGCACCCGCGAGAAGACCTCGATCTGCTGGGCTGCCGTGGAAATGGAGGTGATCTCGCTCTGGAAACCCGCGTCCGAGATCAACTTGATCGTAAAGTTGAGCATCAAGCAGTCGGGGTACTCCTCGGCTAGCCGGTAGATCAGCGAGCGCCACGTGTAGTGGTCGATCATCTCGGTGAGCCAGTCGGGCGTCTCGCCCTCCTCCGTGAAGATGGTGTCCGCCTTCTTGGGGTCGAAGGACTTCAGGATCATCTCCTTGAGGTGGTTCTCCACCATGGCCTGCACCTCGGTCACCTTGACGCCGGCCAGGATGAGCCACTCGGCGAGCAGGTTGGCCATCTGCGCCACCGCCTTGTAGTTCTCCGAAAGCATCGATATAACCTCCTCCGGGGAGCCGCCCGACTGGAAGTAGCGCTTCAGCTGCGTGAATATGCCCGGCTCCATGATGTAGTCGGGTGTGAGGAACTTCTCCAGGCATTCCTGTATCGTCTTCTGCGGGTTGTCCTCGAGCATTTCCTTAAATTGAGTCAGGGAAAACGGGAACGGGGATTAGTTTGAGGATGCAGAGTCCAAACAAACGGCGTCAGCGAAACCGGAATGGGCTGCAAAGCCGTATTTCTAGGTACCTCCGAGTTTGTCTGTGCTTTGGCGCGGCCCTGCCAGCCGGAGTCGTCGTATTCTACTTCCATTTTCTCTCGAAGACTTATTTACATTAAGATATAATAATATTTTGTTCTTGTTTTGATTAATTCCTAATTGTTTCAGTGTGGCTGCAAAACGTAAACGGAAAAATATCACGTACGAATGCCCCGTTCACGCTAGAGTGTCTTCGATGCATCTTGGCCGAAATTCAAGCAAAAGCAAAAACAAACAAAATATAAGGCACAACCAATAAATTTTCAGGTTTTTTTTTTACTAATTTATGTTTGAGCATTCGGAAGAAGAAGACGTTGACGGTGGCAGTGTGAATTGGAGTGTCACTTTGTCACCGTCTTCTAATTGTTCCCCCAAAAAATACTGCAAGTATTAATCTAACATGACAGTTATTTAGTGATGGGATCAAAATATACTAAATATACTGAGTGGAACGGCAGAAGATAGGATTAGCAGAAGTTGGCGGTGGAATATCTTGGGAATATTTGGGACGGCAAGTTTATAGCCAATTAAGCCTTTAGCGTATTTCCACAGAGATCCATCCACCTTCCACCATCCGTTGAAGGGATGGTCCATAAGGTTTTGCCGTTCCACAAACTTCCCAGTTAGTCCGCCGTTAAAATTTGATGGGCTAATTTATGCGATAGTTGGCAGATGTTTCTGCGGTGCAGCCCTCTTTTCACGCAGTCCATCCCACCATCCGATTTTCGCTGATCTTAACAGCTGTAGCTCATCAAAACATAAACAAAGATGGTTGACCTGTTGACTTTATTTTCGTTTTGAGAAGCCACAGCTGTTCAGATCAGCTGAAATCGGACTGTGGAAGGTGGATGAGCTCTGTGAAAATCGGAGTTTCACATTTGTTGAAATTTCCAACCGTTTCCAACGGATGGACTGTGTGGAAAGAGGGCATTACTTGGTGTAATGTGAATTGGCTATAACTTAAACATGCCGTGATGGAAAATATATCATTATCTGGTGGAGAGCGGCTATTATTTAAAAGTCCTAGTGGATGGGTTCTTTCTAAAGATATCGATGAATATCGTAAAGGAGATATGTGACTGATGTGGCAACGCTGTCGCGGATGCCGGTACTGGTAAAAAATGTTTCGCTGTTGTGAATTTCAAATAAAATTGGCAAAATGTCGAACCAACGTAAGGACATGTGGAAGCTGCTCTACAACCACGTCAACCGAAACGGGGCCAACTTGTCCAGGGTGTACACTGTGATCGAGGAGATCCTGTGCCAGGAGCCGAGCCTGATAAGCTGTTCGTTGGTGCGGGAGCTGCACAACAAATTCCAGGACACGTTTCTAATTTGGCTGCTCAACAAACTGGCCAAGTGTTTGAGTGAGCCCGGCGATGGCAGGTGAGAGGCCGAGCCCAGATTGGCAAAAAGCTATAACACACCATTGTTTTGCCGCAGTCGGTGCATCAATCTGCAGAGGAAAATACTCAGCTCCTGCTGCTCCAATCACCCAAAGCTGTACGAGCGTCTGGTGCTGGCCTATGTGGAAGCCCTGCAGGAAACGCACCAGCAGCTGAGTGCCCTGGACCTCGGCAGTCCAGGGTGCGACCAGCATAAGCGAACCATATGCCTGAGCATCTTCCAGTGCGATGCGGTCTGCCTCCAGGAGTTCGATCAACAGTGCGCGTTTGAGGACATCAGGGTGCCCATTGAGCAGGCAGACTTGTATGCCAAGAGTCTGCTGGAGGTCCTGGGGCATGCACATCACATTGGAGGTGACACGCACGAAGACATATTCTCAGGCAGCCTGCATCAGGCCCTTCTAATCCTCAAGGAGTGCGACATGGACACGAAACTGACCAGCTTGGACTACTGCCACCGTGTCCTGCGGTCCCAGTCGGCCAACAGCTGGCTAACCAATTCGGATGTTGCCCATTATGCGCAGCTTACCCTGGAGGCAACGACAATCATGTGGTCCACGGTTTCCAAGTCATTGGAAATGGGCTGTATGACACGCCAGCAGCTCAAGAGGTTGAATGTAACCACCAGAGAAGTGCTGCTCGTTTTGCAGCTGCGTGGCCGACCGCCTCTTCAGCTTGGCTATCTCCTCCTGAATGAGATTCTAAGTTTGCCCGCAGGCATTGATGTGGATGATGGTCTATTGGAAACTTTAAGCAACTTTGTTCAAGGCCAGCTGGAGTATTCGGTGACTTCGCTGGAGCAGCTTGTGCACTTGCAGGAGCTCTTGTTGGGCTACTGGAATTTACATTTTCTGCCCATACTAGCTCTCATGGCTCTGAAACAGACTGAGGTTCGAACCACAGTGGTGCAGGCCCTGACCCAAGCCCTCGTTCGGATAATGGGCAAGAAGGAAGTCTTGGCCAGCGACTGGAAGGAGTCGGTGGTCATTTTACGTACCTTCAAGCAGCTGGAGCAGCTCGTCCTTTCGCAGAGCCAGCTCAGAATGGCTGACCAAGAAAAGCACATCAATTCTGCAGTGTTGGCCAAGCTGCCGCTGCAGTGCGAACTTATAAACAAGACGGACGCTAACTGGAATAGTCTTTCAATGCAACTGGTCGAGCATGAGTCGAAATGCCCCTCAGCCGAGAGGCACATGTACTTGGAAATCTGTTCGCTTCTAATGCAGGTCACCTTCATCAGACACTTCCTGAAGACGCAAACCCAACACCAGCTGCTGGCAATTCTTCAGCGGCACATGCAGCTGTCCCACCTTTGCGCCATTCGATTGGAGACCCCTTCAAGTGCTCATACTCAAATGCAAAGCTTCTTTGCCCAGCAGTACATGAGTCTCATTCAGACGGAGGAGACACAAGAAGTGTTCTGTGACAATCTATCGCAGCTGTACATAGCGGGTTACATAAAGCCGGAACAATTGTCAAAGGCTCTGCCCTCTATTGTCAATCCAAGTGGTCGCGCTCACGTAATCCGCTTGCTTCTGTGCTCCCAGCCAGGCACTTTGAGTGTCTTTAAGGTCCAGGACCGCCTTAGGCTCTACTGCCCGAACTGCAGACCATTGCCAGATAAACTTCCAGGCATTTATCTCGGAAAATGCAAGCAGCAACTGGCCAGTCTGAACTTCTCCGGCGCCACCCTCAAACTGATAGCGAAAGATTTTTTGCTTTGTCCCGAATTTGCTTACATTTCCCATCACTTGGAGCTGCTGTGTTTCGAGCCCAACGAGGTCCTCCGGCTGCTTGAGGAAACGGACGCACTGGAAAGGGTAAGCGTGGAGGGCTTCGGTCTACTGGTCCCTGCGATGCGAGCCCTTTCGCCGGATTTCATGCAACAATTGGCCAGTCTAGTCCTTGGTGCCATTAAAGCCATGTTGGATAGACCGCTCCCGCAGCAAAACGTTTTGCACCAGAGGGCCATGCTGCGGATACTGATCGCCATTGCTCAGTCGGAAGTCGATGAAATATGGCTCTTCCACTGGTTCAAAATGACGTTCTTTTTCTTGGTGCACACTTATTCTCTGGTGGCCCAAGAGGCCATTCTGGCGGCCACCAGTATGTGTGCCAACCACGGTCTGCAGACGATCAACCTGTGGAACTGGTACAAGCGAGATGCCCTCGACCTGACCGTTCGCCTGGCATTGACCGGATATCTTTCGGATGGCGTTCGCTTCACCCGGTCCCTCAGGGCGGTGAGTACGTTTCCCCCACTTCAACTGACGAAATTGTACCTTGTCTCTGTTCTTAGCTCACTAAAATGTTGGGATTCACCTGCGTCCAGGAGTTCACCTGCAAGTACCATCGCCTTCTGACTGCCATGGTGCTGCCGCACTGCATCGTTGAGCCGCGTTGCAAGGGAGTACTGGTGCTGATAGCCAAACAGTTGCGCAAACCCATCGCAACCTTGTTCTCCACCTCCTTCCTGCGGCTCTACACCCACGTCTACCTCACCGAGGAACCGGAGCTGGCCAACAGTTGCATCGAGCTGGTGGTCAGCTGCACCCAGTCAAGCCTGCAGCAGCTAATGAATGCGGATGTGAAGGTGAGCTGAAGTTCCTATACCATCTAATATAATATATTGCCATGAAGGAGTAAATTTCGCCAAGCAAGTCCATATATGTACGTACGTCCTATTCAAATTTCCATAGAAGCACAGATTTCAGCCAATTTTCAAAGTTTATAAGTGCGGAACTCGGAATGCTGTTGACCAATACAAATAAAATTTACCGAATTTTGTTGGACATTTTATGAGGTAACATAAAACAAAATTTTTAATTTTTATGTTAACTATTTTTAAACATAAAAAAAAATCTGTGAGTTTATTTTTGTTTGTTTTTTATTAACTTTAAAGGATTGTATCACAGCATTCCATTTTAAATCGTTATTGATTATCAGTAGCAGTTTCGAAGAAAGTTGTCAAATTAATTTCTGCATTTCTGCAAAACCACAATTTAAAACAAAAGTGTGCTAATTATATGCCCAAAAGTTTA
This sequence comes from Drosophila gunungcola, assembly GCF_025200985.1. Taxonomy (NCBI): domain Eukaryota; kingdom Metazoa; phylum Arthropoda; class Insecta; order Diptera; family Drosophilidae; genus Drosophila; species Drosophila gunungcola. The sequence goes on along the minus strand of NW_026453189.1, from coordinate 119,408 downwards.
TTTTTCTTTCGGAACAATGATAGAGAACAGTAAAAAGTATTGTATATACTAAAAATAAATGTTTATCGAGTTAAATATTTTTCCATTGGATTACATGTTGAAATTGTAATGGATTCAAATAGAGCCACCGCACTTTTTGTGCTAATTCTCTGTCATGCCAACCGTCCAGTGTAATAGATATCAACTATCACTTTATTAGGACTGATCTCTTAAAGTTAAATTATCCATTTCTAGAAGAGGCGCATAAAGTTTGAATTTTTGTCAACACTATGTGTATATTCAACCCTAAGGGTATTTCCGATCAAATTATGATTAGTCTGTGTATCCCTGCTAGCAAACGGTGGCCGAACTGCTGATTTATTTCAACCGGAACCCAACGTTCGTGATGCGATCCTTCCAGAGCCTGCTGCAGCTAACAGTCGGTTCCGAGGAGGAGCTATCTAGTCAGACGCCCAACGCGGAGTTTGCCAACTTCATTGCCGAGCGTTTCCTGGGTGTGATCACGTACTTCGAGAGCTGCCTGAGCGAACCGTCGTTCGAGAAGCCCCTGAAGGAGGAGACCCTGTACAGCTTGGGGCAGATAATGCGGTTCGTGGGCTCCCAGCACGTGACGCAGTTTCGGTTCAAGATCATCGCCATGCTGAGCTTCGTGCACACGCTGCAGGAGCAGCGCCTCCAGCGCATTTGCCTCAAGATCTGGCACATCTTCCTTCACGTTGTGAATGTGCAGGAGCTGGGACCGTCGCTGGGAAGGATTGTGGCCACCCTGCAGCCGCTTCTGGCGGACAGCGACAGCGTGAGGCAAGTCAATGAGCTGTATGAGTTCATCATCCTGCGCAACGCGTCCATGCTGGGCAGCTTTATGACGGACCTCTACTTCCTGGATCGCATGGAGCATGTCTCGCCCACCATCCAACGCTGCGTCCGCAGGCACACAGCCCACCTGGACCTGAAGGGATCGGCGGGGGAGGCGTTGGCGGAGGGGGACAAGGAGGGTACAGCAAGTACACCGCCCCAGCTGCTGGAACAGTTGCGCTTCCTCCAGAAGCACATTACCGACGAGTGCCTGCAGGTGCGCGTGTATGCCCTGCAACATCTTGGGGAACTTTTTGGGAGACGACGACCGCAGCTGAACAGCACGATCCTGAGCGATCTGCCGCTGGAGCCGCTGCTGGAGCAGATTGTGAACGTCCTGATGGCCGGCTGCCAGCACGACGATCGCCAGCTGCAAATGGCGTCGGCCAAGTGCCTTGGAGAACTGGGCGCCATCGATGGCAGCTACCTAGTCTCGAACTACAACTTCGCCAGTCCCGAACAGCTGCCGTTGAACATTTTGTCCGACGACTTTGCCGTCTTGGCCCTGACGTCGCTGTGCCGTGGCTATCAGTTCCAGCAGAAGACCAAGCACGTGGACAGCTTCTCGCTGGCCATCCAGGAGACGCTGGCCGTCTGCGGCATCTCGCCCAAGGAGCAGAAGAAGGTGCAGCTCTGGCAGTCGCTGCCGGCACGAATGCGTCAGGTGATGGAGCCACTGCTCCACTCCTGCTACACCAGTTGCCAGCGTCCCAGCAGCTGCCTGCAGCAGCCGCTCTTCGGGAGCCACTACTCCTACAACTTTTACGAGGAGTGGGCCTTTCTCTGGGCCAGCCGCTTGATCGACTACATCCAATCCCCGGACATGCGCCACCTGCTCAGCTCCTACAAGCCGTGCATCAAGCGGGATGGCAACATGCTGAGCACCTTCTACCCCTACATTCTGCTGCACGCACTGCTCGAGTGCACGCCGGAGCAGAGGGGCCACATGCAGGAGGAGTTCATGGTCGTCCTGCGGGCCAACGAGGAGAGCTCCAGCTCGGTCAGGGGTCGCCAGGAGCTGGGGGCCATCAAGGACAACGCCTTCAAGCAGTTCGAGTCCCGAAAGTACGCCGCCGGCAGCAAGCCAACCCCGAGCGGTTCTGTCCTGGAGCACAAGGAGGACTCCAGTCGTGTGCCTCGCCTGGCTGGCAAGCTGTGCGCCGAGCTTCTGGAGTTCCTGCAGCGCTGGCTAAGGGAGTGGCAGCGAATACACGGCCGCAGCGCCGGCGGAAAGCCGCCGGAAACGATAGATCCCAACTACCGGAAGATCCACGAGTTCCTGAATCAGATACCCAAGCTGTTGGTGGCTCGCGCCAGCTACAACTGTGGCGAATACGCCCGGGCCCTCAGCTACTTGGAGGCCTATCTGGAGGAGGGCGAGGACAAGTCCAAGAGGCTGCTGGAGCAATTCACGTTCCTGGTGGAGGTGTACGGATCGCTCAGGGACCCCGATTCGGTGGAGGGAGCCGTGCAGGTGCGCAGCTACGACATGAGTGTGATGCAGGACATCCTCGTCAACAGGCTGGTGGAGCGGCAGCAGGACATGATCACCTCCTACGAGCAGCTGCTCTCCAGCACGGACCAGATGCAGCCGGAGCACGTGCGCGCCATGATCGACGCCTACTTGAGGGACACGCCCAAGACCGCCCAGTTGATAGCCGACGGCCTCTGGCAGCGACTGTCCGACCAGTACTCGGAGCAGAGCTTCGCCGAGTGCAAGTCGGAGCTGCTCTGGCGCCTCGGCAGCTACGACGAGCTGGAGGAGCTGGAGGAGCTTCAGTCCAACTGGCCGGCTCAGTGCTCCCAGGGCTGTCTGCAGCTGCGTAGGCCACTCACCACGCGGGCCCAGTTCAACGCGCTGCTGGACGGGATGCGCGGGTCGGTGCTGGAGCAGCTGCGAAGCTGCTCGGCCGTTCAGCAGCACTCCTACGCCAATGCCTACGATGCTGTGCTGAAGCTGCACCTGGTCCACGAACTGCAGTGCAGCCACCAGCTCGTGGAGCAGCTCGAGCAGGATCGCGATCGGGACAACCAGGAGAAGCTGATGAAGGAGTACTTTCAGGACTGGCAATCCCGCCTGCAGGTCATACAGCCGCAGGTTCGCGTCCAGGAGTCCGTTTACAGCTTCCGGCGGAACCTGCTGGCGGAGCTGCAACGCCGCCTGTCGGATCGTGGCCATCTGCTGCCCCACTTGCAGACGGAGCTGGCCAGGATCTGGCTTAACAGTGCGCAAATCAATCGCAACGCTGGCCAACTGCAGCGCGCCCAGCTCTACATCCTGAAGGCGGCGGAATACAAGCCGACGGGACTGTTCATCGAGCGGGCCAAGCTCCTGTGGCAGAAGGGCGACCAGGTGATGGCCATGAACTACCTGGAGGAGCAGTTGTCCGCCATGCGCGTGGCGTGCCACGGCAATGTCAAACAGCTGGAAGCGGGGCAGCGACACCTGTTCTTTCAGGGAAAGTATCTGCAGGCCGTGTACAGCGCCGAATCGATGCACATGTGCGCGGACGCCGTGCTGAAGTACTTCGAGGAGGCCATTGCCGTGCACCGCCAGTCGGAGGGCTGCTACGTGCAGCTGGCGCAGTTCCTGGAGAAGATGCGCGAGGCCAGGCAGGGCAGTGTGTCGGGGAACAGCGGCGGCGAGTTGGACGACCTGCTGATCAATGTGATGGTGAACTATGCGAGGTCGCTGCGCTATGGCAGCGAGCACGTCTACCAGTCCATGCCTCGCCTGATCAGCCTGTGGCTGGACACGGCCGAGTCCTCGACCAACGCCGACCAGGTGAAGAAGATGAACGACCTGCTGACCAACTGCTGCACCGCCCTGCCCACGGCCATGTTCTACACGGTGTACTCCCAGATGCTGAGTCGCCTCTGCCATCCCCTGCCGGAGGTCTTCTCTGTCCTCCGCAACGTGATCATCAAGCTGGTGGAGGAGTATCCCCAGCAGTCGCTGTGGATGCTGTTGCCGCATTTCAAGTCGGCCAAGGCCAGCAGGATCAAGCGCTGCAAGCTGGTGCTCACCGACAGCCGGCTGCAGAGTTCCGCCTTCCAGAAACTGCTCAGCGACTTCAACTCGCTGACGGAGCGCCTGATGGAGCTCACCAACAAGGAGGTGGCCCTGGACCGAACCTACAAGCTGAGTGACCTGGACACCCGCCTCACCAGGCTGTGCAGACAGTCGGAGTTCTCGAACATACTCCTCCCCTTCGAGAAGTACATGCAGCCCACACTGCCGCTCAGCTCGGACAGCGGCTCCTCGTCGACGCTGTCGCACATTCCGGCACTCGGCGGCAGCAGCAGCAGCAGCAGCAGCGGCAGCGGCAGCTCGAAAGCCAACTGGTTTCCCTACCAGCAGATATACATCAGTGGCTTCCAGGAGTCGGTGCTGATCCTGCGCTCGGCGGCCAAGCCCAAGAAGCTCACCATTCGGTGCAGCGACGGCCAGGACTACGACGTCTTGGTCAAGCCCAAGGACGATCTGCGTCGGGACGCCCGCCTGATGGAGTTCAACGGCCTGGTCAAGCGGTATCTGCATCAGAACGCGCCTGCCCGCCAGCGGCGACTCCACATCCGCACGTACGCCGTGCTGCCCTTCAACGAGGAGTGCGGCCTGGTCGAGTGGCTGCCCAACCTGGCCTCCTACCGCAGCATCTGCATGAAGATGTACGCCCAGCGGGGAGCGGTGATGTCCAGCCGACAGCTGCACCAGCTGGCCGTGCCGCTGAACGACCCCATTGAGCGCAAGCGGGAGGTCTTCACCAAGAAGCTGCTGCCCGCCCATCCGCCGGTCTTCCAGGAGTGGCTGCGCCAGCGATTCGTCACCCTGCACAGTTGGTACGAGGCGAGGAACACCTACATCCGCACCGTGGCCGTCATGTCCATGGTGGGCTACATACTGGGACTGGGCGATCGGCACGGAGAGAACATCCTGTTCGCCGAGGGCAACGGCGACGCCGTCCACGTGGACTTCAACTGTCTGTTCAACCAGGGCGAGCTGCTCGCCTATCCCGAGGTGGTCCCCTTCCGGCTCACCCAGAACATGATCACCGCCATGGGCCCGCTGGGCGTGGAGGGCAGCTACCGCAAGTGCTGCGAGATCACGCTGCGGCTGCTCAAGCAGGAGACCAAGACCCTCATGTCGATGCTGAGGCCTTTCGTCTACGACGTGGGAGCCCAGACTCGGACTGGCGCCGCGTCGTCCAAAATAACCAGGGATGTGCAGCGCATCGCAGATCGCCTGCAAGGACACGTAAGCACATTCTCTCTGGGATTCAAAAATCAATTATTCATATGCTTATTTAATGTAGTTTTACTAAAGAGAACACGATATATTTCTGCTATATTCTTAATCATCATCTCAAGACTTGCTCAAGTCGATATACAAACCATATCGAATGTTTAAAGTCCAGAAGCTCGAACGTTAAATACCTCTCAATTGCATATAGTGCGAACCAACTTTATATAATGTTTTCGTCCGATTTTAGGCGATTTATTTTATGGGTATAACTACATTTGGGGTAAAAACAAAGGGAAAATGATGGGAGCATTGAATAATTGATTATATTTGATAACTACCAAGAATTGCTTGTATCGATTACTTAAGGTCCAGTTCATTGTTTCAAACATTCCAAAAACGTTGAGATCCTCTCAAATTGAGCTTGGAGTAAAAACAGTGGTCAAGAGTCAAATTGGGGGCCTTGGTGACTAAATAATTGTGAAAAGCAAGAAAATCTGGTCCACTCACATCAGGTTAAGACTTACGATATCATATAACCAACGTTTCCCTCTTTTACAGGTCAAGCTTCAGCAGGCCAACAGCATTCCCCTCTCGACCGAGGGCCAGGTCAACTTTCTCATTAACGAAGCCACCAAGCTGGACAACTTGGCAGTCATGTACATTGGATGGGGAGCGTTTCTGTGATCGCAAGTGCTGTGATCCGTCGAGGGTTTGTACATTTGTAAAATAATCAATGTTGAATTTATATAGGTCAGAGAACAATAAATTGCTTAACTTCAGATGAATAAAATCACAATTGTTTCGGGTCTACTACTTGGATTTGCACACTAGGTACCTACTGCTATTTTTAAACCATAAAGGAAATCCCGCAGGTGCCTTTTTAAACTCTTTAAGTTAAGCGAGTTTATTGCCCGTTTAAAACTATTAGCTTTTAAGGCCTTTGCTTTGTATTGGCATTTATTCTTTCCATTTTATTAGTAACTATTTTGCAGTAGTTTTACTTTTAGTTTTCCTAAACGGCTGGCTTGCCCTCGGGCGGCATTTTTCTGAACATGTCTTGAACGGCCTTGACGGCAAAGTCGGGCAGCAGACAAGCCGCCGAGCAGACTACCGTGAAGAGCCACAAGGGAAGTGAGGTCAGGAACTGGTTGTAGACGTCGTAGAGCTCCCCACTCGTGACCAGGTTGTAGAGGTATGTGGTCAACATGAAGGCGGCTATTTGGGCGGGGATCATGGCGAAGTTCACATAGGACATGTAGCGGGCCACCAGGAGCAGCTTCAGGTTGCCCACGATCACGATGATTGTTATGAGCATGGTGCCGAAGGTCTGGAAGCTGGCGGGCTGTCCCATGTTGAACAGAACATTCTCATCGTTGAGCACGGCGTAGGTGAAATAAAGATCGTAAAGCATTGGACAAACCCGTTGAGCATCCATAAGCAGAAGACCCTCATTGACGCCTGTCGGTTGTGGGCAATGCGCTTGTATAGTTCCGGATGGCTGAAATACAATTTCAGAGAGTGTTAGATGCCAACAAGGAAGGGGAAAGACGTTCAACTCAACGATATCTGCTCTCGGAGTTATAAAGAAGTCGTATTGATAAACTTGTATATGACAGTTAAAGAATTCAGACGTCAGATTTTAAAAAATTGCCACTACTGAGGATGTATTAATCGAAATCTGATGCTTATTTTTGGTCGACAAGGCTGTTAATATACAGTGAGCAGAAAAACAATTCGCACTCTCTTCACTTGAAAGCTCACAGCTTCTAAGGTCTTTAGAACAAACAAAAACAAAAACAATAGAGATAAACAACTAACATATCATTAACAAATTAAAAAAAATAAGAAAAAATAATTTTAAAAACATATTTAAAACATGTTGCAAAAAAAGAGCACCAATTTATACACAAAAATTATTAAAACACTTTGAGTAAATTCAATTTTGTTGAGTAGCCTTTTAATTTTGTTGAGTTTTTACTTTTAGAGGCGTCAGGTTTTACGGCTTTGGCTCGATCAAGCTATTGTCAGGGATTCTTTTCAAGAAATCTCGTGCAGGAGAATCCTTTTTCCCAAAAAGTCTCACTCGTGCTAGATAGATTAATGTCCAGTGTTTGCAGAGGTGATTAGACTAGTTTTCGATGGTAACAAAGCCATTTCTGAACCAAATAATATTAGTCCTTGAAGAAGTTGTTTTGTTGTATGAACAAAGTTCTGGAATTCGATGACGATTTCAAATTAATTTTTGTCTAAAGTGTTCTTAAAAATGTGCTGGTCCGTTTTGTAAAAAAAAGAAGGTACATTTAAACCATAACATGTATGTTTATAATGCCCAGTTGCCGACTATCACAAATGTTTCTCGTAAAGAAATTCGACCAACTCCATCCATAATTATCTACGTTTCTAAAGAATTGTGTCTGCATCGCACAAGTGCAGATAGCTAAGGAGTGGTAGTATTCTGGTATTATCTTTGTAATTACCTTAGCAGCGTCTCCTCGCTGTATTCCTTATCGGAAAAGGACAGGTATGTGAAGCTGAACGAGATGTAGACGAAGTCGAAGAGCCAAAGGTAGAGCGAGTTGTAGACGTTGGTGGCGGAGAAAAGGTCGTAGACCTGGAAGAGGGCCATGCACCCGGTGATGATGATGTTTTTGTAGCAGTAAAAGAGCACCAGGAAGGCCAGGCGCTGGGAGTTGTAGTGCCCGTGGACGAGGAGCAGGCGGCGGAGCATCTCGAAGCGGGCGATGGCGAAGTCGGCACACCGGGCGGCCTGTTTTCCCTCGCGCCCCGCTATCCCGATGCCGATGTGCGCCTCCTGGATCATGGACACGTCGTTGGCCCCGTCGCCAATGGCCGCCGTAATGTGTTTCTTACGGCGTTTCACCAGCGTGACGATCTCGCTCTTCTGCAGCGGACTCAGTCGGCAGCAGAGCACGGCCCGGCAGTGCAGGGCGAGATCGGCAAATTGGCTAGGCGTATGCGTCAGCAGGGTGGAGAGAGTCGTTCCATCCACCACCAGGACCTCCGGATCTGCGGCCTCAATCTCCTGCAGGCGGGCCTGCAGCTCCTGCGGGTCGGTGACGTTGACGATGAAGTGCTGTCTTGATCCGGACGGGATGTGCCGGCAGGCGAGACCGATGTTGTAGGCCGTTTCTACTTTGTCACCTGTAAGCACCCAGATCTTTAGACCAGCCGCTTGTAGAGCTTCCAGGGTTTCGCCCACCTGCTCCTGCAGAGCGTCTTCCAAGGCGGTGGCGCCGAGTAGGTCAAGATCTGCGAGGATAAGAGTGTACATCGGTTAGACGGGTTTTAGTAGATAAATTCCATATAAAATTGAACTGAAAATATTCTTGGCTTACCAGTCAAACATATTTTATAAATTTTATTCTCTTTGATGGTTAAAAATTAAACCGATCGGCAAGAATTTGTAACATTGTCAGTATACACATATAAAATGCTATCTTAAAAACTATAGCTATAGCTATTTTCACAAAACTCATTAATTATTGAGATCTGCTATATCCGTCTCGAAGGACCATATATATGTAAACGTTTTGTTTCGCTGGTCTATTTGCGCCTCGTACTGCTCCTTAGACTGTGAAATAAACTAAATTACCGGCTGAAACCTGAGTAAACACAATATAAATTCGTCAGCAAAACTGATCTTCCTACCGCTTTCTTTTATTTACTCTTGTCGGGGTCCCTATGAACGGAGCACTTAAAGCTAAACTTTTTGCATGCCTTACTGAATATATATCCTTTATATGCCTAACTAAATATTATTAAAGCAAAAAAGAGCTTACCGATCTCCACCGTCTCGTAGCATTCTGTTATTAGTTCGTTTCGGTTGCTCAGTTGGGTGTTGACCCTTCGGTAGAGCACCTCGAAGTTGGCCCACTCTTCCTCGGTCAGGGTACGTCGGGCCACGGCCAGAGTGCGAAGTCCCCGCTGAGCATACTTCGTTATCTGCTCGTCAGTTTGCTGCAGACGATGACTCGCCTTGCACCGTGGAAAGATGGCGTTCTCCGCTCCTTTACAGTAGAGCCAGATGGTGCCACTCCGGTCTCTGAGTATGACGCTCATCCGCTTTCGCTCCGAACTGAACTCCAGGACGTGGAGCCGCTCGAACTGCAGCTCCTCAGCGCTGGGATATCGGCAAATTCGCAGGATATTGTTGTTTTGTCCCTTGTACACAAGACCAAGGTTAGCGCAGCCCTCGAGAAGAGCCTTTTCGTCCGGACTAGACGCCTGATAGCGGTCGACAATACTTTTGCCCATCAAGTGGCTTCTTTCCGACACGGACTCTGACGACTCCAAAGGCTTTACTCCCACTTCCTGGAGCACCTCTACGGTGTGACACACGGCAAGCGCCTCAAAGAAGACAGTTGCTTCGGCCTGGATGAAAGCGAGAGAAAGTTGATTCAGAGAATACTATATTCTACACTCAGAAAAAACAGCTTCCAACTTTACGACCGATATTCTTACTTCACTATTTTCTTAAGCTAAGACTAATGGGTCGTAAATAAAGAACACTCGGTCCACTTTTCCTATTTTACATTATTCTTCCTACCTTTATATTAAGTTCACTTTTTCAAAACCTTTTGTTCATAAAAGATGAAAGCTTTATGTCAAAAAGAAAGATCAAGAGTATGCCAAATGCCACTTAAAAAAATATATGAATTAGGGCATTAAAATAAACTCTTTATCATTTAAAGTTATAAGAAAGCCAAATAAATCTCTTATCCTTGAGGTAAGGAGTATCTTCATACTAAATAAAAAAAAAAAAAAAATTTAGCATTGTTTTTAATAAATACTAACAGAAAATCTAAAATTTCAGAAAAAATACCATCCGATGATCGCCTGTTTTCTTGTAAAAATGAAATCATTTGTTTACAAAAATACACGTTTTTGGTTCATTTAGAACGTTGTCCTTTCTGTGTAAATGATTTACCTGATTTTCGAACTCTTATTGTTATATTTTCAGACTATATTCTGGTATTAGGACAAAAACATAATGTATTTGTTTAGTTCTTCATGGTCAAGCAGCAAATTCTAGACTCAGAAATTAGTGCCTATTGCATTGCCATATGTATGCTATGTACAACTATCAAATATGTTATTATTAAACTTCATAATCTCATAACAAGAGTAAGATAAAGACTGAAACTATCTTAGCTTTTTTAACCAGAACATAAAAACATAAAGTATTTGTTTAGTTCTTCATGGTCAAGCAGCAAATTCTAGACTCAGAAATTAGTGCCTATTGCATTGCCATATGTATGCTATGTACAACTATCAAATATGTTATTATTAAACGTCATAATCTCATAACAAAAGTAAGACAAAGACTGAAACTATCTTAGCTTTTTTAAACAGACATTTTGAGCAACTCACGTCTAGCTTCTCCAGATCAAACTGTTCGCCTGTGGCCTCGCAAAGGAGATGGGTACTTTGAAGGTAAAAATTCATATCGGACACATAGCAATCGACGAACTTCATGAGGTTCTTGGTGAGAGTGCCGGTTTTATCCGAGAAGAGGATGTTGACCTGACCCAGCTCCTCGTTAAGATTGGACGCGTTTACACGGCAGGGCTGGTCGGTTTCCTCGTCGTAAAGGTGCAGGTCGTTGTGCATGAAGTACATTCCGAAAATGCGATACAGCTCGATGTTCATATAGGCGGAGATGGGCACCATGTAATTAAAGAGCAGCAGAAACGAGAGGAAGTCCTCGAAGATCTGCAGTGCCGAGTTGAAGTCCGTAGGAGGGCCAAGATAGGGCATGTTTGGGACAACCTTCCTTTCCTTGTGTCTGTAACAAAAAAAGTTTTTAAATGAATATGGAAGAACGCTTTCACAAAATAATGTATTTTTTTACTTGTGTCGAGTAAAAGAAAAAAAGCTCAACAAGAAAAAGGCTTCTTAAAAAAACTTATTTGGAAACTGTGCCTTTTTATCAAGAGCTAAATGCTAAGGTTTCCGGTGCAGTTGCACTTCTGGCCTAGAAAAAGGAGCTCTTAAATTTTGTTTAAGGTTACCTTTTTTTTTGTAATTATTATTATTATTTCAGCGTTACTAGGAAAGTAGATCTAGCCATGTCCGTCTGTCCGTCTGTCCGTCCGTCTGTCCGTCCGTCTGTCCGTCCGTTTCTACGCAAACTAGTCTCTCAGTTTTAAAGCTATTTGCATGAAACTTTCCCAAAAGTTGTCTTTCTATTGCAGGTAGTACATAAATCAGAACGAGACGGATCGGACGACTATAGCATATAGTTCCCATAGGAATCAATTGGACAAATAAATGAAAGAAATTATAACTTTGCTGTTTTAAAATTTTTTTTAGTTCTTCGACATACGGAATTACGGTTTAAATTTCATCAAAATCGGACGACTATGACATAAAACTTCCATGGAAACAATACAAATTAAAAAAAAAATGTATTTTTAAAAATGTAACTTTTCTATTTTGTAATTTAAGAGTTTAGAATAACGCTCTTAATTTTATAAAAATCGGAAAACGATATCATATAGCTGCTATAGGAACTATCGAATAATTTAGTTGAAAATCATCATAGCAAGTAAATTATAATTTTAATGTTTTCAGGAATATTTACTTTTTGCAATAGCTGCACGCACTTAGCTTCTAGTGATGGCTATGCAGTTGGACAGATGGCGCCATCTAAACTTCTATTGTTTTGTAAGGGGTATCTAATAGTCGGGAAACTCGGCTATAGCGTTCTCTCTTGTTAATGATGCAGCCCCTATAATTGGAGTCACATAATTTTTTTATACAATTTCACCAGTCTTAAAGTGCTTCTAAAATATATCTTCAATATATATTTTCAATGGAATCAATTTAAATTTTTCTTGGAATCTACAGTTTTCTTTGTGTTTTGCAATTTCGGTTTCAACAGTATTTATTTATATATTATTGTTGGCTATAATCTACTACTATTTTTCTCCAATTTTATAATTATATTATGTTTACGTTATAATATAACTAGAATCTGCATGCCAAATCTCTAGCTTTTAAAGATCTCACCGATCATAAAGTCAAACACACATGGCTAAATGGACTAGGATATTGATCCTGATCAAGAATATATATACGTTATTGGGTCGGAAACGTTTCCTTCCACCTGTTACATACTTTTCTACGATTACTATATAACCTTTTACTCTACATGTACGGGTATAAATAAAGTGATTTGAAATTTGAAAAAACCTTGTTAGAAATATCAGGAAAGGAAGCAAACTTCGACAAGCCGAAGTTCATATACCCTTGCAGCTATTGCAAAAATTGAATATTCTTTAAAACATTCAAATAATTATTTACTTGCGTATATGTTTAAAAACATAAAAGCTATGATGATTTGCAGCTTAATTATTTGATAGTTCCTATGGCAGCTATATGATATCGTCTTCCGATTTTAATAAAATTAAAAGCGTAATTCTAAACTTTCAAATTATTAAGAAGTCTAAAATAAAATTAGAAAAAAATTAAAAAATAGAAAAGTTACATTTTTAAAAATAAAATTTTAATATTTTTATTGTTTTTATGGGAGCTATATGATATAGTCGTCCGATTTTGATGAAATTTAAACCGTAATTCTAAAATTTTAAAAAAATTTTTCTATATGTCGATGAACTAAAAAAAAACATAAACAAGAATGGAAGCAAACTTCGGCAAGCCGAAGTTCATATACCCTTGCAGCTATTGCAAAAATTAAATATTCTTGAAGACATTAAAATTATGATTTACTTGCATATATATTTAAAAGCATTGAAGCTATGATGATTTGCAGCTCAATTATTTGAGTTCCTATGGCAGCTATATGATATCGTTTTCCGATTTTTATAGGGTCGAAGATGTCTTCTTCACTGCGTTGCAAACTTCTGACTGAAATTATAATACCCTCTGCAATGGTTTTAAAAATATTCTTATATAAATTGTCATGTGCCTACAATTAGTGTACGGTTGATTTTCAATTTTTTGAAGGGAAAAATTCGAATTTTGTATACAAATTGAGATGTTAACGAAGTTTAAAAAAAAGTCTTCGGAACTACCAGTTGATTTATGCATACAAAATGTGTAAAATGCTAGGTTTGGTTATTTTTGCTGTGTTTAAAGTAAAATCTTAAAATATTAAATTTAAAAAATTAAAAAAAAAATAAAAAAAACCATGGCCTCTTAAGATAATAGTTTACACTTGACGGCGTCCAAGGCTACGAATATATATCTTCTAACTATAAACGTAGCGTAGCATTTAGATTTTGTAAGCAGGAGCTGCCATCTACTCACCTCTCGATGAGGTACAAAACGAGCACCACCACCACCATGCCAAGGATGAGGGCCACCATGAACCTGTTGATGTACTTCTCGCTCGAGGCTGACTTGTTGCCCGTGTAGCGGCTGTTCAGCTGCAGCTTGGTGTGCATTCCGGTGTAGAGGGCGCACCCCACCACCCTATCGGTGGCCTTGACCCGAACCCCGCGCAGCAGGAGATTGTCAATGGTGAGGGGCAGGGCGTCGCCACCGCCAGCACCACCAGCACCGCCAGCACCGCCAGTTCCCAGCTCCAGACGGCCATTGAAGCTGTAGAGATCTGCGGTTGGGGCCTCGCACACAATGAAGTCCTGGAACGGTGACCCGCTCTTAGGCGAAAGTTCGTAGTTCGGGGGCACGCATACGGTCTTCAGGTTGGACTCCCCATCCAGGTTGGCGGTGGTCACGAAGCACTTGCGCTCCGCACCGGAGGATTGGAGTAGCACGAGGTCGCAGGGCAAGTCGCCATCGTTTCGCACCACCACGAGATCGCCTGGCACAATAAACTGCGAGTCTATAACCTCTTCCTTTCCGTTCCGGATGACGGTTACTTGAACAGAAACAGTTTGGTTTTGATAAATCACATGAGAACATTTCAATTTCATCCATTGCGATTTTTCAATAATATAGTATATTTTAAGTGTTTTTCAATCATGTTTTGTTATGCATATTTGAAAAAACGGAGCATGAAGTGCAGCGGAGAGCACACATTCTATTACATTTATTTGTTATTAAGGTTTTGACAAATGCTCCAGATATGAAAGTTTGGTTTGACGATGTTCTACTAATGGTCAAAGATATAAATAAAACAGGCACAACAACAGGTGAAAAACGTAAGACACATTTTGAAACAAATTCTTATATACAAATTATGTTCAGTGTCATTTCCATTGATAATATATATTTCCTTACCTCTGGCTGTGTTTACAAGCCTATCGCTTTTGGACCTCGACAGGTCTTCCAAGCCCTCTTTAAGGGCCGTGATGATCATGACAAACAGCAGGGGCAGCAATGAGACATACGGCGATATTGTTTCATCTGTTTTAATTGTGGGGGATTAGCGCTGACCCTTTCGCAAATAATATGGGGAGGCCATACTTACTCACGAAGAATGAGACAATTGTGATGATCAGAAAGTAAAAGTAAACGGCTCGCCTGAACTGCTCATAGAAGTTAAGGGGCAGGAATGTTAGCCAAGTGTACTTGGTGGTTCTAACCCGGTTCAGAGGCTGCTTTTGACGGCCCGCAATACCGCCAATCTGTATCCGCAAGGGATCGACCGACCTTTTCTGGCCCAAACCCATTGCCACTGCCTGTCTGACTCTTTTGACTCTCTGTCTTCGGGGATATTGACCTCTGTTGCTCGATCTGTTGCTCGATCAGTGTTTCATTATAGCTGAGAAATGGCTGGAGGTGCGCACGCGCGATTCCTTTCGGGGCAAAAGTTCGACTGAAATTCGAATTCGAAGTGAAAGAGCCACATAGATTGGCGTATGATAAAGATAATTTCCCGTTTCCGCTTATGCACAACCAATTTGGTTTTTAAGTGGCCCTGTCACAGAGGTATCCCATGAAAATGACTGCAAATCGATGCCTTTTTTCCGGCGATGTCGATTAGTCCAGCACAATGCTCAGATTAGATGCAGTCGATCATGTCAGATTAACAGTGAATTTGAATTTGAGACATGGCCGCTTGTCTTTGGTTTAGCTACTCCTTTCAACCGCCAAAAAACTTAAAGATTACTTCACACCAATGAACAAACATGTTGTATCAACGCGAACCCTTTGCTGATTACTTTTATCGCCTATTTGAAATTCCAATATCTAATCCACCTGATGCCTCTCTTCACACTACCCTAATCACTAGTCTAATCAGCACAACACTGCGATTATGGCAATGGCACTTGGGGCTGTTTTTAAAAATAAATTAGGCTCTTTGAGCTATGGACTCTTAGCTTCTGTGCAGAGAGGAGAGAGACCCGACTACGATATACCCTCTACCCACTGCTCTGTTATTTAATTAATTAATTAAACAAAATATGCCCTCATTTATGCTTTCCAAGTCTGCCAGTCAATGCAACTGATTGGGTTGTTGGATTTCATTAGGCAACTTCTTATTCCTGGTTACTCGTACAGTAAAGGGTGTACTTTATTCGTAGAACAAAAGTTATCGACTCATTAAAACTTTCAGTTAAAGAATTGATTTTAACAGTATTCCAAAAAATGTTGTGGTTAAATAAAAGATATTTATAAACTTCCTCCAACCAATTTAATTCCCGTTTAATGTTTTAATCAGCCAATAAAAGAAAACAATACAAAATTTTGAATTAACGGACGATTAAATACTTCAGAATTACGGTTTAAATTTCATCAAAATCTGACGACTATATCATATAGCTCCCAAGGAAACAATAAAAATATATTAAAAATTTTTTTTTAATGTAACTTATTTATTTTTTAATTTTTTTAATAAATTCTTTTTGACTTATTAATGATTTGACAGTTCAGAATTACGCTTTAAATTTTATTAAATCGGCAACCGGTATCATATAGCTGTCATAGGAACTATCGAATAATCTAGCTGCAAATCATCTTATCTACAATCTTTTTAAACATATACGCCAGTTTTCAAGATTATTTAGTTTTTGCAATACTTGCAAGGGTATATGAACTTCGGCTTGCCGAAGTTTGCTTCCTTTCTCGTTTTTTTTAAGTTTAACTTTTGTGCAGGAGACAAAGATTTCAAATCCTTTTCGTGGCAAGTTCAAAATTATAGTTTTTGGCTTTTATCGTAACTTTCCTTATTGTTCGTTTTTTTTTGTTGATCTATTAAAGCAGTGGCTAAAACCGTTCTAAAAAATCGTTTGAATAGAGAAAAATGTATCCTCCCATAGGTTGAGAATAGTTGTACATTTTTTAGGGATCGCGAAATAAGAAGAAAGCGGTCGCAAGTTCAAATTGAGGTCGTGGTTTTTATGCCCTTGCAGAGGGTATTATAATTTCAGTCAGAAGTTTGCAACGCAGTGAAGGAGACGTTTCCGACCCTATAAAGTATATATATTCTTGATCAGCATCACTAGTAGAGTCGATCTAGCCATGTCCGTCTGTCCGTCCGTCTGTCCGTCCGTCTGTCCGTCCGTCTGTCCGTCTGTCCGTCCGTTTGTATGCAAACTAGTCTCTTAGTTTTAAAGCTATCTGCATGAAACTTTCCCAAAAGTTGTCTTTCTATTGCAGGTAGTATATAAGTCGGAACGAGCCGGATCGGACGACTATAGCATATAGCTCCCATAGGAACAATCGGAAAAATAAATGAAAAAAAATTATAACTTTGCTGTTTTTTAATTTTTGTTTAGTTCTTCGACATATAGTAATGGTAAAATATTTCCGATTTACGGTTTAAATTTCATCAAAATCGGACGACTATAGCATATAGCTCCCATAGGAACAATCGGAAAAATAAATGAAAAAAAATTATAACTTTTCTGTTTTTTAATTTTTTGTTTAGTTCTTCGACATATAGCAAGGTTTAATTATTATTATTATTTCAGAATTATGCAGCTATTGCAAGAATTAAATATTTTTGAAAACATTAAAATTATGATTTACTTGCGTATATGTCTAAAAACATTGAAGCAATGATGATTTGCAGCTCATTATTAGGTAGTTATTTTATATAATTTTATTGTTTCTATTGGAGCTATATGATATAGTCGTCCTATTTTGATGAAATTTTAAACGTAATTCTGAAATATTTATCCATTACTATATGTCGAAGAACTTATAGAAAAATTTAAAAACACCAAAGTTATAATTTTTTTTTATTTACTTTTATGATTGTTCCTATGGGAGCTATATGCTATAGTCGTCCGATTTTGATGAAATTTAAACCGTAATTCTGAAATATTTATCCATTACTATATATCGAAGAACTTAAAAAAAAAAATAAAAAACAGAAAAGTTATAATTTATTTCGTTTATTTTTATGATTGTTCCTATGGGAGCTACATGCTATAGTCGTCCGATTTTGATGAAATTTAAACCGTAATTCTGAAATATTTAACCATTACTATACCTCGAAGAACTAAAAAAAAAATGAAAAAACAGAAAAGTTATAATTTTTTTTCATTTATTTTTCCGATTGTTCCTATGGGAGCTATATGCTATAGTCGTCCGATTTTGATAAAATTTAAACCATAATTCTGAAATATTAAGCCATTACTAAATGTCGAAGAACTAAAAAAAAAAAATAAAAAACAGCAAAGTTATAATTTTTTTTCATTTATTTTTCCGATTGTTCCTATGGGAGCTATATGCTATAGTCGTCCGATCCGGCTCGTTCCGACTTATATACTACCTGCAATAGAAAGACAACTTTTGGGAAAGTTTCATGTAGATAGCTTAAAAACTGAGAGACTAGTTTGCATATAAACGGACGGACAGACGGACAGACGGACAGACGGACGGACAGACGGACATGGCTAGATCGACTCTACTAGTGATGCTGATCAAGAATATATATACTTTATAGGGTCGGAAACGTCTCCTTCACTGCGTTGCAAACTTCTGACTGAAATTATAATACCCTCTGCAAGGGTATAAAAAAGAGAAAGAGACAAAAAAACATTTTTTAAAAAAATTTAGGTTAAGAAACTTTCATACTTGCATTAAGAATTTTTCGTACTCAAATTTAATTTCTTTCGCACTTTCTTCAAGCACTTTTGAGTACTTGGACTGATGACGTTCATTCTCAAATGTAGAACTTCGGGATTGAATAATTCGTACTTGAATATAGCCTTTCGTTCTTGAATCAAAAAATTCGAATTTACCCTACTTTTGACATCGTTCGTTCTTGAATTGACATCGAAATTCTTGATTATTTCTATGAGTGAAGGCCCTAAAATATCCGACATAAGACGCATTACCTTTTGTTTGCCATTTTTTAAGATCGGACTATTATTTTAGCTGGTTTTATATATTGCGCACACTTTCCGGTGCTCATCGTCACTACGTGGACGGCCGTCCACAGTGAACTCGAAGAAAAAAAAAGGTATCCTTTCGTGGCATCTAACAACCGCTACTGACAGTCTTCTGTACCTTCTGTAATTCTGAGGCTCGGAATAAGCATTATAAGCGTGATAAATATTTCAGGCTAAAAAAACAACAGCTTGAATTACTTAAGTAACGCCTTTTACAGAGCTCTAGATACCTTTAATCCCTGTTAATAGGGTCTCTCTTCCCAAAGGAGGTGTTGGGCACACTGTCTACCAAAGAAAACTATTGCAGTCACCTTTTTATGAGGGTGCAGTTGATAGGAAACATGATTATAAATATTTCATTTTGAATTGAATTGTTTATTTATTAGTTTTCATAGTTGGAAATATAACCCATTCGTTTTTATGTGGGCGACGAGCGCAGGTGTGGTTAAATTAGAATACAAACAAAAACAGAGCCATCACTATGGCCTTAAAAATATACAAAATAATAATAATAATAATAATATCTTAAAAATTATAGTGTTTGATAAAAACGGCAATATTGCCATTGAGGCGTGGTTGAATTTAAAAATTAACGAAACCCGAATTTCCACAAAAACATTCAAAACATATGCGCAACTTATTAAGGGGATATCTTTAGTTTATGACAAAAAATCGCCATTCCGCCTAGGATATATATTTCATATAAAAATGGAAAACTTGGTATGATGCTCTTTCTAATTTAATGAGAGCTTTTTTTTTAGATCTGGCTAGATCTATCCTATGACAGTCATATGAAATAATTCTATAAGTAGCTTAAATTAAAATGTACAAGGAAATTAAGAAGTATAATGTTCCTCTTTGAAGTCGGGATTTGTTTGGTTAAGTGATTTAAACTATGATTTAGAGCTATAGCCACTAGAAGGGTAGTTTTGGGGAACTTTTCTGTAGCCATCTTTGATTATAAATGGGTTTAATTTCTTTCTGCGATGTGCTGCTGTATCCTTCGTTTCCTTCGGTCTTCATCACAACTGAGCATATATGTATATGTAAATTTTGAACATTAGCAAATTGAATAATAATGCGTTTGATTTTTAACTTACGATTCGGAATGGTAAGAGCAGGGTTTCCATTAAAACATTAATATGACAAATTAGGTGTTGTTAAATCTGAAAAAAAAAATATTAGATGAAATTAGAGCACGAATGGTTGTGTAATTAGAACCCAACTTAAGAAATCTCTCCACACAGCAGTCTCACGAGCTTTCTAAAGTTTAAGGTCAGAGGTCGTTTGTTTACCCAAGATTCATGTCAAAGGGCAGATAGGGTTTGGCCATGGTCTCTTCTGTTGGGCCAGTGGATAGTGTTGGGGATAGTTGGGGTGCACAGACGCCACAGCCATGTGAACCGGGATGAGTGAGTCAAGGGGGCAGTTCAACGCAACGCGAGGTTTGCCGAGGTTTGCCGGGGTTTGCCTGTAAGCCCGCGAATGTGTGTGTCCGTTCAATGCTGAACGATAAGATACTGGTGGTGTTATCGACATTATCAATATCTCTTCGACTAATGGCGAACCATTTGCCGAGAGCGCCACTCAAAAGTCCCCGAATGGAGCGCCGGGTGAAGAGAGTGCCTTCGACTGGTGGGAGGATCGTAATTGCCAACATGAAGGCAGTACTACCAATTATCGGACAGTGCGATGCACCAGGTATGCACCTATTTGGGGATATCTGAATGTTGGCAAGACCCTGGCCTGGGCGTGGTGTGGATATGGGTTTGGGCATGCGAGTGGGTATGGTTGTGGATATGGGTAGGGGTATGCCTGTGGGTATGGCTGTGGCTACGGTCATGTATGTGCGAACATGCATGAAAGGTCCGTCAGGCTGGCCTATGTATATGGCGGCTTTGTTAGTGGTATCGGTATCAACAATTCTTCGACAGTTTGCCGATAGATCAGTTTGCGCGTGGAAGGTCTCTCTTTCCCTCATTCAGTGTATAACAATATACCCCGCTATGTGTTTGTGATTCACAACGGTCGTATATATTTAATTTTGCCAACAAAGTTTGCCTTTTGTTTACCTGATTGTTTGTCAAGGACCTCGAGTGCAACCAAAGCACAATTTAGCTGCTAGGAATATGGTATGTTTACCCATCGACTGGCAAAATTGTACTTTTATTCATTTTAATATTTTCACATACAGCGAATAATTTGCATAATTTAAATTTAAATTTTAAAATATGAAAACAAATCAAATTTGTATTTCTTTGTTTGCAAATACATTTTAGAATCGATTAAAATATGCATAGATTGTGAATGGGATTGGCGAAATCCTGCATATCTGTGTTTTCGCAACAATAATCAATAGCATTTGTACCGAGAAAAAGCCGTTTCACTTGTGAAATCAAGGCAATAAACCGATCTTTGATAGTGCCTGGCCTCAGGCCCCAATTGTGCTGTGATAAATGTGGGGAAAGAGATACGCTTCTCTGTTCTCCTCTCCGAAGCTCTTCGAAATCCGGATTTGTTATCGGGGCTTATGGACTGCAAAGTGACGAACAGGGAAAACTACCTTGATCTTGGTGACGAAAGGATAGACACTGGTATCGATAGCGGTCCAAATAGGGTACGGCAAGATCGAAGCCGAACCCAACCCTTTTGGAAACATGCGATGGCGGTAGTTTTTTCCAATTGTCTCTCAAATGTACTCCCCCACCGTCGATTAGTCAGCTGAGGGGCCCAGCACTTGGATACTTCCATAATCTTATCAGTTTTTTGGCAGTTTACATATAGCGGATAGATATGGGTGGGTTTCGCGGCAAGAGCGTATCTTTACGGGCTCCAAAGAGCACTGCGGGATCGCGACTGAGGACATCGGATTATAGACCCCGTTCTCTTTCACGGACATCAGTTTGGGAGGTTCGGTTGAGAGACGGAAGGTCTGTCATTGTGCACCACGTTCGCTGCAAGCAAAAAACACCAAATATAGCTTTTGTTTTTCTATAATGCGTTAATGGAAGAAATCAAGCTACGCCGAGCCCAACGGCAGATAACCAACGTGTAACGCAAAATGATAACATTTGTACACCCTCGTAACGTTTTGCCTTCAACACTTTACACGGCCATTGAGGCACTCGATTGAACTCTCTTTTGCCACCAGATAGAGGTGGTCTGTCTTGGGTAAGAGTGTGCGAGTTTCGACTATTGAATCGGATCGGCGGAACCTTACTCATCGAACTCTGACGAAGAGATTACCTGGCTGGTCGGCTATTGGTTTCTAAAAAGTTATTCCCGATAAGCAACGCGACGAATTCGTGGTAACGAAGTATTTTAGAGAGATACAGAAATCGGTCAGTTTTAGTTATGCTATTGTTTCGAGTCGGTGCCGCAGTGTCCCCCATTCTATCGGTTATA
The DNA here is from genome assembly GCF_025200985.1 of Drosophila gunungcola. Classification (NCBI taxonomy): domain Eukaryota; kingdom Metazoa; phylum Arthropoda; class Insecta; order Diptera; family Drosophilidae; genus Drosophila; species Drosophila gunungcola. Next base: position 97,613 of record NW_026453189.1, on the reverse strand, counting down.
TGAACTCGGAAAGACCTTACCCCATTGGGATTCGCAGTGGATAAAATCAAGGGAGCATCATGGGCAAGTTCTTCGGAAGTCTGCTTCGCAAAAGGGTGAGTTTCGAATCGGCATTCGATTGTATAACTCCAGCAGGAACCACAATGACCATTTGCCCCAAGCATAATGTCACAGCAAAAACATGCCTTCTTCAGTGTAATTTTGTGAGTGTGAATTTATGTGTATGAGATAAGCATAAAGTATAAGGGAACGTCGTTTATCGATATGCGAGTAAAATAGATGGCGGAAGGTAGATAAACTTCATAATCTTAAAAAACTAGCACACACTTCTTTGGTTGGTCTAAAATCCCAGGTTTCCAATTAAAGCCTGCTAATATTTTTTTTTTCGTTTCCTTAATCTCCCTGAGTAATTGTTGTTTTTCCATAAATTTTGGGCTCTCCATTTGAAATTGATTGATAGAGAGCCACTGGCATTTAATGACTCATTCTAGAATAGCTATTGTAGCCAAACTTTTGATTTAGAACCCAAGTTCTCATCATGAGTTTAACTGCACTTAGTTAAAAAGAAAACAAAGCATGCGTTTTTATTGATTTCCTATTATTTTTTAACTTCTAAGTTAACAAATTCATGAAAAAAAGTTTTTGTTTTAGATGGTTGTTATATTTTAAAAGGTAATCTCTTGCAATCACACTACGTTCGGGCCCCCAAAAGTAAAAATAAATTTTAGAAAATTTAAATAATGTAAAAAAACATTGTATGCATTGAAAGAAAAATTTTGAAAACATTAATCTTTTGACGCCAAAGAACGGCGATTTTCACATAATATAAGTATCGAGTTCGTTTCAAGCTGTTAACTAAATCTATATTGTTATTCATTTTATTGTTATCCTAAATTTCGCTAAAAATAAAAAAAAAACCCCCGGACCTTCTTAACAAGTTCCATTGCACGCCAGTGATGTCAACAACTTTATTTATTGGCATGTTTATGTGAGTAGATAGCTAGACCCAATCTTTTTGTTTTTTTTCTTTTTTACCAGATTCATGGAAAATACAGCTCCCGGGAAAAAGAGCTAGAGAGTTGGAGCTTAAGATATTCCTAGAGTTCTATCAAAATCGGATTACTAAGGGTTAGAAATAACAGAAATCAGTCATTTTAAATGCTACGCACTTCTGTAGGTCAGTCTATGCAGAACCAGCATACAACTTTCGGAATTGACTTCTTTATGGATATGAAAAATAAAAAATACAGTTGCAATAAGAATAAGCAGCTCCCTTTGTAGGTTTACTGGAGCAAACATCAGCAAACATCAGCAAACATCAGCAAACATCAGCAAACATCAGCAAACATTGTTGCCCAAAAACATAATCAAATACCGCTCGTGTACAAAAAGTCAGAGCTAGTTCTTAAACAATTGGTTTTTATGATTTTTGGTTTGGGACGTCATCGAATTGACAACATGGCAAATTAACTATGCACTTTGAACCTATTAGTTCCAGAGCGTCTCCGTGTGTAGGTACATCGCAAACTCGCACTGCGACGTCAATAAGTTTCGAGCTTTTATTGCCCGAAGCTGCGGCGCTACGACCCATACCGATATTGAAGCTGTGAATGGGATCGGATCGTAACGGATCGGATCGGATCGGAATAGGTATGGGTATGGGTATGGGAATGGGAATGGGAATGCAGACCAAGTTCTCAGTGTGAGAACGGCTTTTCAGTGGCGCACATCACGCGGTTCCCTCGCGATCTGGTGTTGTTGTCTGTGGGTTCCGTGCTTTCGCTTGTGGAAGCCGGACAGTGAAGGATATTGACTAGTTCGTCAAGAGTGTACACCAGAGCTAGCCAGGGCCAACGATTGGGCTCCTATTAGGGCTCCCATTACGTGACAAAGAGTCGAACACAATTAGATAATGTCTATGCAAATACGAAGGCAAATATGTACCACGCACCGACACACAGTGCCCACAAATCTATCTATGTATCTGCCGTAATGGTCGTGGACGTGCATCATAGAACTGTTCAATTGAAGTGTTAAAATTGCCCACTTAACATCGTTTTAAGGTTGAACATTTAAGTGTGCTGAGAAAAAGTCGATAAATATACATATGTCGGTATAGGCATTAGGGCGGACCTTATTTGTTAGGTCGCACTTATAACCGTCTTAGCCATTGTCTTTTGGCCACTCAAAATTAAATATTCAATGTAATATTCATGTTTATCCTATCTTGCACGCACAAAAATAGGTATTCCTATCGGCTAAAACTTAAAAATACATTTTGGGCTTCGAAAACATTTATTAAACTCAACAACATATAACTTCACAGCTAGGTTATCTGATTTCAACAAAAAAAAAAGGTCCGCTCTATTGTGCATTCGTTATTGGGTCGACAAACATACAATAATTAACAACAGCCAAGAAGCAGTAACAGCATAAACAAGCAGGTGTTTAAAAGTGTGATTGCGCCAAACGCGAAAACGAGAATCGCCGTTTAAGTTTCCATTGTCCGGAAAAATCAGTTTCCGGCCCGGGTCCGTAGAAAGTTTTTAAGAGATGATCTGGCGCGACAGTGGTGATACCGCTACCAAATGCGTCAGTTCTAGAATGATGAACAATGAATTTCTTTGGCCATGACCATCTGACCGGGTTTCGACGCATTGATCGGACTGGATCCTATCGCAGGCCCGCGTGGGCTGACCAAGAATCGTTCCATCTGAAGGACGCACTATTATGGAACCGGCATAAGGTGTGTGGGTCAATTACAAAAGAACCGTGTGGTCGAGTGCCCCGACTCGATCAACCTCGTTTCAAAATACAAGCACTTATAGTTCTATTTTTTGACAATTATCCGATTTGAAAAATTGTATATGTTAACACAATTGATTTTTTGCCAAAGGGGAAGGGGAAGGTTAAAGTTTATTTTTATTAATGATTATTTTCTTACAAATACGAGAGCAGAGCAAGAAATAGTTTTCTTAAAACAACAAAATTAAATTTCTTAAATTAAGAATTTTTTGTAGAAAAGGCCTTTAAAACAAGAATATTTGTGTATTTCGTAAATTAATTTACTGCTACTTTTGGTGCAGCTTAAACAAAAAACATAAAATTGAATTTCAAACTGAATTACCAAAGCCGAGAATTTTATTTCGAACTAGAAATAATAAAAATGCTATATTTATTAAAAAGGTAAATTTATTTAGACAAAATATACCTTGTTAAAAACAAGAAAGAAGAAAGAAACGAAAAAAATATATTTGTTTTCTTAGTTCAATGATATTTTCTACCTTGAAATACTTTAGATCTAATAAAGCCGATAACATTGTAAATTGTAAATAATTTTTCTTTTTTTTTTAAGTTTTTTTTTTAAGCTGTAATCTATACATATAACAACATTAAGAAATGATTAAACAAGAAAATAATAATTATAGCCCAGCCTAGGAATCGAACGCTCGTCTTATCAACTACAAATTGATTGACTGTAAATTAATAAACAATTTTTTTTTATTAATAAATTTTACTTTGTGTTTAAGGAGAGTTCTCTACCAAAACATTTCTTGAGCTTATAATAAGTTTGTCTCGATTTAATAAATTTATTTCTTGTTTTTAAAAAAAGTTGTTCTATTTTCAAAGGTATTTTCACCGCTCAAAACAAGAAAAATGTTTTTGTATGTTTAAGGATACCTCTATTTAATAACAATTTTTTGATTCAAAGGCGATCTTTCTTAAATTAATAAACACATTTCTTTTGAGTGTAGTCACCATAGAAATTATCGTGTTAAAATGGTTATGCTTTCTTGTTTGCCGCTTTTTGCTTAATATGATATTTTTAAGCCATGGGTTTCATATAGCTATATTTCATAGCAGTCAAACTTACCCTTACGTTCGGTTATACGCAATAAATTCGCGCAGTGCACGCTGATTACTTTCCAAAATCTTGCCAATCACTTCAAATCAAATTTCTGTACATCAGCAAGCTAGCTCTGCTCTCGTTTGTTTTCGGTTCAAGATCAACAGAATAGTTCACAATCGTATTTAATGAATGTTTCTTCTTTTAACTGCAGGTTTCTTTTATGGAAATTCATGGAAATTTTCCTATTATCCATGCCATTTTAGATTAAATAGTCTTGTCGATCAGAAAACAATATCATAGATACTAATGAATATTTTGGGTATGTCACTGAAATTTCTGCCAACTGAATTCGATTGAATGAGGTTTTAGTGATACTCAGAACTTACATAAATTTATAGCCTTAATTGGTTTTTTTGTTATTGGTAATATTTGTGAATCGGACTATTTATATGTAGTGTTGTTAATAATACACCTCTGTCCAATTGTGGAAGCTTACTCACTGCCAATACCAGGAACAAATAGTCTGATAATACCTGTTCTTATCTTCATGGGTACCATTTGTTGTTCGATCCATGTTTTCCAATGGGCTCTCGTTCACCTTTTTGATATTCACTTCTTTTTCAGGGCTCCAGAGTTAGTACAATAAATGATTGGCTTCAAATACAAATTGGAGGCCCTGAGGATGTCAAGAAAAAAAGACCAAAAGGCCAAAATCGAATCAAGTCGACGAAATACACATTGATCACATTCCTGCCACAAAACCTATTGGAACAATTTCGCAGAATTGCGAATTTCTACTTTCTGGTGATGACAATAATATCCCTCTTAATAGGCGAGTAAATAAATATAATTAAAATTAGTTATATTACATAATTATATTAAATCTTCTTCAACTTATTAAGCACATTGCTCTTTTAACACAAAGCTCAAATTTCTATTTATGTTTAGATAGTCCTGTGTCTCCGATGACCTCGCTTCTACCCCTCGTTTTTGTAATTGCCGTCACCGCCGCCAAGCAGGGATATGAAGATATCCTGCGATACAGAACTGACAACGTGGTCAATTCCTCACCAGGTGGGAAAATATTGGGAATAGTACACTTGTAAACATATGAATCCCTCATTTTCATGAACTTTTTAAAGTTTTCGCCATAATTACTCTAAAATAAATAAAATTTATATGGCCAATAAATAATTTGCCTTATTCTTAAAGATATTACAAGTTTGTCCAGAAAAATATAATTTGAACAAAAAGCTTTTGGCTTACTTACAAATCGTTAAAATCTTTTAATAAATATTTATTGCTGGCTCCTAAGGATTGGCCAATTGAGATAAGTTGTACTAAAGATAAATTAATGTTTTCTCGAGAGGTAAGAAACGGCATTTGTTTAAAAAAAATTAAGCATACATAAATTAATCTACTAATTGGAGCTATTAGAAAATGAAATTTTCATTACGACGACTTCATTTCTATTGTTACTATGGCATCTATATAATATCGTTGTTAGCGAAACTAAATCCGTAATTCTGTAGTAAACACTTTCTAATTTGTCTTCATTTGTGTTTCGATTGTTCCCATGAGAACCATATGGTATCGTCGTCCGACTTGTGTACTACCTGCAAATATAAATAAGACTTTCGGACAGACATACGGACAGACGGCCATGGAAAGATATAATATGTACTTCATAGGGTCGGAAATGTCTCCTTCACTGCATTGCAAACTTTTGACTGAAATAATAACATTTTCTGCCAGGACTTAAAAATATTGTTTCGTTGTAGCGGGCAATCTAAGGTTCGATTTATGCATAGTCAATACTTAAAAATGTATTTTTTTAAATGTTCCCTTTTTGTTAAAACAGCTATCGTTGTCAGAGAGGGAAAAGTAGCAAGAATATTATAGTTTTCTGAAAACTTGAAATATACTTTTTGTGAGCCTACATTCCTAACTAGTTTGCTTTCTGTCAAATCAGTTACGGTCATCAGGGACGGAAAGGAGGCCATAGTCAAGTCGGAGGACGTCTGCTGCGGAGACCTCATCGTCGTCGAGCGGGACTGCGACGTGCCGTGCGATCTGGTGCTGCTGCGGTCCACGGATCCGCACGGGAAGTGCTTCATCACCACGGCGAACCTGGACGGCGAGTCCAACCTGAAGACCCTGATGGTGCCGCGCGACCTGCCCACCGTGGACCTGCCGGAGATGCACAAGCTGGGCATGATCGAGTGCGAGAGCCCCACCACCGACCTCTACAGCTTCAACGGCAAGATCGAGCTGAAGGGCGGCGAGGGACGCGTGCTGCCCCTGTCCGCCGAGAATGTGCTGCTGCGCGGGTCGCGGGTGAAGAACACGGAGTGCGTCATCGGGTGCGCCGTCTACACGGGCATGATCTCCAAGCTGCAGCTGAACAGTCGCCTCACCCGCAACAAGAACGCCTCCAGCGAGATCTACATCAACCGCTTCCTGATCGTCATCCTCGTCGCCCTGATCGCGATAGTCACTTTGCTCTACTTCCTGAAGAGGTAAGCTGAGCTTCATTCCCATGAGGGTTTCTAAAGCTCTAAAAGATCCCCTAGTGGTACACTTAAAATGGGTGTTCTAAATATGCCCAGGATTTATTGTGTGATTTCTTAAGCTGTGTTTTGAGCTCCTGAGGAACAGTTTCTTATCCAACAGTGGCATCCCTACCAAAGTGTATATAAAATAGGAACGATCGCTACAAATCGGGCCGATCTTTCTTTGAAGCATTAATTTATTTAAGGAAGACAATTTTATAGAAATCAGGCAGCAGTAGTTTATACACCTTTGCAGCTATTCCAAAAATTAAATATGCCTTTAAGCAACAACATTCCTACTTCGATGCTTATAACTTAACAACATTAAAGCTATGGTGATTTTCCATTAAATTATGGCAGGTCATTATTTTTCGATTTTAACAAAATTTAAACCGTAGTTCTGAAATAATAAACCATTACTATATATCGAAGTACACCCATGATTATATTAATAGGTACATTAATTTTTTTCACTTTTTATATGAATTTGTTTAAGTTCGACTTTTTATGGGTTTTAATTCTTATACTTTCAATTTCGCAATAAGTGACATAAACGTGCCAAAAAAATTATTTTGAGCACACATTTAAGTTGATAAAAATAAAAGATACAACGGCAAAACTCCATAAATTTAAAAAAATAATTTTAAATTAAATTAAAGGGTATGAGAACCGTAATTCTGAAATAGTAGGTAAACCATTACTTTATTTCGAAGTATATTGAAATAAACTGAACAACTGCGAGCTTATACTTTTTATACCCTATATATTATACTATATTATATTATATACTTTTATACCCTTTTAAAAATATCCTGTAAAAGCGGCAAGATCATATTTTGAATAGTTTTGAATGGCAGCGTTGTAAAGAGGTATCTACCACTCCATCTAAAACATTAAACGAGATTTTCTCAAAACGACATTTTTCAAAACTGCTGCCATCAAAACTCAACGAGAAATGAACCGATCGACTTCAAATTAGAATTGAGTTTTCGAAACAGGTTTTTTTTTATTTTTTATATTTTTTAAAACTGTAGGTCATTGTATAGAAAAAAACATTCAATATAGTTTTTTGTTGAATTTTTATTGTTTCAGCTACTTGTTTGGCCCAAAGTTGGGGTACTTTTTTTTGGGCACTTTGAAAGACAGCACATAGCTCCGTTGTTTTGTAAAATTGTAAAAAAGATAATAAAATATAGCTGAAAATGTAACTAACATTCCAACAAGTAATTGCTTTTAAAAAATTTCCCGAAAATTGCATCATTTTTCATGGGCTACACTAGAAGTCGTAATCTCTTAGTGTGAGACAAGTTGGCAAAATCACAGATCATCGGCAACTTTTAAGACTTGGTCCCATAAGTTATTCCTGATAAATGTTGCACTGTGCTATGGAAGTTCAAAATGAAGTCAGGTGTAATCATTTAGGGTTTTATGATCTCTTCCAAGATGTGTACAATAAGCTAAATCGTCCAACCATCTCACCTCTTTTCGCAGATACAACGAGCTGTTTGTGATTCCCAAGCTCACATATCTGGGCGATGCGACGGACAGCTACAGCTTGAAGCAGTTCCTGCAGGACTACCTGTCCTTCCTGATCCTGTTCAACTACCTGATACCCATCTCCCTGTACGTGACCATCGAGCTGCAGCGCGTGATAGGCAGCTGGTTCATGGAGTGGGACCTGGAGCTCTACGAGAAGGAGACCGACCAGCCCTGCGTGGTGAACACGTCGAATCTGAACGAGGAGTTGGGCCAGATCAACATACTCTTCTCGGACAAGACGGGCACGCTGACCAAGAACGAGATGAACTTTCAGCAGTGCTCGATTGACGGCAGCAAGTTCCTCTTCAGGAAGACGCGTCTGGAGGAGGAGGAGACCAAGGCCCTGTTGGACATAAACAAGTTTAGTGTAAGCGCATAGTCCCCAGTTAGCTATAGCTTTGTCCTAAGCCCGTCTTAAATTGGTCCCACCTTGCAGGCGAGCCAGCGCATCTTCTTCCAGGCCCTGTCCATATGCCACACAGTCCAGGTGGCCTCCGGGTCGCTGGAAGAGGCTGATGCGGGCAACGCCAAGAAGGAGTTGCTGGCCTCCGCCAAGACGGGTCCGCCGGAGATGTACTCCATCTCGGACATCACCGAGGAGAGCCACAACTCTAGTCAGCAGAGCGAGCTCAATGTGAGCCACACCATCGAGAGCTCGCTATCCGGCCACCCCAATGGCGCCAATTCGACGGCCGTTTCGTCCGATGTCAATCCGCTGTTGGTCTCCAGCGATAGCTACGGCATAGAGCGTCGCAAGCGCCCGGTGGTGGTCAAGAGGAGTCCCAACTTTGCCCGCTCCAACCGGATGCACAATGCACCGGCTATCGAGACGAACGGCAGCCAGACGCTTGACCCGAACGGGGCCTCCAGCGGGGTGGATCCAATGCAAACTGCCCCCAACTATCGGCCCATTTCACTGCAATTTCGCCGCTCTACCTCAGAGAAGGATCTGCCCCAGTCGTGGGAGGCCCAAAACGGGCAGGCCCCTGGCCACCGGAGGGCCCACTCCTATGGGGCGCCCAACGCCTACCTCTCCAACCCGATTTCGGCCAGCACCCCGCCCACCAGCGTCCTCTTCCGGTCCACGAGCACAGCCTCCCGCGAGTCCTACGCCGCGCCCACCTTCACCAGACAGCCCACCTTTCTGGTGCGCGCCGAGTCGCAGCGCAGGAAGAATGAGATACGCGATTTCATATTGTAAGTCAACAGAAGGGTATTTAAAAATCCCCAAGTTGTTCCGAGATTTTCAAATTCAGGGGTGCCTTGAGTTGGTTGAAAAGTCTTTTCAAGTTTTAGGAATGGTTGCTATACCCTAACTCGTAGAGTAAAGTGCTTTATTGGATCTGTCGAAAAGTATGTAACTGGTTGAAAAAGGGTTTCCACCCTATGTCACTTTGTGTTTATCCGATCCATATCTATTGACCCACTAACCATTTTCCCAATTTAACCATTATTTTTAAAGTCTTGGAAACGGAGTTCATATATAAGACAGAGAGAGCGAGAGAGAGAAAGAGAGAGAGAGAGAAAGCGGAAGAGAGCAAAAGAACTGTTATCAGGCGTTGAGGGCGCTGATCGCTCTTAGCTTGTAGATGGTAGTTCGGCAGATGGCGCCACTTCTAGCTGTTTTCAGGTGCATACTTATTTTGAAATTGGTAAGCCTAGTGGCACTCGACGATAGCGTTCCTGCTTTGAACAAATTTTTAAAGACTTATCTTTGGTTGGTTTGGTAACATTTACTTACATTTTACTTTAACTTTTCGGTTTTTCGACAAGACAGCAGAACATTCAAAAGATTTTTGCAGTTTAAATATCTGTTTTTACATCTAAGGTTTCTAGCTTGACCTACGCCATCTATATTCTCTGTAGGAAAACGGGGCATTGTTTCTCAATTCGCATTGTTAACAGAGTTAGTTTGTTGTTTTTGCTTCGTTGGACCACCGTACCAGTAGGCAATATATTTAACAATAGGGTACTTAGTTCTTAATATCGATATAAAAGGTAAATCGCCGTTTTCAGCACCTTGGACTATCAGGCTTCCAGTCCGGACGAGAAGGCTTTGGTGGAGGCTTGTGCTAATTTGGGCATGGTCTACACGGGCGACGACGACGAAACCCTCCGAGTGCGCATTGTGCCACCCCACATGGACTACAAGCGACCGTTCGCGAAGCCCAAGGAGGAGACCTTCCAGCGCCTCCACGTCCTGGAGTTTACCTCGGATCGCAAGCGTATGAGCGTCATTGTCCGGGACACGGAGGGCAGGAAGTGGATCTACACCAAGGGAGCCGAGAGCTACGTCTTCCCACTGTGCGCCAACAGCTCGGCGCAGCTGGTCTCCAAGACGGACGCCCACATCAGCGAGTTCGCTCGCCTCGGCCTCCGCACTTTGGCCATTGCCCGACGCCTGATTGCGGAGGAGGAGTACCAGGACTTCCTCATCGAACTGGGCCAGGCCAACAGCTCTCTCGAGAATCGCAAGCAGCTCAGCGAGGAGTGCTACTCGAAGATCGAAAGCAGTGAGTATTGCGGCACATACTGTTCAACAGGTTTCGTATGACCTGTACTTTTCAAAAATCTTCTCACTGCATTTCTCAATGTCATGTTAAATCTAACATGGAGTTATTTGCGTTTTTGAGACCTAAATGCACTGAAAACTCTTGTCTGCAGGCAATAGTTTAGTTAGTATTTGTCGGTCGGCAAATCGAAATGAGGAAGAAAATGTTGCCTACTTTCCATTTTTAGGCTTAGCCCTCCGAATTCCTTTCCGGTTCAGACCCTTTAAGGACTAAACAGTTGACTTCATGTCAGCTTTCCCACACAGATTACAAGCCTTACTTCACTAGAACTTTTTATGTTCTTTAGTGTGGTCCAAATATGTATGAAAATTCTAAGGGCTTGCTCTAATCCACTTAAAGTATGGGCTTTGCTCCATTGAAGGCACATTGGATTAAAAGTGTGTCATACAAACTGTTGCCTTTTATCAACATATTTATTCTAACTTTGATCGTATGGGTAAACTTTACAAGTGCATTTTTGCACACCACAATCTACCACTGTAAACGGTTAGAGTATTATGTATTTGTTTCACCACCCCTACGTTCTATGCTGGCAATCAATATGCTCTCGATTTCTATTCCCCGAAAGATCTTGACCTGCTGGGAGCGACAGCTGTGGAGGACGCACTGCAGGACGACGTGGCGGATACGTTGGTTTCCCTGCAGGCTGCCGGCATTAAGATCTGGGTGCTGACGGGCGACAAGGTGGAGACGGCCCTGAACATAGCCCTGTCCTGCGGGCACATTCCGCCCGACGCGAAGAAGTACTTCATCATCGACTGCAAGAACAGGGAGGAGATGCTGCTGCACCTGAACGCCCTGGACAGGGAGATCATTTTCGGGATCGGCCAGGAGTGCGCCCTGCTGATCGACGGCAAGAGCCTGGGCGTGGCCCTGGCGGAGGCCAGCTCCGAGTTCCGGGACGTGGCCGTCAAGTGCACGGCCGTGCTGTGCTGCCGCCTGAGTCCGCTGCAGAAGAGCGAGGTGGTGTCGCTGATCAAGTCCTCCAACGAGAACTACAACACGGCCTCCATCGGCGACGGGGCCAACGACGTGTCCATGATCCAGGAGGCCCACGTGGGCATCGGGATCATGGGACGCGAGGGCAGGCAGGCGGCGCGATGCGCGGACTTCGCCTTCGCCAAGTTCTGCATGCTGAAGCGGCTGCTCCTCGTCCACGGCCACTACCACAGTGTCCGACTGTCCCTGCTGGTCCTGTACTTCTTCTACAAGAACATCGTCTTCATGGGCATCATGTTCCTGTTCCAGTTCCACACCCTGTTCTCCTCGTCCTCCGTCTACGACTCGCTCTTCCTCACCTTGTACAATGTGATATACACCTCGCTGCCCATCCTGTTCATAGCCATCTCTGAGAAGCCGTACACCGAGGAGAAGTTGATGAGGTGAGTGCCAACTTGAGGGGTCTAGACTGGCTCTGAAATAGGGTCCTTCATGAATCAATCAATGGTCGAGAAATATTCTGTTGCGAAATCTTTTCACAGAATGTTTCCATTTCCCAAACACTTGAATCCCTTGGGATAAATCATAATGTTGATTTATCCGGGGCTCCAGTCTCAAAACCTGTTCTTCTTTAAACTGTTAAGATTGGTTAATGGTTGGGTCAAAGGTATACAAAGGTATCTATTGTGCATCAGTGCTCAAGAAATTGTTTGTGTCAAATCATTTTCACAGAATTATTCTAACTTAGAATGATTCAAAGACTCGTATCGTCTAACAAAGTGTCCTTCATCTGATTCGATCTCCAAAGTGACTTATAAAGAAGGTTGTAAAAATCATTTTGTGCTTCAAATTGAATTGTTTTTAAATGCTCTACTTATTCATGCAGGACTCTTATTTTATATTCCGCCTTTAATTACTATTATTTAAATGTATTGTGCGTTTTATCCAATTCCAATTCAACAGAACGCCGCAGCTTTACAAAAAGAACACGGACAACAAGCAGCTGCACTGGCCGTACTTCCTCATGTGGGTGTTGTTCGCCATCTACCACGCAGTCATCATTTTCTACTTCGCCTTCTGCCTCTTCTCGTACAACAACGTCATCCTGAACTACGGCCAGACGGTGGCCTTCTCCTGCTTCGGAACGCTGCTCATCTGGACAGTGGTGGTAGTGGTGAACCTCAAGCTTTGGCTGGAATCGATGTACCTGTCCTTCTGGTACATATTCACAATCGTCATTTCCATTCTGGGCTTTATAATCACGACGGTTATCTACAACGTCATCAATCTGTGAGTGGATGTGCATGGGGAAACGATGGGTCAACTCCAATAAGAAATTCCTTTGCAGGGACTACGACACGGACATCTACTGGGCCTACAACAACCTGTTGGCCTCTCTGCCGGTCTGGCTGTGGATCCTGTTGACCTCCGTGGCCTGCCTGGTGCCCGACTACACCATCCGAATGCTGCAACGGGCGCTCGAGATCAAGAGTTTCAGTATTTTCCCTGGAAAACAACGAAAACTTAAAATGCGTGAAAAGCTCGAGGACACATACTTGTAACCGACGCTAGGCCATAGTTTTTATACCCCTTATTTATTTATTAGCTTTATGTATTTTTTTTTGTTAGATAAAAAACATTTCGTTGAAAAATGATTATTGTTTCCTTTATTTCTTTAAAAAAATCAAAAATCAGAGGCACATATTACGACCCATACTGGAATGTCCATAAATCTCGGAATTTTTCGGTTAGGTTCTAAATCTATCCGAAAAATCCGTCGATGTCACAAATTTGTAGAGTATTTCGATGATTCTCTGTTCTAATTTGCTTTGATATTACGATCAATTTTTGTAAACCTCACTCTTAGGTTGAAATTGACGAAGCTGTTGTGACTTCGAGCTATGATTTTAGTTTGAACTTGGTTTGAAAAGATTTTTGTAAATATAAAGAGCTGTTCAATAAAGCCAAAAAGTCAAGGCCAAACGTTGTTTGAAACAGGTTTGATTTGGAGACATCTCTTCCAGACGATGGGGCTAGTTCGATTGACGAAAAACCCCTCTGGACAAACCCCTGCTTATGCTACTGCCCTGGAGTAATAAGCAAACTAAAAAAAGCGAGAAAGAGCACTTGGGTTGATTTTTGCAACTATAAGATGACTCTGTTCATCAATTTTCTTAAGAAACAAGAAAGAAAGCCACATTTCGGAAAGCCTTAGTTTATATACCCTTGCAGGTATTACAAAAAATTAATATTCTATTAAGCAACTATATTTCGATTTGATGTTGTATATGCTTAAAAGGAATAAAGCTATGTCAAATACCCGCAGAGTTTTTCGAAAGTTCCCTTGGCAGCTATATGACATCGTTGCCCGATTTGAATAACAAAAACCAAAATTACAAAAAATAGAAAACGATCTCAAAGTTTAATCGTATAAATTGAAAATTAGCGAAGCTATAATTTGTTTGAGTTTTTTTCGATTGTTCCCATCGGAGTTATATGATATAAATGTCCTATCTCAAAGTTTAATCGTATAAATTGAAAATTAGCAAAGCTATAATTTGTTTGAATTTTTTTTTTCGATTGTTCCCATCGGAGTTCAATGATATAGTTGTCCTATCCGGCCCGGCTATTCCGAGTTATTACTACGTACATTAACACCCAGCTAGCTTTACAACTGAGAGGTTGAAATTATAATACCCTCTGCAAGGGTATAACAAGCCCCACAGCGCCGTCTGGCGGTTGGGTATATTAATTTTATAACGCTTCCAACATAGTTGTTCGACTTGTAAAATTTGTTTGGATTTAATAGATATTCTTCAAATAAATATATTACAGCCAAAAATACCGCGTATTTTTAAGAATTCACGATTTGTGAGCGTTAGAGTGGACGAAGCCACTTTGGGAATAAATTGTTTTGAGTATGGATTACTAGAATCTGCATGCTTAACTGTCTAGCTCTTAAAGTTTCCGAGATTCTGACGTTCTAATCGACCTGGTGATTGGTCTTGATCAAGAATATAATAAGTTAAAAAAAAATGAAGGACTAAAAGGTATTTTTAATATGTTTTGCCAATTTTTTGTTAATGCGGTACAGACGAATTCATTAAATAAAATAAGCAGAGATCCCAGACATGTATAATAGGTTCACACTTAATTTACACTAAAATGAAATGATTGCATGAAATGGTCATTGCATAAACACAGTATGTTGTTTCTGACAGGATTCGAAACTGAAAAGTTTCCATCACACCATAGATTTTATTTTAATTAATCAAAATATGCAATATTTACTTTTTAAGACTTAAAAACAACTAACAACGTGGCATTGTGCCAAAATTCTGCTGAACAAGAATGAAAGTTAACTTCGCAAGTCGAAGTTTATAAGCCCTTCCAAAATTTAAATATTCTTTAAAACAACAACATTACGATTTTTGTGCATATATTTAACGACAGTAAAATAATGATTATTTTTCGATAAACTATTCGACCGTTCCTAAGGCAGCTATATGACATCGTTGCCCGATTTTAACCATATTAAAACAGTAATTCTGAAATAAACCATTACTATGTATCGAAGTATTTTTTTAATCAATTGAAAAATAGCGAAGTTATAATTTTTGCATATATTTTGCAAATTGTTTCCATTGGAGCTGTATGAGTAGTCCTTCGATTTAAATGAAACTAAAACCGCAGAGATTATATGCATATAATTTTATTATTGATCTATTGGAGATACGACCTTATTATAAAGCTCGATAAAGTAATAGCTCTGAAATATATTAAATATCTTAAAGAGTTTAAAAAAAGAAAGGAAACTTACCACACAGTTTATATACCTTTGAAGCTATTGCAAAAATAAAACACCTTTAAAACATGCAAATTTCGAACTATATGAGTACCCATTAAAACCAGTTCAAGGCAATTATTCGATCGTTTTATGATTTGAATAAAATTAAAAGCGAAATTCTGAATTTTTAAGCCACTTCTATGTCCAAACAAATTACAAAAAAATTGAAAATTATAGAAGTTACAAATTTGTTTTCAATTATTTTTTTGAATATTCCGATTGTTCCCATGGGAGCTATATGATATAGTCGACCGATTTTGATCATACTCAAACCGTAATTCCAACAAAAAATTTAAAAACAGCAAAGTTAATAATAATTTTTTTCATTTTTTTCCCCGATGGTTCATTTGTGAGCGATATGCTATAGTCGCCCGATCCAGCTAGATCCGATTTATATACTACCTGCAACAGGAAAACAGGAAAAGTTGTATGCATTTAGCTTTAAAACTGAGATCAAGAATCAAGATCAAGATCAAGATCGGAAAAGTCTCCTTTACTGCATTGCAAACTTCAGACTGAAACTATAATACCCTCTGCAGTTGAAAGTATAATCTTGAAGTTCAGTTGAGCAAATGAAATCCAAGCGCGACCTCTGTTTTTTTTTTGTTCGTATCTGTAGGAGGCGGGGAATACGGTTTAACAAAGTGTAGGACTGTGTAGGGCACCTGTTAAGTCGACCAGAACCTCTGTCACACCCACTCCAGCCCCTTCATAATGTAATCTGCTTGATGGCGTCGTTCCCATTTGCATTGCTGAGGCAATACCGAAAGTTCTGATTGTGGGGCCGTTTTCAATGATAATGATAATGATATCTCGCATTCCGCACATATACACGACCAGATATGACTCTTTCGCAGGTACATAGGCATATAGGCATTCGCAGCAAGTGCTGGCAGTTTGAGAACGATTTTAGTGGGCATTTTGTGGCTGAGTTTTATGGTCGACGAAGAGTTCGCTAAGTTAGTGGTCAATACAATTCGCCTGTTCTCGCTGCTCGAAACACCAATGAACGTGCTATCAGTTCGAGGCTGTCGCATAGATTGGACGCCCTAATGCTAACACATGTGTAGACCTATATCTAAACCACGTCCGTGTGCCCAGTGAGTGCCTCTGTGTGCCGCGTATGACTATGCCGAAGGAAACTCTTAATCATTTTCGACTGAGTTTAGTGTGCATAGGGCGGTTCTCGCAGCGCCAGAGAATTTTGTGATCACAAGTTTCAATATTTTTTGCTTTACATCCATCCCAACCATGTCTCTGACCAAGGCGTCGTCGAGGAAGGACTTGGCGGAACAGAACCTGAGCCCAGGACAGCCCAAGTCCACGACCATAGTCAAGTATGAGAAGTCCTCGTGCCTCTTCTGCAACGAATGGTTTGATGCCCAGACATTCACGGTTATACTCGCCACACTTTCCAGTCCTCCTTTGATTACAATTACATTACTCCCTTTGGATGCGACTGCAGGAACACTTGATCCACTGCGGCCAGGTGTTGGAGGAGTGTCCGAACGGCTGCCAGGCCTTCATCCCGCGCATCCGCATGCGCTCCCACCTCAAGGAGTGTCCCAGGACCAATCTGCAGAGCCTCAACGGCCAGCGAATGAGTGTCAGCATGGACCGCCTCGATCGACAGTCCGACCAGCGCCTCCTTGTCATTGAACAGGACGTGGGCACCATCCGGTCCGTCCTCAACGAAGAGATCCGCCAGCGACTGCACCTCATCACCGACGTGGGCAACATCCGCAAGCAGAACCAAGTCGTCGAGGATTGGACCCGCGACACCGACAAGGCGCTCGACGACCTCCGCCGCCAGATGGACGAGGAGGCATCTCAAAGGGCCTTCCTGACCGAGCAGAACCAGCTCGATTTCCAATACTGCTGCAATGTTACACAGGTGGGTTTGCAAAATGCACACCCAAGCAATCGATATGGGTTTCCTTAGTCGTAAGCTACTTTTTGTTTTGAGCGATCAATCTCTATTTACACCCGAAAATGACCCAATTCAATAGTTATGAAGGAAATCTGTTAAATATGGTCAATGACGTTGGCGGCAGCAGATAAATATACCTTACCGCCAGATAGATGGCGCTGTATGTTTTTTGTACTCTGCCACAATTAATGGAGTAACGAACATGGCCAGTTATATTTTACCATACCATAGTTAGGTTCCTAAAACATATCACCGTTATATTAATGACTGCAACAATATTAAAAAAATTATACATTTTTTTCTTTGGACACTCCCAAAAAGCTAGAGGAATATCAACTTTTTTCGAAGACGGGTCTGTGGGTATTATAAAAAAGATCGAATCAATGTCGAAGTTTCTGAAAACTGTAAGATTTAATTTACATTTGAAAGCAACGATATCAGATTTTACAGAACCTAAGAATTACTTCTACGATTTTATAAAACATATAATATGAGGTACAACTGATTAATTTTGTTATATGTTCCGGTCATATTAACATTTATTAACCGAACTTAGCTTTCTTTCCTGAACAATATATTGTAGTTTCATAAAATGTAGTCTAGCCAAATACTTATGATACATGGGTATACCAATTTTTGCTCTAGCTTGCAATAATTCATTAATTTGGGCATTTCAAAATCAATTTCTGTTCTCACTTATGATTTCTATTCTTAACAGTCCTTAAAGGAGCAAGTCGAGTCAAGACTGGACGAGGCTCAAAAGATGGTAAACCAGCTCTCAGCGGACGTGACCTTCCACCAGAATCAGCTTAACGACAACATCCTCAAGCTGGAGGAGCTGATCTTTGAGAACGAAAGGCTTAATAGGTGAGTAGTGGTAAGCACCAGTGGCATTGGCTAAAGCAAGCCGTAGGGAGAAGTTCTTTCAGATCGAGGAGTTCCTCCAGCAGATCAATGAGGACATCAAAACGAGGCTGACCAATAGTGACTACGCCATTTCGAAGCAGGCGACACTAGACTACGAGGTCAAGAACGTTAAAAGCATCGTGTGTGAGATCGAGGAGCGTTGTGACAAATTGGACCGCGCCTTGCACCAGACCATGCAAAACCTGTCGGACCTGGAGACCCAAATGGCCATGCAGCAGCGCATTGCTAGCGTGCAGAACATAAGAGGTACGGGACGGAAGGGTCTGGGTTCGATGAGGTTTCTGTGACCCCTCGCATCTACAAAGTGTACATATTGTTGTCCGTTTTTCTGTCCGTCCGCATGAACGTTAAGATCTTGGAAACTATATTTCAAAATTTGGCCACACCCAAGACAACGCCCATATCCCGAAACTCTGTCAGGTCACTCTGAGACTATATGTTCATTCGAAAAATGTTCCCAATGGAACCATTATTTTCAAAGTTGCTAGGAAAGATTTAATGTTGACGTCATTGCACAATGGAAAAACGGAGTTCGTATATTTGAAAGAGCGGATGAGAGCTGCTGTCTAGAACCCGCTTGTTTTCTGGGGGCATATTTTATTTGGAATTGGTTAGCTGAGCAACGGGTATCTAAATACCCGATAGTCGAGTTAGCGTACCTTCTTGTCTTTTAATTCTGTTCATGGCTTTTCAGGGCACTTGATTTGGCGCATCAAGGACTACTCCAAGAAACTGGATGAATCGAAGCAGTACGACACCATTCTGCACAGCGCCATGTTCTCCAACAAAGCATTTAGCTATGCCCTTCGGGTAAGAGCTCTCACTCTACAGTTCTTGCATTGGTATTAGCTTTTGTAACTCCCGCCAACAGCTGGATATATACTTGAACGGCAAGGGCACCTGGAAGGGGCGTAATATGATCGCCTGCCTGAACGTCTTATCTGGGGAGTACGATCCCCTTTTGGCCTGGCCCTGTCGTCTGCAGGCCGAGATCATTATCCGGGATCAGTGCTCGAATGCGGCGGAGGCCGAGGACTATGTTAAAACCATCTTTGTGCGCAAGAAGAGCGACGACTTTCTGCAGAGCAACCAGTACTTCCATATACCCCACAAGGTCATAACCAGCCGAAACTATCTCCGCAACGATTCTATGTTTATCGAGGTTCGAGTTCTCAAATAATTCACTTTAAACTAGTAACTAGACAATGGAACCCAATACCGACAAGGAAAACTTCTGCTGATATATTGCACACATATATAATAATTTATTCAGTTGAGAGCGAACTAGAAGTAAAAAAAACTGCTCACAAATTTGAGTACGTATAGTGTATAATTGAATACAACGATTTGGTTCAATATGCATATATTTCTGTGTATGTTTGCAGTTGTAAATGCTTTGAAGTAGACAATAAAGTTACATTGAGGCACTCTTGAGACGAAGTCGGTAGGTAGAAAGCTTGTTCTAATTGTTCTGGGTAGTTTTTATTGCAACAATTATGTGGCCAATCAGTAAAACATTATCATTATTCTCTTTTTTTCAAAACAAGTAGCGAGTTCAACGAGAGGAACTTCATAATGCTTGTCTTTCCAAGCGCGTTGGAATACAAAGGTCTTTCAATAAGTCAAATACAACACTTGCTATTCGTAGGCTTTAGTTAAAAGAGGTATCAAATTGTCAAAGGGACACGGGATGGCGAGTCCCATTCAGGTAATATTTGTGAGCACTTAAAGTCTACAAAGTGGGTCATAATTGTTTGGCTCCCTTGGCGTGTATGTTGTATGTATGTAAATTGTCGAATACATAGAATGTATAATTAGCATAATTGATTTCAAGTTCGATTTGGTTTGAATAATAATAATGAAGATTCTTGAGATGGGCGCTGTTCACCCACCAAAGAGTAGGCGAGAGCGTAGAGTGGGTCCTTATTGTTTGGCTCCCTTGGCGTGTATGTTGTACGTATGTAAGCGATGATTTCAAGCTCGATTCAATCATTGATTGATGAAGATTCTTAGGATGATCGCTGCTCACCCACGAGGGCGTAAAGAGCATGCTTGTAGTGGCCCGAAGTGTCGCCCTGAAAGATACATTCGACATTATTCGTAAGGAATCTGTAAATAATTTCTTTTCATACCTTGATCCAGCTCTTCAAGGACTTGCCGTACAGGCGCTCAAATGCCACCTTTATGTCCGTCATATCGATCTGTAAATCAGAGTACTATTAGATCCGAATCCAGATCGGGCAAGAACATGCATTCCATTACCTCGGACCGCGTGATGATGACACGGATCAACTGAGTGTCGTTGGTGCCGATTCCAGCCATGGACTTGTGCAAGCGCGAAGCGAAGTAGTCGGCTTTGTTGGTGACACACCTGTAAATGGCAATCAGGCCCTCCATAACGTCGCCAGAGAATTCCTTTTTGATGGCCTTCTCCAGCGAGTGACCAGTCATGCCCTCATACTCTTGGAATATCTGCAAAAAAGATCAAATCCTGTTAGTTCTAATGGTTTTTATGACTAAGATTGTGCTTAAATTTTAATATACACATGAATTTTTTTACGTATGTATATATTATAGTTGTTTTTAGCATTTGTTAAACCGTCTTTACCTAAATTTACATCAAATGATGGAATCAGCCTGATTAATTATAATTTCCTTACTGAAAGTAGATGAAGCGCCCCAAAATCAATTCGATTTTTTATTTCCGAAAAGAGCTTTCAAACAACAAACATAAATCCGTTTTCTCCTTATGCATACTGCTCTAGTTCAAAAATAAGCTTAATTTCATTGTGCGTTCCAAGAGTATATATTTGCACCACTAATCCAGATATAAATTTAGAATTTAATTTAAAATTCGCTTGTTAAATCCTATCTTTAAGAATGGTTTCTTATTTTTTTTTACAATTCTTTTAACACAAGAAGATACAAAAACGCAACCATTTGAGGCATTCATAAGACCAAAATCAAGTTTCGATAAGATTAAATTTTTTGGGATAAAAAAAAAAATGACTAAATCGGTAATATTCGACACATTATTACCAACATATCCAACAGAACTTACAACATATTATTTAAGCAAGCATTCCCAAAAGTACGCGTATACGTGATTTATGCAAGTGCTAGTCCAAAACATTAATTCTTACATTGTACACGCAAATTGCCTATAGCACGAAAAGTACTAATAGCTAGTTTTGTATCTTTTAAATTGACCCACAAGGAAACTATGGTTGCCCACCAAGAAAAAATGTAGCATTTTTTAAGAAACCAATCCAAAAAAGCTCGATGGTTTCCGTAATTTTTAACCCAGGCGTGAATAAATTTGAGGATTCTTTGGTTTATAAAAAATTGCAATCCATCAAGGATAGGTTATAGGTCGCGGTACTAAAGAGCGAAAACTTCAGTGTGCTTGCTTATTGAAAATCAACCTATTATTTTTTTAACAAATGAAAATAAATAAAATAAATTAATAAACAATTGATTTTATTTACCGTTTAATAGTACCCTTCCCAGAGTTGATGAACCAGTGGCAAGTTATGCTGATAAAAGCTTTATATCTCATAACCAAGTACGATTAAGATTTCCAAATTGTCCTAACTTACACAATAGATGGCGCCTTCTGCCGAACTGCGTTAACAGTTATTTCGCTCTCTTCCGCTCTCCCTAATACAGTGGCGTCATAACCCATACTTTCGCGATTTGTGGGCGTGGTCAAGTTTTGAAATGTTCTTGGTCTGCGTGAACATGGACTCTGCATGTTAAAAAACCAAGAGCTCTGGCTTTTATAGTTGAGATGTCGAGGTTTATACGGACTGACCGACAGACGGACATGGCTAAATCGAATCGAAGACACTTCCTGCTACTTGTTACATACTTATACATACATGCAATATACCCATTACTCAACGAGTCGCAAGCGTTGTTCCTAGCTCTTCTTAATATACATATGTATAAAAGATACTTTGTTTTTTCAGTTTTAGTCTGCGATTAGAATCTTCTGCTGCTTCTTACCATTTTTAACTGCTGGTAGTTCCTCTGGCAGAGTATCATGTTGAACATACTCTCGTCGGTGCCGACGCGCAGCTCGCCAGCCTTCAGCAGCTCCCTGGCGTCGTTCTTGGCCGCGTTGGGGTCCACCCGTCCACTCTCGTCCCGTGCCGCCGTGCACAAGGAGGTGAGCAGCCGCTTGAAGTTGCCCGAGGTCTCCGACTTCAGTTCGGACTCCAGGTGGGCGCCGTAAACTGCGTGATCCGATTGCCAGAAAAAAATGTGCATTAGCAACTGCGAGGGAAGACCCCCAATGGCTCTACCTACGTCGTAAGTACTGGTTTTTGATCGTGTAGATCTCCCCGTTGGACAGGGTGCAGAGGATCTCGATGAGAACCTCCTCGTCGGTGCCAATGCCGGCCATGGCGTCGTTCAGCTCGGCACAGTAGTAGTCCACAATGGGACGCAGCAGGCCGACCAGCAGCTTCTGGAAGTTGCCGCTCGTCTCCGACTTGATGTCCTCGATGAGGTCCTTGCCGAAGTGCGTCTTGTACTGGCGCTGGATCTCCTGGCGCTGCTCATTGCTCCGCTGGCAAATGATGTTGATCAGGGCGTTTTCGTCCGTGCCGAAACCCTTCATGGCCTTGCGCAAGTCATGCGCATCCTTAACGGGATCGAAGCCCTGCGCGGGCACCACAGTGGGAGTTCCCTGGAAAAGGGATCAATCGGAGATCTATGATTATGGGTCCGGGCATGGTGGTTTTCTATGGCGATGAATAAATTCAGTGTTAAGCCCGCCCAGGTTGAATCTAGTGAGGGGCTGTCCATACATAACGTCATCACGTTTTTCCCAGTTCTTGAGACTGCGGTGCAAAAGTCATATTTAAAATGGCTTTGTTTTGTAACAAATAAAAATATTCATTTTATGATATAATTACGTAATCGTCTTATAATATTCCTCCCTCTCCCCTTTAATCAAACATAATCACCTTATGTGATGACGTTATGTATGGACGGCCCTTAAAATAAAAACGTATTTAACATTTGTTGTTAACATGTTCAACGTAAATAAAACAAGTGAAAAAAAAATTAATGACATGTGTATCCAAAATAGTAGTGTTATTTCATAATATGTATTATAGAACATAGTACATAATATATCCTATGTGTGAGTCAAAAAATTGTTATTAGCACCCAATTGTTGACTGTACAGCCGTAATACATTTTGTAAAATCTGTATAAAGACCGCAAATTCTTAAGCAGAAGAAATCAGCGTTTGGCACGCCATTTGTATTTGTGTATTTGTCAGATTTAATCGATAAAGTAACCGAAATTATGGTGCAATCATCACATGAGAGTCAACAATGTGGGTTTTAATAGCATTTTTTTTGACCCACAATATTCTTAACATTGCCATTTGTGACACACATTTCAATAATTTCAGTTTTTCATGGATTCAACATTTGTTTCTATTTACGAAGCCTGCAATCTACTTCAAATATGTGGGTGCAGTCGGCGTGGTCAGAATTGAATGACCAACCTCTCTGTGAGCTGGGAGTGACCGATGCGCGTGCCCCTGACCATTCCCATGTCCCTGTCCATGCCCATAGCCCTCTCCATGTCCATGCCCATGTCCATGTCCATGTCCATGCCCATGTCCTTGTCCGTATCCCTGTCCGTGTCCTTGTCCGTAGCCGTAGGCTGCATCGTATCCGGCTGTCATGGCTGGGGTGTACGATCCACGATCCGTGGGATAGGGGCTGTTTGAAGCTGGTTGCTGCTGATAATGATGCATTTGGGGGGAGAATTGTGCCGGGTACGGACTTGAGGTGGGGTAAGGTGGGTACGATGGGGCGGCCTGGTAGGGTGCTGACATGGGTGGATAGGGAGCAGGATACTGCTGCTGGTGGTGGTCCATTTGGGACGATGGGTGAGAGTGGGGGTGTGGCTGGGGGGGCGGTGGGTATGGCGAGTTCTGCTGCATCGGTGGCACCCAACCAGCTCCAAAGGGCGCTCGTGGTGGTTCGTTAGTGGAGGAAGGGGGGTGCGATGGCATTCCGGAACCCTACAAAAGTCAAAAAATTTACATATCAATTTGACTCTACTGCGCTTAATATTCACGGGACTCACGAAAAAAGGTCAAAAAATGTTCACCAATTACTAATATTTTATATTAAAAACTTTAAAATCATTCAAGAAAATAATTATTTTAAGGAATCAACATAAGTTTTACACACCCAAAAAAATAAGAAAACAAGTTCTGAGCTATAATTAATGTAATTTATAGAATTTTATCCCTTTACTCAAGAAACTCAAGAAAATACACAAATAATAATAAACTAACAATATATGTATTATATATTAAAATGTTTAATATGATGAATGATGTTGCTAAGACTAAAATCTAGAGGAAGAATTTGTAACTTACGAAAGGGTACATTATGAGGGAAATTCTATATATTGTGGGGGTTTCCGATGATTGAGATTCAGTACTGGAAAAAGCAAAATAGGAACAAATGGGTTTCATTAAAACAAAATATTTACATGGTACACAAGTACAAAGCCATAGTTTTAGTATTTAACCAGTTGTTATCAACATTATTCTTATAAAGATACCATACACCTGTACATATATTTGGATCTACTGCAAATACATACATATGGACCTGATAATATTCTTTGGCAATATAGCAAAGATTGATGCTAATAGAATGTAGAAGAGGAACACAAAATATGTGTGGTTAAGAAATCACACGCACACATAAATAAAATCGTTGTTGGCTTTCTCGGTATTTTCTACAGTGACTATCGACAAAATTAAGAAAGTTTAAAATGGGGTGTGGAATATGCTGTTTGCGCCTAAAGCTTGCCCAAGTGCCAGCAGTCATAGTTTCATAAGATACGTGCATTTACAAAAAACAAACGTGATCCTAACGCATTGGCTGGAGCACCCCTGTACTACTATACACTAAGAAATAAACTTAATTCCTTGAACTATCTGAATCATATCTGTTTACCACGTCATTCTAATTTAGGGCTATTGCGAGACTACACAGTGGGCAAAAATAGTTTACGAACAGTTTATACGAAATTTCGGTGCAAAGTGTACTTAAACTTATTTTGCCCACTGTTTATGTTGCAAAGATTTTTTAATTTTACAATATAAATGTACATATCCATAGATTTACAAACTATTGAGATCTTAAACTAATTCTAGTAATCGACTTATATCGTTTTTTTTTTCATTAAATACAATGTACATAGTGTGTTTTAATATTGGTACTATTCAATTTTGCGACGAACATAAAAAAGTAAGTTGACTATATGGTTTCTGTTCTAGGTGTCATAGAAATCCCTTTGGCAGAAACCCCATTGAAATTTGGATACACATATGTATGTACGTATGTACATATGTTCGTTTCAACCAATTTTTTGGGCCGCACTTTTAATTTTCTTGCCCAATTTATTTGTTTTTAGTTTTATAACCTTGCAGAGGTTATTACATAGTTAGTAGTTTGTAGAGCGGTGAAGGAAACATTAACCCTATAAAATATATATATTTTTGAACGGCATTACTAGGAGAGTTGATATATGTATGTATGTATGTATGTATGTCTGTTTCTGTGCCGTTTTCGAGGTTAGTTTAAATGCGAGACCCTTGAAACTTTCGCAATCGGCTTTTTTATGGGTGTACGAAGATTAAGCTTGAAAAGGACGCTGATCGGAAGTCTATATGATATAGCTGCCCTAGGAACAGTTGGGTAAAATTTGCATATTTTTGGTGGATTTTTTTTTCTAATACGAGTTGACTAAAGCCTACAGTGTATACAGTGTACACGTTTTCACACTTTGTTTCCTTACTGTCCCAGTTCTAAGTTATAATTTAATGAATTTAAGTCAGGTAACGTGTAAGCACTATATGTACATATATGTTTACATAAACAAAGGCACCAGACATTTACCCTAAATTAGGGCAGTGTTTAGGGTAATATCTTTGTGTCATGCGAGAAACATTAATTCGTTTGCTTTATATTTCGCTCCAGACACATAGGCGCCAGCGCCCCAATGGGCACAGAAAAAACTGTTTTAGCTCTGCTGTAAAAGCTTTGAAATTCTTTTTAAAAACTTGCAAAAAAGTTTGGCATCTAAAGACCCTTAAATCTTGAATAATCCCGTGGGTCTGGATGCCATAGTAGTATTATACATAATATATGTATATTACAAGCCAGAAAAGCTTTATCTCTAAAAGAAGCAAAATACTTTATGTAGTACAAAATAATCTTATTGAAACTCAGCTTGACTCACAATCTCAGTATCCGTAACGACAATGCAACATTTTGCGATAACTTCAACCACGGCTATGCATTTTGTTCCCGATTATTAACTGATTGAACAAAAAAGAACTCTGCTCACTTCCAGATGATTCATCTTACACTCAAACCCACGTCAACAAAGTTTCCCGTGCGCTGATTTGTACATACTTATGTACATATGTACGTACCGGTTGGCCCGTATACAAATATTGGCAAACGATTTTCGCGCGATCTGTATGTTTAAGCATGATCCAATAAATACACAGAGCCACTTATGTATAGACATAATGTGTACAAAGTATGCAATATATGTTTGTGAAAGCATGACTCAATAAATACACAAAGCCACCTATGTATATATGTATGTACATACATTTGTAACCGTTGAAACCGTTACAGTTTTGTTGTGCCAAGCTAAAAATTTTAAAATAAATAATATTTGTAAATTATACATTTTGTATAAAATAAAATAATTTCTTTTGTGAGTTATCGTTGTTTGAACGAACGAAATAAAACGAACGAAAAGCCCCTCCGACCGCGTAATCAAATTTTCAGGGTGCATGTATTTTGGGATCCTGATTGCCAATAAATAGGTCAAAGTAGGAATCGCTATTTTAAGTTTTTGTCAAATTTAATTAAAACCAAAAAATATTTTGAACAAGAGTGGTAGATCTAGTTAAATTACACATTTTTTGTTCAGTTTGCTTGATAGTTTTGGTTTTAGGAAACAACAGCAAAAGAAAAACAGGGCCCCTAAATACATGGATCCTGAAAATTTGCAATCTATTGTTAATCCTGAAAAAAATTGGATTTCAACTATATATATACACTTATGTACATGCAATTATGTATATACATACATATGTAAATTAAGGCATGACTCAACAAACGGATCACGTGATCTACAAAAGTTTGACTCAATAAATACACAATACAAGGTAAATATTTCGTAACTAAAAAAATAGTTCTTTTTTAAAGATAAGCCTATTCTTGCCCGCCTAAAAACAATATACAAAGTAGGCCCCAAAAGTACTTTAAAGCGTTAACGCGAAGTTTTTTTTAAAGAGAAGGTCAACTCAGTAATAATCCACAGTATATATGTACATATGTATTTAATTAAACTTGTTGGGCTAGGTAAAGATACCATTTTTAAACGTGTGCAGTTTGCTGTGACATGGTTTCGCAGAAGGAAATAAAGGGCTTATTAGAAAAAATGTTTTGTTTATATATAGTTTTTTATTTATATCCAATAAGCTAAGCTGAATAATGTATAATATTGCTTTATTCTTATTTCGGAAGGAAACCGTTGTTTTAAAGGTGTTTGTATTTAAGATCCATGTATGTGTTTAAACATATTACATGCCAATGTATGGGCTCTTATAAAACCGCCACCGGCAATTTCACAATGTTTTAGATAGAAAGATAGTAATTATTTATCGCAAGGTCGCAAATCAACAGATGGGCTTAGTGCACACAGATGCAGCACATGAACACGTGTCAGTGCCGGTGTATGTATGTGTGGGTGCACTTTTAGATACAATTGTATCTGAAGATACCAGAAGAATGTTTCTATTGCTGTTAGTCGTACGATATGTATTGCTTAGTAGATACACACACAAGCACACAAACAAGTGGATATGCTTTAAAATTATCTTTAAGTCATATCCAAAAATTTAAGGCCCACGTAGTTTGTATAACACCAATAACAAGCAGAAACTCAACGTAGCAAACGGAAAAAGTCTTAACTCTGAATCTTTTAATTACTTTAAGTATCTGAATACGAGACGACTGCACTCTCCGTATACTTTGTAACGCCGAGGAGATTTTATCAACTGACCTGGCGCCAGGGCGGGACAACCACTTGTTGCACTAGAGCTGGGAAAAAATCGATGCCAACATCGATACTATCGATTGTTTTGGTTTCGGAAAAACATCGAATTGTTTTAAAATAATCGATGTATCTGTGGAGTTTAGCAGGCCGGAAAAACGAATTTTTAAAAATATTTTCTGAGAAAAAATTAAATTTAATTTATTTTATACACATACTTGGTTATATTCAAACTGTATTTTAAATCTAGGTATTGGGAAAAATACAAAAAAAAACAGCTAATCTCCGGGTAATCCTATAAAAAAAGTCGTTTTGCGGTGATAGAGGTCGTTGCACTAGATAAAAATTGATTTTTTATCAAAATTTCGGTTTTAAATTGTTTATAGCCGGATTCCAATAGCGCATTAAAACGCATTTAGCCTAATGCGCATTTATTTACACGGGGAATTCCATTAAGCCTAGTGATCAGATCGACGAACAGTTTCGCCAGCGAAAAAACTTAATTCTTTCTAGTGGGACCGAAGTTTTCAGAGTTTACCCGAGTGCATGTGCAAGATCGAAGATGTTGAATATAAACGACGCCAGAGTTAAATTTGGTATTGGATTGGTGACAGATACGCGGCTTTTTCGCGTTTTTGTCGTTTTTTCCCTCCTCCAAATCCAACAACACCAAAAATTGAATTTCTTATTCTTTTCTCCAGGGCCTGACAAACGTTCATCGAGAGTTCATCCCAGACGTCTGGCAACGCTTTGCACATTTCTAGTATTTTCCGTAAATCTGAGTACGGACGTGCAAAAATGCACTGTCGAAAAGTGTTCGCCGGCTGTTTGCCTCTCGCTCTCTCTCATATGCGGCGAACGGTTTTGTCGATCTGAGTACTAGGCTTTAAGGGAAATTTCATTAAATGCAATTAAATGAACAAATTCCAATCACTGTGGACGGCCGTGGTGACGATAAGCACCAGAAAGCGTGCGAGAGGAGACTACCAAATATATCCGCAATATTCAAAATCAGGAAATAATAGTAATAATAGTCCGATCTTAACAAATGATATAGGTAGCGTAAGGTAGCGGTTTCATAAGAGTTTGTGTATACCAAAAGTTTTGGAAAGTCATTTGGTTCCTGAGATATGGGGGTGTTGTCCTTATATTGGAGCTGTTGGGTCCGGAGGACTTTTGTGGCACTGTTGTATTACGCGTCCAATGACAACTCGGTCATCTCAATCCGATAATCCGTTCAAAAGATACTCAACAAATAAGATTTTTAGAGCATTTTTGTCCTCTTGTTTGTTTGTACCGTGAAATTTTTCGAGCGTTGCGATTTTTTTGACCTCGTTAGGAGGTGTTTTTGTTTGATTCGATGATATGAAATAACAGGAAGGTGTTAACTTCCATTTGACCTGCGGGGCAAAAAGCTGGACGACCTACAATTAGCGCGGAAAAGCACGTTAATGTCCACTTTTTTGGCGGGAAATTCAATTTTGTGTTCTCTTCATATACAACAGGTTAACAAGTAACTATTTGTTAACAGGAACTACGATCTCATAAATTAAGAAAGTTTTTGTTTTTGTTGGGTCCGGAGGACCTTTCTTACTGAAAGAACCATAAAAATGATATTTTGTTTTAAATTTGACATTAACAGCACTGGTAAAATTTTTACTTTTACAAGTAAAAACGTCGGAAACATCGATGTTAGCCAACATCACGTGTTTTTTTGTGTTTTTACAGGAACCGTATTTACACACTCGTTATTTAACGATTTCGGAGCTGACAGATTTTGCAAAGGCCGCTAGAGATGGGGAAAAAGTGCGTTTGACCGTTTTGGCGCCGACCTCGTGATTTTTTTCGATATCTGCCCCCACTCGATATTTTTGATTGTGAAAGTTTAAACCATCGATAATATCGATTTAACAACTTTTTTTTTTAATAGTTCTTTGTACTACAGTTTCAGTTTATTTAAATAAATATTATTATAAATTCAAATAAAACAAAACAATGAGATCCGTTCCTTGGGAACTTAAGGAATGTGAGTAACAAAATAAAAATAAATTTAGTTCAGTAGACATTGAGCCAAAAAAAATAGATCCATTCTTTGTACGGCTCTGCTAAACATCCTCTCAGATTCCGACGGGGATGCTGGTATGAATAGGCAGCGCTTGGCCACTTCCACCAGACTTGGGTGTTCCACTCGATGTATCGATAATGGCGAAAACAATCGATGGTGACCCACACACAGCCGCCATCGATAATATCGATACTATCGTCCATTGTTTTACAGCTCT
The DNA here is from genome assembly GCF_025200985.1 of Drosophila gunungcola. Classification (NCBI taxonomy): domain Eukaryota; kingdom Metazoa; phylum Arthropoda; class Insecta; order Diptera; family Drosophilidae; genus Drosophila; species Drosophila gunungcola. The sequence goes on along the minus strand of NW_026453189.1, from coordinate 67,049 downwards.
AGAGGATAAATTAACGTTGTTATTTGCAAGCGAACTTGCACGTTAAAACTACCATTTTCTTATTGGGTACTTGGTAACTGCTTAAATATGGTTGAATATCAATGCAGCTGAAACCGGAAGTTGAAATATGGATGCGCTCAACATCGGCTAACTATCGCATAAATTAGTCCGTCAAAGCCCGTTAAATTTTAACGGCTGACTAACTGGGACATTTTTAGAACGGCCAACCCTTATGGACCATCGTTTCAACGGATGGTGGGAGGTGGATGGATCTCTGTGGAAAAGGGCTATTAAGCGGCTGTGTGCAGACGGTATAATGTGATGGTTGCGCACGATAGTTGAGCGATAGTTTAAATATCGGTCAGATATCGAACAAGAATCACGACGTCTTGGCTGAATTCGGTATTTTTGCGAGCCTAACAGCACGGTCCCACAGGCGGCCAGCTGTTTATTTTTAAATAAAAAGGATATTTCCGTTGCCCATTCTTGATTGATGATGGGTTGAAATAAATAGAAACATATCCGCTCGAGATGTACTCAAGGATAGGTGTGAATAGCTTGGTATCAGTGGTGATTGTCGTCCTGGTGGCTGTCTATTGGTGCCGTCTTCCCGGGGGAAGTGGTGAGTTGCATGGAAAAAAGAAGAGCCCTAGCTATAATACATTAAAATGCTGCCCCATAAGGTACAAAAAAGGCGTCCAGGAGGCCGCCGAATCCGGAGGATCCACTGCCGCCCTCCAATTCGCCGCTGCACCAGTTCTCCCGGGCGGCCATTTGCTCCGACAGCGATGTGTGCAGCCAGTCGGCCAGGAGAGTCCTGGAAAAGGGGGGCAGTGCCGTGGACGCGGCCCTGGCTGCCCTGCTCTGCAACGGACTCATCGGGATGCAGAGCATGGGCATCGGCGGCGGCATGGTGATGAACATCTACCTGCACCAGGAGCGCAAGTCCTACAGCATCCTGGCTCGGGAAATAGCTCCACTGGCGCTGCGGGCGGAGAACTTCTCAACCTTCCGCGACGAGCAGGAGTTCAAGCGGTCGGGCTGGTCTATCGCCGTGCCCGCCGAACTGGCCGGATACGCCGTGGCCCACCAGAGGTTCGGTCGACTGCCCTGGCACGAGCTGGTGCGACCCACGCTGAAGCTGTGTCGCCGTGGCTACCAGCTGTACAAGCACCAGCACGATGCCCTTGTCCTCAACCAGGACATGATCAAGGCCGATCCCGGCCTGCGGCGGATGTTTATCGACCCCCAGTCCGGGCAGTTCTGGCCGCTGGGCCACCTCATCCGGCCGTCGCCTCAATTGTGCAGCACCTATGATCGGCTGGCCAGGGAAGGACCTTTCAGCTTCTACAACGGATCGATGGCCGACGACCTGCTGGCCGATCTGAAGGACCTGGGCAGCGCCATCGGCAGGGAAGACCTCAACCGGGCCCATGCCAAGATGAGCAGGGCGATTGTGATGCCGCTCGACGAGTATGATCTTCACCTCACTCCTCCGCCAGGAAGTGGCCACGTCCTGGGCTTCATAATGAACATTTTGCGCAAGTTCCGAGCAGACTTCTCACGAAACCGAACCATGGGTGTCCGGGAGATTCATCTGATGGTTGAGGCCATGAAGTTTGGCTTTGTCAAGCGCTGGCAGCTGGACGAAGCAGCCAACGAGGAGGTAAGCACGAGTATGTTTCCTCTTTCGAATTCATGCACTTTAAAAGTGGCTTCCGAAAAATATCGTGATATAGTTTGGAATCGATAATATAACTCTCTTTTATGCCCCTGCAGCGGGTAGTATATTTGCAGTCAGAAGTTGTCCACGCAGTAAAGGAGACATTTCTGACCCTAAAGTATAAGTATATATTCTTGAACAGCATCACTAGGAGAGTCGATCTAGCCATGTCCGTCTGTCCGCCCGTTTCTACGCAAACTTGTCTCATATTAAAGCTATCTGCCTGTATCGTTCCCAAAAGTGCCCTTCCTGTTGCAAATAGCGCATATGTCGGAACGAGCCAAATCGGATGACTATAGCATATAGTTCCCATAGGAATAATCGGAAAAAAATGATGATATAGTCATGGATTAAATTTGGCTCAAATCGGACGACTCATTCATACTTGTATAGCTTCCATCGGAACCATCAGAATATTACAAAAAATAAATTAAACAAAATTTCGACTTCTCTATTTTTAACTTTTTTAAAATTTCTTTTGGATCAAAATTTCAGAAACTATATCATATTGTTGCCATAGGAAGGATCAAAAAATTTAGCTGAAAATCACCATAGCTTCAATGTTTTTAAACATACACGCATATAAATCGAAATTCAGATGTTTTAATGAATAATTCGTTTTTGCAGTAGCTGCAAGGGTATATAAACTTCGGCTTGCCGAAGTTTGCTTTCTTGTTTATTATTATATATATATGTATATATATTATAAGTTTTAGTTTTTTTTTTTTTTTGCAGTTGTCGATAATGATTTTGTTAGTCTATTAATGGGGCATCCATTTAGTTAAATTTAAATTTTAAAAACAGTTTTGAAATTTTGTATTGATCACCGTCCACATAGTGACGAAAGCGGAAAGCTTGCGCAAGTAGACTACCGTATATAGCCGCAAAATTGGAAAAAAGCTAGGATTATTATACTAGGAGTTTTAGAAAGTCATTTTGTTCCGGAGAAATCACCCCCGAAAAAAAAATCTTTTTTATATTGCAGCTATTGGGGTCGGTGGAGCAAATCTGACTTTAGTCATATACTGGCTTTAATTACATTCATCTCAATCCGATACTCCGTTCAAAAGATATAATAAAAAATGTAACAGCATTTTTGGAATAAAAACTTGTATCCTTCTGTTGGTTTGTTTTTGCGTATCAAATCGATGTTTTCTGGTCCTGAAATCAATTGTGTTCTAATCACCTCGAGCTAAAAAACTTTAGTTCTACCACTTTTTGGAAAACTCGCTAGTTTTGCGGGGAAATGGCTAAAAAAGCTAGATTTCGCAAGCCTACAACTTACAAACGACAAAAAATAAATATCGTTAAAAGGTTATTTTTAAGTGCTATTTACGTTTCCTTGAAATATTATGTTCAAGTAAATATTTACGGAATTATAGCCTAAATTAGGTTTTGTGTTTAATTTATATTTTTTTCTTGTTTCGTTTTTTTTAACGCCAGTACAGATATTTCTTTAAAATTCGCTTTCGGTAGTTATTCGACGTTTAAAAATATTCTTATTATATTCTAAGTAAAATGGAAAAATAGGCAATTTTTGGTCTCCCGTAAAAATAAAAAACAAAATCTAACAAACAAGTTAAAAATAAATTCTAGTTTTTTCAAAAAAGATAAAGATCTTTAAACAAAATTAAATGGTTTTTTTAAAAATGTAAAGACAACTTTAAACGTTCCGAAAGCTATACATTGTTTAAAAGATAATTAGTTTACATTGAACAAATTTTAAAATAGTCAAAAAATTAAATGTAAAAAATGTAATGAAAAACATTTTTGAAATTAAATATTTATAACTAAAATTTAAAAAAACGTATTAAAAAACATTTTTTACCTAATAATACAATTTTGATTAATCCTATTAGGACGTTTGAAGTATTTCTGCGTACTCAGAAATGAGAAATATCTAATCTGATGAACTAACCCAAATATCAGATCACAATCAGATTAAGAGTGTAAAACACACTAGCCCACGTAAGATTAGGTATTTTAAATGAGAAAGTTTGTCAGCTATTATCGAAGTGGAAAGTTAAATTAAATGGGAATTCAATTGAAACATGTCTTACGGAACTTATTAAGTAAATTTAAAATCTGCCAGCACATACAATATGCTTATTTCCAACAAGGGAACAATGCTATATGTTAAGTGCGGGAATGTTAAAGCTTGTTTCTTCAGAAAAAATATTTCTAATAGCTGAAGATTCAATTGAAGGTTTATCTGACAATGAAAGAGATAATGCCGTAAAATCTTTAGAAAATCTTATAAAAAAAAGGAAAGTGCTCAGAAACAGCTAATTTAGCGGATATTATAGAAGTAAAAATAGGTGCACAAATAATGTTACTTCGAAATTAAGACGTTGCATCAGGTCTGGTAAATGACGCAATAGGGATTATTAAAAACTACATTAAATAGTAAATATCGGTAACGCCCGCACATTAAATTGTCTGTTCAATTTGAGGAAAAGAAATACGAATCTTCATTTTACGAAACAATTTTCAATAACTTTGGCATATGCAATAACCATTCAATAAAGCCAAGGGCTAACAATCACCTATGGAGTTGTTGACATGGGTGACAGTTTTATTGCAAATAGACAAACATATGTTGCGTTTTCTCGGATAAAAACTCTTTCTGGCTTACACATTCTAAAACAAATGATGCGGCAATAGTAGAGAACAACTAATTAATAAGTCAATATAGAAAAGACCTTATTGCTAATAATAAGAAAAATAATAATGTGTCTGATACAAATATCTACCTACGACGTCATACATTGAGCCTCCCGCGTTAGACAAAAATGTTACAAATCGCAAAAACTAAAATAAAGAAATCGTACATTACATTCGTGGTATGAAAAACCCTGCTTTTCAATGTCTTATAAATATAATGTGCGTTAAAGAATCAGCTCTGAATGATTAAAATATATACATAACTATAATTACTTATTATTTTTTTAAATTAATGATGGGAACATTAACATTTCGGATTTACAGTCAATAATTTTTAATAACATGGAACAGCAAGACAGCAGAGATTTTTTGCGACAGCTATTGGAATTTCCTTCGCTTAAAAGAATTAGACCATTTTTTGTACATAAACATGTGGTAAATTTGAATTGATCTAACTGCAACCAAAGACCCCCTAGTCAGACAATAGATAATGCCATTGTCAATATATATATTTCAAAAGACAGAAATTCCACACCAAAAATTGTAGTAAAATTTAAAATGACACTAATTGTTTATTCGATCAGTTCTGTATAAAAACAACCAACTATCATATAAGAAGCACTTCACAATGTGAGCTTTGAACTGCAAACAAAAGATACAGTTTATCAAGTGCACTATGCCAACAATAAGTAAATCTTCTAGGCTTCGTAACAGCACAGATCTTTATATACTGTTTTATGAGGAGAAGTAATGTTTGAATTGTACGGTTAGTAGTTAGAAATAATTTAAGTTTGAGAAATGGTTCGTAAAGAAGGAGAAAAATACTTGGTTAGCAAAAATCCTCGTACTGAACCATCCTCATGGGTGCACAGTGCCTGTGCAATGTCTGGGGGCCTTCAGCTAAGACCAAGAGTCTGGTTTTTTGAATAGCCAAGTCATACAGGGATGGATAATGATCTTGGTATTGAGGAACTCTTTTATTGTAAATAGGTTTTGTGAGCTTTTCAGTAAAAAAAACTGTAGTTTCAAACAAAAAAACAAAGTGACGATCGCAATTTCAACTCCAAAAACGTTTGATATAAAATTTTGTGACGATTATAATTTACTTTAACAAAAAATGAACTTTTATTTATTTAATAAGGTTATAATTCCATCCTATAGCTGCCAAAGAAGCGATAATGAAAAATTTGTTAACACTAGTTGTTTTCGAAGAATTTTGCTTAAATCTCCCAAAATATATGATCCATATATCCAAATTTGGCTATCCATACTTTTTATTCGCATAGAAAATGGACCTTGTAAATGTTTTTTAAATTCCTATTTTCTTTAACACTTTGAATGTATACCTACTGGTTTTTTTGATTTCTCCAACAGCTTCTGGCGCGTCTCATCAGCCACGAATTTGCGAACTCTATAGCCCAGCAAATTGATGACTCACAGACCTTCAACAGCACTGAGCGTTATGGCGCTTCGTCTGGGATACGGATTCGGGATGAGCACGGCACTGCGCACACTTCAGTACTGTTTGAAAACGATGCCGTTTCTGTCACCAGCTCCATTAACTTCTAGTAAGCACCGCCCTCCTTTGTCTAACATTTAGAGACTAATCCATTTATCCCTGTAGTTTTGGGAGTGGACGCACGGGAAGGCGCACTGGTGTGATCTTCAACAACGCCATGTCGGACTTCTCCATGGAGCAGCTTAAGAACTACTTTGACCTGCCATTCGTCGCCGGCACAAATGGCGTAGCTCCTTCCGCCCGGCCCATGTCCTCGATGAGTCCGGTCATCGTCACGAGTCGCTCCTCTGGCAAAGTTCGCCTGGTTGTGGGTGCTGCTGGCGGCACCAAAATAATCTCCTCCCTCTTCCCCCTGCTCGTGCGAATGCTCTGGCAGAACGCGCACATTAAGGAAGCCATCGATGCCAGTCGTATCCATCACCAAATGCTGCCCAACGTGCTGCTCTTCGAGTACGGACTGCTGCAGAGCCACGTAAAGAGCTTGCAGGACAAGGGGCATCAGTGCGAGCGCTATGAAAAGCGCGGCTCCGTCATCTGCGGCATTGCTCAACAGAATGGCTCCATCTGGGTGAACTCTGATTTCAGGAAGCCAGGTGGAGTAAGTGGATTTTGAGAAGGCTAAATAAGTGTCGTAAATTCTACAAAACTTGTATCTCAATCTCAATTTTAATAACCAACCAGGTCATATATTAGTTCCTTTAAGTACGCTATCGCCTTAGATAGAGTAGGTATAATTCAAATTTTAGTCTTGCTTTTTTCGCCTTGGTTTAGTCTTCTCTGAAGCAATCACAATTCTGCAATGTTAGTTATATCATAGCTCTGAATAATTTACTACTTTTGTAATGAAAAAGATATTTCATTAGATATAAAAAAGTATTGCTTTAAAAAACACGCTTTGCCAGCACAACGAAAAGTATATTTTTACAATTGGAAATCTGATAAAATATTGTTTCAGTAGTATTACTTTTTTTGAAAATCTAGTGTAATTTTTTTACTCGTTACTTCTGCACAATATATTGAAATATTTTTGTCACAAATAATAGATTAGATATACAGTCTAACAGTTTTTCAATGCTATTGAAAAGTGCTTTTATGTGCTTTACTTTTATTAATGCAAACTGAAAAACCATTCCTAAGGTTCGTAAGCACAACTCTGAAACAAAAATTTAAAAATTGGACCTAAAACGGCACCATACACAGTATTATATAAAGTTTTTGATTTTCTATCAAAAATGCATGCCAATTAGAATGCCACTCCGTTTTCTGAAGGGCTTCCACAGCAAACGTGTCGAATAAAAATCCTTCACAGCTCAAAGATATTTGAATTTTGAAAGCCTTAATATTCCATTAAATATATGCATAAAATAAACAAAAAATTCCCAATGAATTGCTAAAAAATGTCCTTCGTGCTGCTCAAGACCATAGCAAATATGTTAGGAATATTGTTATTAGGCACATCAAACTCATTGAATAGTTTTTTGGACAATAGCCGCAACAAATAGTTTGATTAACAATGCTCAACTAGAGGCATCCCACACCAAATGTTTTTGTAAAAGCCGTAAGTTTAGTGGCAAAAAGCAAATGTAAATAGTGGTATCATAAATGAATGATTTATTTTAATTTTGTTATCGGTTACCAAAATAATTTAAGTAAAATTAAAAATTAAAGTAATAGCCAAGCTGTAAACTCCCTTAAACAGACGCGTAAAAATGTTCCCTGTTGCGGTGGCAACAAATAAAGAGCGTTATGTATAAGAATGTTGAAACAATGCCCAGCGTGTTGAGGGCCATCGAGAAGGCCAGCAGATACTTCCACTCGGCCCGAAGCTCTCCGCATCCATCGCTTCTGCAAAGGTGAGTTCCGATTAACGATTAACAAAGGTGCAAAGTGTTGTGACACAAAACGTACTGCGATGGCTCCTGGACAGGTGTAAGTGTAGCTGCTGGGGCTTCGGAGGACGATCCACCCTCGCCCGCCAAGAAGCAGGTGCAGTTGTGGTAGCTCAGAAGCGAGCTGGACGTCGGTCCGCACTCCCCGTCCGCCGATGAGGCCAGCTCCGCGAACTCGATCGCCGCGCAGACCAGAGCCAGGCAGCAGAAGATCAACCCAAGGCGGTGAACACGTACGACTCGGCCAGCAGGACCTTGTAGCAGCTGTTTGGGGGTCTGTGATCCGATTTGTGCTCCTTCCGCAGCAGAATGAGACCCGCGACACTGGCCAACAGGAGCTGAGGAGTAAGTCCGTCAATGCAAATCATGATTTGGGTGTAAACATGAACACAAAATCTAACCATTTTGAAATCGAATATATTTTGAATGCTTAGACTTTAAAAAATAGATCATACTTTAAAGAACCGATTCCTTTGAAATTTGCTATATATCTTGTTTGTAATACTCTCTATCGCGTCTGCCTCGGACTTGAACAAATTTTGATACTGGATGTATTTTTAAAATATTCGAAAAGTTCAAAAAAATTGGTTAAGAATCTTGTTTTGTTTTCAAGTCAACGCCGCTTTTTTTTTTTACATTATATTTTTTTTTTTTGAAAGTGGTCAACCCGATAAAGGCACCTTTACTAATGAAGAATTTGTTTGATTTGTTTGTTTTCGGATCTCTTACAAGGGCTGAAAACATGTCAACCAGGACGCAACGTTTTTTTTTTGAAGTTAAGTTTTTTTTTAAATTTGTTTTTATTTTTTATGCTTTTTCAAGTCAATAAAAACCATACAAGAAAGTGTATATTATTTATATATTTCTTTGCTATCCTTCTTGAAGAAATGCCTAAAATGCATGTTTCGCGGCATATCGAAAATTCGATGTTTGGTGATAGCCTTATTTTTTTCTTAAAACACACTCTCAATGCACTACCGCATTATACCGCAATGACCATGTCTTTGGAATATGCCGTCAAAGTTATCACAATTTCTCCGATCTTACAGTGCTTCAAACAATAGAACTGTCGTGAAAAGAAAGCGAAAGATTTTCTAATACGCGTCAGAACTTTAGTGTTTTAAGACATGTCAAAGGTTTAACTTGTGAGCTGTGTGTCTGTGCCATTGAACTTCCCCATTTCAAAATTGTTTGTCTTAACATTATTTTTGAAACGTAAACGTTTTGTCTCTTGAACGCTCAACTACCATGTCAATCAGTACTCAAATGAACTAATTTACTTCGAACTGACTCGACCCATTAACTTACCGACAGACCGCTCAGATACGGATTGATTAATATTGATGCGTTCGGCGCAAGAATTAGTATCCAAGCGGCGAGAGCAACGACCAGCAGGCCGACAGCTAATTGCATAATTAGGAGCTGTCGCGAAATGTTTAGATTCCGTATATAGGTCGCTTGAAGGCCTGCAAAAAGATATATTATTATACATATCAACAAAGTGCAGTTGCAAGGACGAACTTCTTCATCGAGGCAATTGATCTTAGTTTGTAAAAGAGTCAAATATTATAAAGTGGCAAGCAAATGATTTAAGCATAAATGAATATTTTGTCGGTGATACCTTATCACAGTAAACCCAAGAAATAATTAACCTTCACAAGTGACCGATTACACTGTGTAACAAACCTTTTTTTTTTTACATAATTGAATTATTACATATCTAATAGATTCACGTGAAAAGTTGAGCTACGTTAGGATTTTAGGAATTTTTCGTTTAAGTGTAAAAACGTATTCGTCCAATTAATTAATTAATTAATTTTTTTAACGCATTTTATAGCAAAAAGTTTAAGGCTAGAAAGAAAGCAAACTTCGGCATTATATACCTTCTAAGCAATATTTAAAAAAAAACATAGAACTTTGAAGTCAAGACTTCATTCGTCTTTAGATGAGGATCTTCAAATAAATGCGTAATGAAGCATTTAAGGGGCCAAAAAGTGATTTGCAGTGTGTAATTAGCTTTGCGCGGTATCCCTTAAGCCAAAATGGAAAATTATAGAAAAAACTGATTGATTAATAAATCACAAGCCCAATTTTTGGTTTTCCCCTTTGCAACAGGTACGAATAATCAACGTGTACTCATTTATTTTAATTTATATTATATTGTTTTTCATTGTCAACCAACTTTAAGCTGAGCTATTATGTTTTTAAACTTATGCAAACAAGTATTAAGAAAAATCAGTTTTTTGTTGCTAGGCCTAAGCTCTTGAGAATTATTAATTACTGAAGATGACTGTGTGGACACCCACGCAGACTGTCTAAATGGCAGTTTGTCAGTTTGTCAGTTTGTCAGTTTGGCAGCACTTACTGTCGTGGTTCTTGTGATTGACAACGATCATCCGGCTGTGCCGCAGGCTGTTCCGGGTCGGCGTGTGTCGTCCGGCGATCTTCATGCCTTTCATGTTTTGCGGAACTGTGGTGCTCATGTAAACGGCCTTTTTGGGCAAGAGTTAGTGGTTTCTGGCTGCAAATAAGCGACTGGCTCACCCACCTGCGATTGCGGAGTTTCCAGGTCGCCGAGGGGAATCTGCTCGTAGGTGGCCGCATAACGCAGAGCCCTGCTCTGGCCAAGATCGCCGGAGGGAGCCGCTGTAGGCGAGGGCTCTGGAGTCGCCACTGCCGGATGCTCGTCCCGCTGCGGCACATTCTGGTACTTTGGTTCCGCCACTTGGGCGCCCCTGCTGACCGCCGCCATCGGTGACTCATAGTTGTTGATCCCGAAGAACTTGGACTTGGCGTCATTCAGGGCCGCCTTCACAGCGGCGATGCTGTGGCTGGTGCCACCTCCACTTTGATCCGGCTCCGCAAACTCCGGCTCACTCATTCCGGCGCCCAAAAGTGTGCGCGGCTGGCAGACGCCCAAGTTGTCGTAGGTGCTCACGGGTCGGACTGGCTGGACTGACTGGACTGGCTGGACTGACTGGACTGGCATGGCTGTTGCCTGGTGGCCTGGCTAGATGGGCATGCTCGAGCTGCGAGAGGACCGGGCGAAGGCACCACTCCAGGTGCTACGGACATATTCCCCTCGGCCTCATGCGCTGAAAGGCAAAACAGGTCGAGTGAATTGGCAATGAGACTCCGGGTGTTCCATGCATTACAAGTGCACTGTCGCTTTGAATAACCAAATAGTCGCTTAACAGTTGTGTTGTTCGAACTCTCACTCGACTTCTAATTCCAGATATAACAGTTTAAAGCTACTTCAGCAATCGGTTGGTGATTTGGTCAAAATAGGAAAGCCAATGGAGAACTTTTAAGAATCTGAATATGTTAGTAGACCCAAACTTTTTGGGAAAAATTTATTACAAAAAAAAATATTGTATTTTTTCTGAGCTCGGAATAGTTTTCTTTGAAACCAATTCCGAGGAGCGAAAGAAAAGGACCGGTGCGGAAACCTTTCTTTTAGATTACTCATTTATTCCGGTTTCATGTATTTTTCCGGTTTTTAAGTGGGTCGTTGGCATCATTGATGCTCCAACACAGGGCGTCTGAGTTGCAGGGGAGCGCAGGTTAAAATAGTTATTCACAAATTCCATAGAGCGGCCAACACCGCCGCTGGCTGAGATGATGTGGTTGGGCTCGTCAGGGCGATGGAATTTTATAAATTGTGGGTTCTGTCATGGGCCGCCGAACAGGCTTCCGTTCGGTGGTGTTAACACTAGTATTTTGTATTCTAGCCGTTGTACAACCAAAGTCTCCGATTGCCAAACTCTTCTTTTGATCTATTTAGAGAGACGGCCTCGGGGGCACACAGACGCACGGGCACACATTTTCTTCTCAAAACTTTACAACTTTATACAAAATACAACTAGTAAAGAGCAAAGCAGCTCGTACCAACCCGATGGCCACAAAAAAACGAAAGTCGCACCGCTTCGATGGCGGGGAAAGCGGAGTGGACCGAAAAGAACGGAGACCAGCAAAAGCGAAATCAAAACAAATTCGAATTGAACTGAACTGAACTGAACTGAATGAAAATATATCGGATTGGAGCCCGCCGATGCCCACCGCAACTGTACGCACCAAGAGGCGAAAACAAACTAAAAATAATTCTCACTGGCCCGCCGACGATCGAGCGCTTTAAGCGATCCGATCCATTCCCATTTATTCACGCTCTCGTGGTTCGCGCGAACGAAAAGCAGAAAGCAGCAAACTGAGAAACTCAAAAACCGCTCGCATATACCTGAATACCTGAGTATCTGAGTATCTTAATACCTGAGTATCTCAATGCCTGAGTATCTGAATGCCTGAACACAGCGGTACGGCGATACATACACTAGCGCACCCGGTGCTCGCGAACACCCCGCTCTCACACACACAACAACCCAGGCTCAGACCGTGAGTGCACTGAAAACAATTGCGAGTTCTGGCAAATATAGCAAAATTGGTCTAGCCATACCTTAAGGAGCTATTCCAGAGTGACGCTTTTTATACCCTTGCAGAGGGTATTATAATTCAGTCAGAAGTTTGCAACGCAGTGAAGGAGACATCTTCGACCCTATAAAGTATATATATTCTTGATCAGCATGACTAGGAGAGTCGATCTAGCCAAGTCCGTCTGTCCAACCGTTTCTACGCAAACTAGTCCCTCAGTTTTAAAGCCATGAAACTTTCCCAAAAGTTGTCTTTATATTGCAGGTAGTATATAAGTCGGAACGAGCCGCATCGGACGACTATAGCATATAGCTCCCATAGGAACAATCGGAAAAATAAATGTAAAAAAATTATAACTTTGTTTTTTCTGTTTTTTGTGTTTTTTTAGTTCTTCGACATATAGTAATGATTTAAAATTTTAGAATTACGGTTTAAATTTCATCAAAATCGGACGACTATATCATATAGCTCCCATAAAAACAATAAAAATATTAAAATTTTATTTTTAAAAATGTAACTTTTCTATTGTGTAATTTTTTTTAAATTTTTTTTAGACTTATTAATAATTTGACAATTCAGAAATACGGTTTTAATTTTATTTAAATCGGAAAACGATATCATATAGCTGCCAAAGGAACTATCGAATAATTAAGCTGAAAATCATCATAGCTTCAATGTTTTTAAACATATACGCAAGTAAATAATAATTTGAATGTTTTAAAGAATATTCAATTTTTGCAATAGCTGCAAGGGATCTAATAATCTTATCTAATAATCTAATTAATAAATCGTCGTAATCTAAATAGTTTTCGAATGCAGGCATACAACGCAGCACCTGAAACTTTAAACGCGATTTTCTCAAAACAACATTTTTTGAAAAGTGCTGACATCATAGCTAAACGACAAATTAATCGATCGGTTTCAAATTTAAACTAAATGTTCTTAAATTACTACACAATCACCTACCTTTTGACGTTAGAAATTTTCAACTTAGTATTAAAAAAGGTAATTGTTGATATCTGTCAAGCATGGTAGGTCATTGTACATAGCTCCGTTATTTCTCAAGATTGTTGTATACAAAAATATTGAATTAATTTAATTTGAAAACATATCTTATTATGTCTAAAAAACTTCAAACCTTTCTATCAAGTACTTCCTTTAAACAAAATGGCCAGAGTGCAGTGTTAACTATCCAAATAGCACGATAGCATTGAATGTGTTTCTAAATTCAAAATGTTAATAATTCCCTAGTATATATATTTTATAGTTATTGAAATAAAAACTATTTTAGAATTTCCTAACGTGAATACTTTTTTGCCACAAAGAAAGTTCGAGTTTTCTGTTGTTGCTACAGTTAAATAAATTTATAGATATTTTAATTAAAGAAAGTAAATGTACCTGATATATCACTTTATTGAAATGTGGCTTTGTATATTTGTCTCATTAATTGTCTCATTAATTTTATTGTTTGCTCACATTAAAGTGCAAATATTGCTATTATCCTGCCCGCAGCTGTATGTGTCTGAATGACAAAAAAGAAGTTGGTGACTTGAGTTATTTTATTTATTGAACTATTGACGGTATCTTAGCAGATAGTTTGAAATCCACCAAGCACACTAAAAATTTAATTTTTGAGTTTTGTGCACCCCCGATCTAAGCTATTAGTACAGATTGTCCAGTATTGTAAAGCTATAGCTCAGGCTAGTTAGACAACTGTTTCTGTTTTTGCAGTCACTTTTTTTGGGGCCTCGATTTCAAGACCGTGGAATTGGCCGTTAGTTGTCTTTGCATTTAGCAGTTAATTCAGTTATATCATCAGTAAAAATGTTAAATAATACTTGCCAACTGAAGCATTACGAAGTCGGTTCAAACAACCATAACTGACGTCAGCTCGCAAAAGGGCTACTGTTTCGACGATAAAGACTAAAGATGACGACAAAGCCTGGCAACGGACCAATGCACTTTGCGAAGCATTGCGGAATAATAAAATGCCAATCATGCGCAGTGAGAAAAACTAAGAAGGAACCATAAATATTTCGATGACAGCACCAATCTTAAAAGTACACAAAAAGCCCGGCTTCCCACATAAAGCTGCGTGTTCTTCACTTTACAAACCCAAATAGGCCGCCATCTGAGCAACGGACGGAACTTCGAACTGTTAGTTTCCGAACTAACCAGATTCGATGCGATTTTCATGTATTCTCGAAGTTTCGGAAGCTCAGTTGCCAAACATCACCAGTCATTGCGGTGCATGGACCTGCAATTAGGACAAGTATGGGAACGTAATCAGAAAGTCCGTTCATCACACCACTCTTTACACTCCTAACACTATTTGCCACAGTTGACGGCTGAGATTGCACGGTCATGCCAGTTATCAGAGTTGAACAGAACTCGGCTCCTATAGTATAGATCCAGTTTTAGTACGGCTGTTATCGCCTTACGTCTTTCGTTAACTTGTACTTGGGATTGGCTACTTTGTTGCGACCGAACTAGCCACAGACATTACAAAGAAAACATGGTGGAAATAAACGAGAAATGAAGTTATATTCGACAAGCGAAATACCCTTACATCCTGCATTCATAGCAAATTTGAATTTTCCAATACAACCATTTTGCCAGACCGTTTTTATACCCTTGCAGAGGGTATTATAATTGAACCATACATTTCCGAACCTGTAAAGTATATATTTTCTTGATCAGCATCACTAGGAGAGTCGATCTGGCCATGTCCGTCTGTCCGTCTGTTTCTGGTCTCCCAGTCTTAAACAAACGGGAAAAAAATATATAATATAACTTTACTGTTTTTAATGTTTTTTGTTTTGTTTTTTTTTTCGAGATATATTACTAGTTTATTTATTTATTACGGTTTAAATATAATGACAATCGGACGACTATATCATATAGCTCCCATGGGAATCTTGTGGACATATAAATAGCTTATTAATTGAGAATTATCCTTTAAATTTTATTCAAATCGGAAAAGAATATCATATAGCTTCCATAGGAACCATCAAATAATTGGTGCGAAAATCGTCATAGCTTCATTGGGTTTTAATGGGTACTAATATAGTTCAAAATTTAGATGTTTTAAAGCATTTTTTTTATTTTTGCAATAACTGCAAGGGTATATAAACTTGGGCTTCTTTTCTGGCTTGTTGGGCAATTGCTAATAAAACATGAAGTTTGATAATCAAGCTTTCGAATGAAAACAAACCAAATATATAGAAAAATGGCCAATAGCAAATCATATTTTTAAAATTTCACTTGATTTTAGAAATAGTTGAATTCGGAAAGCGTCATCTGTTGTGATAAATATAAATAAAGGCTTATCTTACTGCTTTCATTTCCTACTTACTTCTAAAATATTTATTCCGCTTAGGTATATCCCAAATCCCAAGGACATATAGATTTCGAGATCTCGACGTTCATACAGACAGACAAAGAGACATGGTTAGATCGACTCGGTTAGTGATCTTGATTAAAAATATACATATACACTATATTGGGTCAGAAACAAATAAATAGAGAAATTGACGTCGTTTTTCACTTTTCAAATATATTTCAAATTTCATACAACTCGAAGGACTATATTTTATGTGAAATAATGGGAAATACGCTCACAAATAAATAATTAATTGTCTTTAAGCACAAATTCTTTATAATCCATATAGAATCGATTAATAGATTTATACCAAGATTGCTTCATTTCTTATTTCATGTAAATCTAAAAGGTATAAAAAAGTATCTTTCGCGGAAAGAGATTTCCTAAGAGTAACCTAAAGCGTTATTCAAAAATTCTTCAAAAATAGTATCTTATAAGATATATTATTTACGGATGTGGCGGCTATACTAATAAAGAATTTTTATAAGGTAAAAAAAAATAACACTACTAATTTGAAATAAATTGAAAAGATTATGAAAAAACTTACAAACTTCTGATTTTACCGTTTTTTTTATTTTTATTTTTATTGTACAAAAATGAGATATTTTTGTTATTGGCGGCTGAAAATTGTAGCTTTTGTCGACCTCTGCTTAACACCGTGCCAGAAATTCAAGTTTCTTGGAACAACCGAAAAAAAAAAATCTTTTGTTTTTTAGTGTTAATAAAATTCTCTACTGCTTGTACTAAATTATAATGAGTTTTAACTTAAAATGAACTTAAATGTCAACGTGTAAAAAAATTGTTTCACCATTTTTGTGATTCTACCTGCCAAAAAACGACAAATTTAAAATTTTTTTTTACATATTTTTTACCGTTGCAGAATGTTTTATAATTTCCGACCCTATAAAGTATATTTATTCTTGATCATCATCTAGCCATGTCCGTGCTAAAGCTATCGGCATAAAACTGTCTTTTTGTTGCAGGATCGGACGAATAGATCATATAGCTCCCACAGGAAAAATCGAAAAAAATATACAAAACTAGAACTTTGCTTTTTTTAATTTTTTGTAATATTCATCAAGAATTTTAAATAGTATTGGTTAGAATCTTTTATTTAAATCGGACCTCTTTATCTTTAGCTCCTATTGGACAAAGCGAAAAAAAAATTTAAATGAAAATGAATATAAACACTTTGACTTTTTAGAGCACATCTTATAATTGGGGTTCAACTAAGCACCCTTTTAGGAAAAATTTTCAAAAGCAGCTCACTTTGATTGCGCATATCAAGTATACAAAAATCTACTTAATAAATACAGGTATTTTGCACGATGATAGTAAAGTGTAGACTGCAGCTAGCTTACATCATTTATTACTTCGTTAAGAGCTTCTTACGCATTTGGTACTTAATTTTATTGTGTCTTTAAAGCATATATATTATATTATTATATCAAACATCCCTGTAAACACCATAGGGTAGAGATCAGTTCAGTTACTGATGCTCGTGCTAAGGCAGATCAATTTTGTTTCTGGTTTTGCTCAAGCGCCTTTCCGCCCCCGCTAGTTGCAAAATTTACACAAATTTCGTGCAGGGCATTTTTTGGCGGTATAATTTTGTAGGTCTTTATCGGCCTTTATATGCCCATACATACTATATGTACTATATGTTCATCGGACCATTGTTTTCGACCAAACCAAGAAAAGGCTGTTTCAAAATCCAAATTTCTCTAAGAGTAACTAAAACTGTCTTCGCTCATGGGCAATATACAAATATAGAAGTAGTGTTTTGATTCATCAGAACATAGAAGGCAAAAATGAAAGATGGACTTAAAATATGGCAATGGTTAGTCCCCGAGTTGTCGTTGATAGACTGGCTAGACTTCCGCAGAGGGCGGTTCGTGGAACGCTTCAGTCGACTCTCGTGCGAGTTGTGTAAAGCTCTGCGATTGCGCATATTGTATTTCGCGTCGGCAACAAAATAACGCTACTCCATGACAGACCAGACAGCCAAGCGACCAGCGAAAACAAACCGAACTACCCTACCGTGCGGTAAATAAGTCTACTACACTTGAAAAACTATTTTATTTTTTTTGTTGTACTGTATTCTATTTATAGTCTGTGATATTTATAGTTGTTGAATGTACTACTCCATGCATGAACTTGTTTAGATAGAGAATCGGAAATTTAAATTTAAAAAAATCTGTCTCGGTGTTTCGATAAGAATTTCAAATGAGATAATTTTTAAACGTTATTCCTGGATCGAAAGTCCGGTTTCCAAATGATTATTCCTTACACAAAATATGATAAAAACAAAACACCTCAAAACAGGGTAAGAAAGTCGTGACGAACGCACCATCAGCAACAACAATTTCTGAGATCAAATTTTGTGACGACAAAAGATTAATTTTCGTGTGAGCAAGAACATTTTCTTTTTTTTCGTCCCACTGCAGCAGAATATTGGTCCAGGTCTAGTTTTCAAAATGTACCTTTTTTTTACTTTCACACTTATTTCTCCTGAGCTGGTAGACTTTTGAAAAGTCTAAGTAAGAAAGTGTGAAAGTGTGTTTTGATCAATACATAATTTGTTTTGCACATTTATAATTTATCGGCTATTAATAGTGCGATTCGTCACTACGTGGACTGCGTCCACACTGCTGTTAAATATATATTTTTCTGGCTTAAAACAATTAAGTATATTTCTACTCAGAACCGGTTTACAAGCTAATAACTGTAAAGGTCGCTTTCGGATCTGGATGACAATATGAGTGTGGGAGAAATGCTAAGTTCCAAAAATTTCCAAACTGCATTTGTTTCTTAAAAAGAACTGGGGAGCAAAACCCCAAACTTTTCGATTCTTTACAATTTTGAAAAAATATACGATATTTTGAAATTAATGTTTGTCAAGTGTACAGGGCGATTGGTTGGCCAAGTAGGCAACCCACCAATCAACCTTATGGTGGCGACGGTGCACAATGGGACCAACGACCCTATTTATTGGGCAAATAGTTCACTTACTTGATTTGAAAGATATCATCATTTCCGTATGCAGCACGCATTGAAGTTCAGATTAGAAGCCAAAATCCTAAAAATGTCAAGTGAAGAAAACAATAAAGAAAAAAATTAACATTTATACGGTTTTTATTGCAAATTTTACCGATACAGAAAAAAAATTTCGCTTTCAGAAGGGCAACGACACCAATTTCTAGCTTCTAAACAGAACCTTGAGTCCTACCATAAAATAGCAGACAAAGGAATCTCCTTGGAACTTATAATAAAAATGAATCAAAACCATTAAAAATGATTTGGAGATTGATTTGGCTCTGTAGGTGAAAAGGAAAAACGTTTCAAGAAAAGCAAATTCATGTATACTGTATCAACCCCAATAACGAAAGGCTTGAAATGTCTTTCAAACTATGGGATGGACTTTTAGAAATAACAAATTCCAAAAACTGTCAGATCGCCTTTACAGTGCGGGGGTTCATACTCCATACAATGGCTAATAAGAAAACTTTTTGGCATTTCCAAATAATATATTCAAAGCTAGTTTTATAGACTTGAAGACTGTTGAATGCTTGCCGTTTAAAAAAAAGCAAAAGTTTGACAAACTGTTCAAAGCTACATATATAGGTTGCTGGATAGAAAGAAAAAAATTCCAAAAGCGGATGGGACCCACAGTGCGGTCGCTGAAACTCCGCGTCGGCTCATGCGCTCGTCGTTGCACATGCGCAGTACCAGTACCAGTACCAGTACCAGTACCCAGTTCCTCAGTTCGGCGCAGTTCGGATGGGATCGGATCGGGTCTGGACGGACTGGCTCGGCTCGGCTCGGCTCGGTTCGGTTCGGTTCGGTTTGGCTAAGCTCGGCTTGGCTTTGGACAGTACAGAGTGTAGTTCGTGGCGAACTTCTATGGGACAGAAAAACCAGTTATAAGTCAACTTTCATTCCAAGCAGACGTGCTGGGAGTTGGGATCGGAAAACGGCGGGTTTTTGTTTTGTTTCGCCGTTGCAGTGGCAGCAGCGTTAACTCGTGCAAATGCAGCCAGGTCGCTTAAACGAGAAATAAGTTCACGTTCATAGGTAGCCATTAATTTTTCCATTTTCCTTGCGGACTGAAGGTGCAATCCACGCCACGCTGCGAAGGCTTACTTTTTTTTTTGTTGTGTTTGTGGTTTTTGTTTTAGTGGTTTTTGTTTTGTGTGAACTGGTCAGAGATCGAGTGAGTTTTGCCTGTCTCACCCACCCAAAAGCAGACAAAATAGCTGAATTCGGTCATATTGAATCATGGCTCATATCTACAAACATATATGAATGTTGGCCGTTCACGACTCGTACGTACATATGCAAATGAAATCGGGAACGGTTCGGATCGCACATATCTCTTGATTTTGATTTTGATTTTGATTCTGATTTTGATTGAGTGTTAGTGTCAGTGCTAGTGTGTGCCTGTGCCTGTGCCTGTGCCCCAATATTTCTAGTTCGTGTACTTTCACATACGGCTCAAATTAGCACCACTGATATTGAATTAGAGTGCCTAAGCCGAATCCGAATCCGTATCCGAATCCGAATCAAAATTCGAGTCTGGGGCCGAAACTTTCCTAACTCTTCACCAGAGGCTACGACCGCAGCAGTAGCCGATAATTAGTGAAAGATATATACGCTCTCATGAAAGTTGCTTGCGATTTGTACACCGGATGGTCCCCCGTTCCGAGTCCCCAGGCGAAGTGAAACCGTCAAAAAGTGGGTTCTGCTGGCAGCATTAGTCCCCTACCCGCGTATACTATACGCTATACAATACACTACACTGTAGAAACTACTACTACTACTACTACTACTACTACTACTAACCTTGAAAGCAACACCAAAATAACTCGCCCTCAGGCCATTTCATTTGTTTCCATACCCATATAGCCATACATTCGCTGGCTGCAGTCCGCTAATTCTTTGGAATATTCATGCCAGGCTTTCAGCCCGCAAAAGGGAAGCCGTTTAAGTTTACTTTTACTTTTCCGATCGTAGCGGGGCAGTCCATTCGGATCGAACCGAACCCAATCGAATCGAATCGAATCGAATTGAATCGAGCGGTCGGTCGGTCAGCTGAATGAAAATATGGAATATAAAAGTATGGGAACTTAGGAAAGCGGTTGAACTGCGAACAGGTGAGGGAGGAGTCAACGGCCGACCATTCCGATTTTCACGATTATTACAATGTGCCCACTGCAGTATTATAAAACATCGTAATTAGGCGCTGGAAATTCAGTGTGAATGCAAAGTGAAACCTTAATGAACGCAACACGCTCTCATGTCCATGCGTACTCACACATAAATATACAAATAAATAATCGACTAGTGTATGCATAAATTAATCGCTGCTGATGCCACAACAACACCTCTAAGGCTAAAGCTAATCAGCAGCCAACGGCATTAACATTATAATCAACAGCATCAGCATCACCATCATCATCATCATCATCATCGTCATCGTCAACTCTGGTAACATCAACGTTGCGAAGAGCATCGGCATCGGAAGAAACACGGCAGCGGGAAAATCATCAGCTGCGAACAGCAAACAATGTTTTGCCGCAACTTATTGTTGAAAACATCCCATCGCAGCAAAAGAGCCATGACTCTTTCAAATGCAATGCCCCCATTATGCTGCTGCTGCTGCTGCTGCTGCTGGCACTGAGCTCAGCTGGAAATTGCCAAAGTAAGTTCAACAACTTGGGTATTGTATATTGGGTATAGTATTGGCCCAAATATTTGACTTTCCCACTCGCAATGCACTCTATTTTCCAATTAGCACCGGCGAATGGGGTCACCATTATGGGAATTCTCATCGACATTTACCACAGTCAGTAAATGGGGTCACCATTGTGAGAACATTTTTTCAAATCATTTGTCCAAGTCATTCCTTCGTCTCGGAGGCATCACAAGTAGGTCGATATTTATTTGAAATCCGGATGGTCGAATCGTTTTGCGATGCTAACAATGCTAAATGGGAATGGAGGTACCTTGGAAAGGGTGTTTCAAATTTACCTATAGCATTTATAAGCTCAGCCTAAAAGCTTTAAATTAATTAAATTGCATTTATATTGCCTTCCAATTAAATAAGAATTATTTATTGGAGGAAACGTGTGCAAACAAAAGTTGGTTTAACAAACGTAGCATGTTTTGGATACAGAAATATCCACAAGTTAAAAACGATTCATGAGATTTGATTTTAATAGCAAAAAGTGTAAGTTTAATAAAATAATTAATTAATTAAACAAACAGGTTCTATTTATTTTTCTCATGAAAATGTTGTCGAGATCACGACGTGGCTCCGACAGACTGTCATGATCTAATCAAATCGGGAGTTAATGCTCATTCTTTGTACAAAAGTTCTATACAAATATAAGCACATTACACGAAAACTGTATTCGACCTTAAAAAAACACAAGTTTACTGTAGTATTTTACGAAAGGAAAACCTTAGATACTGCACACTTCAACTATAAAAAACTGCATTACTTTAATATAAGGCAACTGATATTTGACAGATTTTTTGGCAGCATCTATAAAACCTATCAATATTTAAAGTAAACAACAAGTTACCTTATTGATTCCCTGTGGTACTCCCGTCACCTCCTAAAATCAAGAACAGATCTTAAGTTGAATGCAGTTAACTAAATATATTTTCCCTAGAAACTCAGATTTTGTTATATTTTTTAGTAAGTTTTCAAAGCATTGCAGAGGGTATTATAATGTTAGGTTAAAATACAGTGAAGAAGAAAATATAAAAAATTAATATAGGAAAAATATTACATCCCTGTTATTTATTTTTTATTTTAATTGTTCGAGATATATTATTTCAGAATAACGGTTTTGATTTTATTAAAATAAGACATGGCTATAATATAGCTGCCATAGAAACGATCAAATAATTTTAACTTTTTTAATTTTTATGAGTTACCTTAACGAGTTCAGCGACCTCAAAATCATCTTAGACACTAGGAAAAAAAAAAATTCGTATCAAATCAATTTATGTAAAGAAAAAATTATTTGGTGCGAAGGTGTAAATACTGGAAAAACTAACGCAAACCTTTTATTTAATACGAAACAAATTTTAATAACTTAGAAATCATCATTAAATCATTTTATTTAAATTTAAAATATTTAAAATAGTACATTTGATGATCATGAAATAAGTCAAAAATATCAAAAGTTGAACCAAGTTTTCTAATTACTTGTTGAAACTACGATTGAGCAGCAGCTTTAGTAATTCAAAGCCCATTGCGAAATGTATCCCATGTTATGCAGGCATTGCATTGAAAATCGTTTCACAGCCCTACAGAAAATGACCATAAAACATAAATTGCCCTGCGTTGATGGCACTGGCCTGTTTTCGACGTCGAAGGGAATAAATGGGGCTAGCTCTTTTGGGTCACATCGAAGGAGGGGCGAAGAAATGGCTAACCAGCTGGAGAGAAGCAGTGAAAGTTTCCGAGTTTGGGTTTGAGTTTGAGTTTGGGTTTGAGTTTGAGTACGAGTACGAGCTCGGGCAGTGTGGTTGAACGACTTCTGCGCTGATGTGTTCGAGTCTTGAGTCTTGGACATGAGGAAGCCACTTTGCTTGTGACATTCTTACTTTAAAAGTTTCACAAGTTC
The DNA here is from genome assembly GCF_025200985.1 of Drosophila gunungcola. Classification (NCBI taxonomy): domain Eukaryota; kingdom Metazoa; phylum Arthropoda; class Insecta; order Diptera; family Drosophilidae; genus Drosophila; species Drosophila gunungcola. The sequence continues at coordinate 43,807 of NW_026453189.1, read as the reverse complement.
ACGTCGTCGACTTGCCGTCTTGTCGTCTTGCAATACGTGATTGCGTTTGTACATTTCACCGCATTTACGAGCTTGCAGGTATTGCGCCCTCCTACGTGCGCTAAATTACAATTTCCTTTGGCGATTTGCGTTTGATGATTTGATGATCGGCTCCCGATGTTGTCACATTGGCAACCGGGACACCTTTCTAACAGTAAACAAATCGACACAAAGTGTGCTTGCCATATTGAGCTAGTTATCTCACAAACGCCAATAACCAATAACCAATAACCAGTCGTCAGGTCAGAAAACAAATCGCCATTCCCATTTTACTGCTTAATTCACACCTTTGATTTGATTTTGGTACCGAAGTTCTCGAGAAATTCTGGTTGGGCAGGGAAGCTTTCCTTCTCTATAAAATACTATCTTAGAGCGTGTTTTGCAAGCCCTTGAGCGGATACAATCCCCGACTTAAGTTCCATGAAGATCAAAAACTTTGTACAAAAAGGAAAAGCAACTTTGGATGCCCGCACAGTGGAATCGCAATGGGAATTAATTCCAAAACGCGAACGGAAGCTAATTTCGGAAGCCGAAGTTTTAATATCCTAAGTTTTAGTTATTGTAACTATTAATTTAACTTGGTCTCAGAAGAGAGCTAATAACAAATTTCTATACAATAAATAACGACTTTATAAGTTAAAAAAACCATGTTTTGTCATTTTTCTCGTAGTGAACTTCTGTTTTTAAAATCTTAAAAACGTATAAATATCGTTTCAATATGCCCTTTGATAGACATACATTATTAGAAAACCATGAAGTTGTGCCAATTTTTGGGTATTTCAAAACATATATTTGGATCGAAAAAAATGTTTATCCGAGTGTAATAGAGAATTTACAAAGTTATTAATTTATTCAACAATTTTTCAAATTTGTTCTATTATAGCTAAAAAAAGACTTGTCGGGTAATATGATTTATAAAGCTTTTTTACACCATGGTTAGTGCTGATCCAAAATATACATTTTAGGGTCGAAAAAGAGACTTGAATTTTGGCTAAAATAAATACAGCCTCAGCAAGGGTGTTAATTACCTATAATTATACACACATTCGATCAGTGTTATCCCGTTATCCCACTGTAGGTCTTCCCAATCAAATCTAAATATTGTGCTGCATTCTGTGACTCCAAACACGATTTCCTTTATTTCGATTTCGATGCCGCTCCACGCCCTTCCAGAGATCTGCCTTCTCGAAGGAAGGAGGATGGATCGGAGTGTGTAGGAAGAGCATTGACACCAGTAAAACCGGATGAATGCGATCCAAAACTCATAACAATAACAGCTTTTTGGCCGTTGGGGAAAAAATAACATCATCGTGGCAGCTGCGCTAGCTGTTTCTTTTTCGCAGAGCGGCTTTTGTTCAGCAGCTGCAGCCCGAAAATATTGATGGCTTAGTTCCAAGCCCCCGTCACCAATATAAAAATGAACGTGCGTATGCAAAATTCTCGTGCAAAGCACTAATATCTCCAAAGAATTCGAGATCTAACCGTTGTTAATTTGAAGCAAGAATCAAGCCAATTCTGGCAAGCCGAAGTTAATAAGCCTTTGCAGTTGCAAATAAATGATGTGTCAGTTACTTGAAATATACTATTCAATCCTGATATACATTAGCAATCTTGAAGATTAATTTACATTTGTAAAAATCGCCTTTTATGAGTAGGAAGTAAAGTAAAACAATGAACATTTTAAAATTTTCTAAAAACTGGAAATCTTTCACTCGATTTTTTCTATGTGCACGCCAATCAAGTCTGCAAAAACTTAAAAAGTCATCAAAAAATATTAGGAAAAATTAATTTTTTAAACTAAATCATGATTTAGACATTATGGACACAAGACAAGTCGAAGTGTATATACCCTTGCAGTTATTGCAAAATTAAATATTATTTAAAACATCTGAATTTCGATTTATATGTAATTTTCAGCTCAATTGTTTGATCGTTCCTATGGCAGCAATATGATATCGTTTTCCGATTTGAATATTTCTGAATTATTAAACCCTTACTATATACAAAAAACAAACCTTTCCATAAGTGAATAAAAGTGAACACAATTGAAGTATCAATTTTGCTTTCATATATTTTTTAAATATTTCGAAACGAATTTAAGCCGCAATTGTGAAATAATAAACCATTACTATATCTCAAAGAACTAAACAAAATTTAAAAAGCAAAAAAGTTACTGTCAAATTATTAATTAATCAAAAAGAACTACAAAATAAAAATGTTAAATAAAAAAAAAAATTTTTTTTAATATTATTGTTTCTATGGGAGCTTTATGTTATAGTCGTCCGATTTTGATGAAATTTAAACTGTTATTCTGAAATATTTAACCATTACTATATCTCGAAGAACTAAAAAAAAATAAAAAAAACCAAAGTTATAATTTTTATTTATTTATTTTTCCGATTGTTCCTGTGGGAGCTATATGCTATAGTCGTCCGATCCGGCTCGTTCCGACTTATATTCTACCTGCAATAGAAAGACAACTTTTGGGAAAGTTTCATGCAGATAGCTTTAAAACTGAGAGACTAGTTTGCGTAGAAACGGACGGACAGACGGACGGACAGATGGACATGGCTAGATCGACTCTCCTTGTGATGCTGATTAAGAATATATATACTTTATAGGGTCGGAGATGTCTCCTTCACTGCGTTGCAAACTTCTGACTGAAATTATAATACCCTCTGCAAGGGTATAAAAAGGGGATTTGGCAGCCCTGTATACCTGCAAAAGAAAGACAACTTTTTAGGAAACTAAGATTTGAATGTACAATAGTTTCTTTCGGTGTTTTTTTTATAATAAGAATGTAAATTGTGCTTTAAAAAATGTGTACCAACGCCCATTAAGAGGTTATATACAGTTCAAAAGCCGAAAAAAAACAACAAATTTTTGAAAAAATGTTCTGAGAAAACTATTAAATGTAATTATCTGATATTTTGTACAAATATTATGTTATATTTTAACTGTATTTTAAGGCTTAATATTGGAAAAAAATATTTTTTTTTGGAAAGCAGCTACAGCTAATTTTCGGCAGCTCCTCTCTTTAGACTGGATTTCTTGAACTTAAAAAATCTAACAGATTTCGGTAAAGTATTGTTAGGTACGAAAGATGTTGGCTTGACTACGAAAAATTCTTAATACAAGTATAAAAGTTTCTTAATTTAAGTTGTGCAAGTAAGCATCATATTTACTATCTTCTAAGCCCGTTTAAGAATTTAAAGCAATACGTTTGCAATCAAATAGCTTTTAGTAGCTATACTTTTGAGGTCAACTAGGTACAAATTTAAATAAAAGCAGAATGTTTGCAAAAAAAAACATAAAAATCAAAGAAAATAATAAATTGATTACTTTGTCTGGGATTTGAACCCGAGATCTTAATAGCTTCCAAGACACTTACCCCCCAGGCCAAGCATTTTAAGAATGAAATGTTCTTATTTTAAATTAATAGTTCTTGATTTTTTCTTAAATTAATAATTGAGTTTACTGTTTTTAATAATTCTGGTAATATTTACAAACCCTATAAGCAGAATTAATGTGAAAAATGTCTTATTCTCTGTGTATTTATTTTAAAATAATATTATCAAGTAGGATCCGTACATAATCTGTACATAAATAAGTAAGTCAAGTTAGTAAGTCAAGTTATATTTGGCCGATACTAAAATTATTCGTCCTTCATTTTTTCTGGGTGTAATTTATCGAAGGCTGTTCAAACCAAAAAAATGAATTTTGACCAAAATTTTTGTCTTAAATTGCTTATATAAAAAAAAAATTTATCGAAAAACAATAATCTTCGATTAATTTCTAAAAAATATACTAGAGAAGGTTGTGTTAAAATTTGAGACTAATCGGCATATCCGCTTTCGAGTTATGTTGGTCACCGATTTTGAAAACACCATTTTAAGTAAAACGCATTTAATGTTTGTGCTTTTACTTGCAAGCACTCTGAAACGCCCTTTAAAATTTGGGAGTAACTTTGATAATATTCACCGGAACGATATGAAATTTTCAGTTCGTATTCTTAAATAAGTTTACATTAACAAAATAAATAAAAATATTTTTTTTATAAATACATTTTAATATTATTTTAAGAATCAATTTTTTTTTAAATTCTAATTGAATTGTATATAACACACACATATTTTTGAGCTTTCAAATTTTTTCCGTTTTGTTGGTCAGTTACAAATTTGTTTTATAACTTTAATTTGTTGTATTCTTAAAAAATTATTAACAATTGGGGTAAAAAACATTAGTTAAAAAAGGAAAAATGAAATCCTATTGCTTGTCTGTTGTACATGTGAAGTGTGAATGTATTATTGAATTATACAAATAACAAATTATTGTTTAATTTCTGCTGCAGGTGCCTCTTTTTGTGGGAGTATAACGAAACCAAAGATACAGAAAAGCAGCTAGCGCATAACTAGGCCACAGCCCGCGCTCCGAATTTCGTAACCACTTTTTTCGCCTCGAAAAACAGTTCTCCTTGGATTTTGTTTCTTGCCCTTTATGTGGCTTTTCTAAACATGTTTGCAACCCGTTTCGCACTCTTTGCTGGCTGTCCACTAATTGTCTCTTAATTCTTGATGAAAATACTAAGCCCAAAATATACATAACTATGTAGACTTTTTGAGTATTAGCCGCATGCTCACAATTTAGGAGGCAACAATTGTGAGAACGTTGAATTTCAGCCAAATACATACATGCATATTCATGATGGGAATAAGAAAAATACTTTTCACGAGTTCTTAGCTCAAGTGGTGCGTTTACAAAATAAAAATAGTCTTGAGTGGGTCAGGGGATCTGTTGGAAAACAAAGGTGAGATTAAGAAAATACCCACGCAAAATAAAACCGACAAGAGACCAGATTTTGCTTACTACTATATAAGGAATTGGCTAGCTAGCTCCAATCTCTGGCACTTTAACTGGTTTTTTAGCTCCCCGTGCTCGAAGTATTTTTGTACAAGCAAATATTTTGCAAAAATATTTTCTTCCACCTTGTAATGTATATTAGCATTTCAACAAAATTATTTATGCTGTCCCAAATTATAAAAAATGGTCAGAGCTATCTGCAAACTTTAAACCCAATAATGTTGGTTTTATACAAAGTACATGACATTTCAATCGACATTTTGATTCGAATAAATCAACCAAATATCGTTCAATCGTTGGAGTCGGGAAGGGATGTTAGTTTTTTTGAAATATTCGCAAAAGTTATTGAGAGAATTTAGCTGGTACGATTCCATAAGAGCTGTCGGATATAGTCCTTAGGCTAGCAACATTTTAAACTAAGCCTTTTAATATATAGAAACGAAACAAAACGATTAAGATAGATTCAAGTGTTTAGCTTTTAAACGGAGGTCGCAAACTGTGTAGAACCATCTTGTCATGATGATCAAAAATATATATACTTTATAGGCCTCCTTCACTGCGTTCCACACCTCTGTCCAATTGTATAATACCTTCTGAAAGTGCATAACAAGAATGAAAATGTATATTCTATTGCCGCTACATTTTCAACGAATACAATAACCCTTTTACTCTACGAAAATGTCTTTGTTGTCGCTTCCTAATAAGTTTCAAAGCCCAAAGACTTAGGTATTCAATTTCCTTAAATGAAAACCTAGGTTGCAAGTGCATTGCATTGCGTTGATATTCGAGGTAAAAATGTTATCTTTTCTGTTATATACAGCTGCGGTCAAAATAATGTACGTTTTTTAGGTAATGGAAGTATCAATCAAAAATTTGTTTGAAAGCAACCTTACAAATTGTTGTATATTTTCGTGAAGTTTGTGCTGTAAACTAAGGTGCAAATATAATAATCTGCAATTAACTAGATATAATATTTTTAAATGATGTTAAAAAATCTTGATAGGAAAATATGTTATAAAATTTGAAATTTAAAAAATTGATGCTAAAACCCTTTCTAATGTTTTGATTTGTTTCTAAAATTGTTATAATCACTTACAGTATATTAAAAAGTGAGTTTTAAGGAATTTTTAACAGTTTTATTTGCCTTTAAAAACCAAAACATTATCAAAGGTTATTTAGTCTCTTTAGGCTTATTGGCAATGGTAAATTAAGAGAAAAGTTGTCTAATGCCTTGAAGGTATGTTTTTGAGCACCTCACACTGTCCCCCTTCTAATATGTTGACCGTATGTATCGCATTGTTCGTCATATTATATATATATATATATTATATATCATATTTCTGTTTATTGTTTTCAGTTTGCGGTCCCCCGGCGGTGCCGCTGAATGCTAAGGTGCGAACCATCGCCGTCGACTCGCAGGTGGCGGAGGCGCACTACGAGTGCGATGCTGGCTACGAGCTGTTCGGCTCGGCGGCGGTCAAGTGTGACCCCCGGACGGGCTGGGAGCGGGACCTGCCCTTCTGCGGGGTCAATGTGGCCTACCGTAAGCCCGTCAACCAGAGCTCCTACACCCGGAGCGGACCTGCGAGCTACGCCAACGATGGCAAGCCGGGAAACAAGGTGAGTCCCCGAAATTGGTTGATCATGTGCCTTAATATATACATATATTATATTGATTAATATATATATAATTAATATTGAAAATTTCACCAGTCAAAATATTATTAAAAAAAACCGAGTTTTATGTTTTGCATATTGCTTTTTAACTTTAAGAGTTTCAAGCCCAACGGCTTATAAATGTTTGCAGAACGAATTTTTATACTCTTGCAGAGGGTATTATAATTTCAGTCAGAAGTTTGCAACGCAGTGAAGGAGACGTTTCCGATCCTATAAAGTGTATATATTCTTGATCAGCATCACTAGTAGAGTCGATCTAGCCATGTCCGTCTGTCCGTCCGTCTGTCCGTCCGTCTGTCCGTCCGTTTATACGCAAACTAGTCTCTCAGTTTTAAAGCTATCTGCATGAAACTTTCCCAAAAGTTGTCTTTCTATTCCAGGTAGTATATAAGTCGGAACGAGCCGGATCGGACGACTATAGCATATAGCTCCCATAGGAACAATCGAAAAAAAAAATAAAAAAAAATTATAACTTTGCTGTTGCAATGAAATAATAAAAATATATAAAATACCTATCTAATAATTGAACTGAAAATCATCATAGCTTCAATGTTTTTAAACATATACGCAAGTAAATCATAATTTTAATGTTTTCAAAAATTTAATTCTAGCAATAGCTGCAAGGGTATATGAACTTCGGCTTGCCGAAGTTTGCTTCCTTTCTTGTTTAAAGTTATAATACTTGAATATGTTGGAAAACATGTCAAACAAGAAAGAAAGCCAACTTCGTCAAGCCGAAGTTTAGATACTCTTGCAGCTGTTTGCAAAAATAAAATAGATGGACGGACGGACAGACGGACATGATGCTGATCAAGAATAAATATACTTTATAGGGTCGGAAACTGCTGATTGAAATTATAATACCCTCAGCAAGGGTATAAAAACCGACTGGAAATATTTAAATTTATTGCACATCACTAGCCAAGTTGGTTAGGTTAAGCTTGGGGTGATCTACTAATGCCCCTGGAATTTCGTGCCCATCTCCTAGAATCCCGATGGCCAGGAGTGCTCCGAGACGCAGAAGGAGCCGTCGCCCTGGTGGCGCGTTGACCTCCTGACCCCGCAGGCGGTGCACGTGGTGCGGATCACGACGCGCGGCTGCTGCGGTCACCAGCCGCTGCAGGACCTCGAGATCCGGGTGGGCAACAGCAGTGCGGACCTGCAGCGGAACCCGCTGTGCGCCTGGTACCCGGGCACCCTGGACGAGGGCGTGGTGAAGACATTCACCTGCGCCCGCCCCCTCGTCGGGCAGTACGTGGCCATCCAGCTGGTGGGCGTCGAGGGCAGCCTGAGCCTCTGCGAGGTGGAAACCTTCACCAACGACGAGTTCTCCGTGGACCGCTGCCTGAGTCCCAAGCTCGGCGTGGACACCGTGGTGACGACATTCTCGAAAACCTGCTACGACTTTCATATCACAAAAGGAGAAAGCTTCGACAAGGCGCAGGCCATTTGCAAGCAAACGGGTAAGTTGTTCGTTGTTTGCTGGCTGCTGGCTGCTGGATCGTCTTAATAGCAGGCTGCACATGATATATAATATAATTACCCCCTTGGCAGGTGGCGACTTGGTACACGACTTTCGGGGCGCCACCAGCCAATACATCTTGTCCGAACTGGAGCGCCGTAAGAGCGAACTGAAGCCGCAGCTCGTCTGGATTGGCGCCCAGAAGGAGCCGGGCATCTCCTCTCGGACCTGGAAGTGGGTGAACGGTAAGCCAAACCCAGCATCAAGTTTGGATGAATAAGAAATTAGGTTCAAATTGGATTGTAATTGGAGTGTCCACAAATACACTTGTTCATTGGGGCGGTTAAAATGTGTGGGCAAATTCAAATCTAAGGTCCTTTCTTATCCGTTTGGTTGCTATTAAGACTTATCAAAAGGGTTTGTTTGGTAGGGAAATGAGCATTTTGGGTTTGCGCATTGTCTTCGAAGTTTATCATTCATACGTTCCGTTGTCTTTGATCAAGTAAAGTATTCCTAATTGCGGACCTCATAAAATTAAAAAAGAACGAAGGTGTTTGGTTATTTGACCAAATGTTGCCACTTAAATGGTAAGAGTAAGGCTCCATACATTTTGTGCCGCTAACGGATTGTAATTGTTTTAAACATTACAATTGGAAGTGAAGACTGATTATTGCTAATTAATATGCATAGTATTTATGAAAAGATTTGATATAATTTGTATATTCACGGTATTCTAACATTTTTAAGAGTTAAAGCACACCCTTTATAAAAATTGAATTTGATCATTGAAAAAGATTTATATTAAAAAATAAAATAAAATAAAATAAAGTTCAAAAAAGGTGGCCCACAAAAAAGTAGCGTAGTAAGATAAAATATATATATCAAAATATATATAAGCTCTTTTCGGCCCATTGAACTGAAAACGCATTCACAAATAAACCGCAATGTTGGGGCTAATCAATAAAAAAATATTTGAAAAACGTATTTTTTTCGTTGGTCACCCTTTATATCAAGCCATCTTGTACTTTAATACTTTTAAAAAGCACCTTTTCTAAACTTGTCCATATTATTTACTCTACATTCTACATTATTTACTCTTATCTTCTTTGACTTTTTAATTTTGTATTGAAAATTACAATTTAAATTTGCCTAATGAGGAAATATTTTTCGCTCCAAAATTCATACTCTCCAAAATTCATTCTTGGTTCACACTAAAATTATTGATAAGTATAAAATATATTGAACATATATGCTTACAACACGGTTTACGACTTTTGTTTGGCCCTTTGCAGGGGATCTTGTGCAAAAGTCCGCTTAGGGCAAATGTTTTTTTCGTTGTTCACCCTTTATATCGAGCCACCTTGTACCTTAATACTTTTAAAAAGCACCTTTTCTAAACTTGTCCTGACCATTTACGTATTTCTAAACTTTAATTTCTATATTATTTACTCTACATTCTACATTATTTACTGTCAATCTTCTTTAACTTTTTATCCAATTTTGTATTGAAAATTTCAATTTAAATTTGCCCTATGGGGTATTTTTCCTCATTAGGTACGCTCCAAAATTCATTCTTGGTTCACACTAAAATTACTTTTTGCAATTACTTTGATGGGTTCCTTCCTCATCTATTAGTATAAATTATATTGAACATATAAAATGCCGTTGCAGGGGATCTTGTGCAAAAGCCCGCGTGGGGCAAGGACCAGCCGAACAACTACAATGGCGAGCAGAACTGCGTGGTGCTGGACGGAGGTCGGAATTGGCTGTGGAACGACGTGGGCTGCAACCTGGACTACTTGCACTTCATCTGCCAACACTGTAGGTGCTCCGGCAGTCAGTGCCCAATTGCAGTTGCGAGTGCTAACCTTCTTCTTGTCCTCTTCCGGCAGCTCCATTGTCTTGCGGCTCGCCGGATGCCCAGCAAAACACCACTGTCATGGGCAAAAAGTTCACCCTGGGCGAGAAGATCCAATACAGCTGTCCCAAGGGCCATTCGCTGCTCGGTCAGACGGAACGGGAGTGCAGACTCGATGGCACTTGGAGCGGCTCCTCGCCGACGTGCAAATGTAAGCGATGTTATGCAATAGTATGCAGCAGTGCTCAACGTCACTGTTTTGGGGCTGGCTTAAAACGCATATTTCGATTATAGAATATAAATCACTTTTGATTAAAATAGTAAACAACTTTTAAGAACGATTTTTTAAACGCCCTTGTAGTTGAAAGAATTGAAACAAAAATTGATTCGTCAAACATTATAATTGCGCAGGCCAAGAAGTGTTGTTGTGGCACAGAACTATAGGTGCTAAATTTGTTTTCGTTTTATATATTTGAAAAATATCAAAACACTTCATATCAGATTTTTATAATAATTTATATTATTATTATTTATTAATAACTATTTTTTTTTGTTTAATGTACCATCGAAAATTTCAATTGGCTGTGATAAGTTATAAATTTTTAATCAGCTCTGTTATTTGAGTGAAAATCTGTCAAACTAAAAGGAAAAGATTTGCATGGAACTTTTTGGGTTTAAAAAGTCAACGTGGGTCCCCTTTTTTTTATTAAAAAGAGCACTTACTCTTTATTTAATAACTTTTGATTGGTATGAGCTGTCTTGGTGATTTCCTCAGCAAATACTGCTTAAATAAATTTCCTTAGAATAAAATAACTTAATTTAAAAAAATTTAAATTTATTTTTAATTTGCTTTTTGGAAAGTGTGTTGAGCCAGCTACAGATTTCTCATTTAAACATACAAAAAAATTTGACAACTTTAACAAAGATTTGAAAAACATGTATTTTTCGGTGCCCGCACAGCAATTTCCCATACAAGTTTTAAATACTTACTAAAATAAAAAAAAAAAGGCAAGGACCCAAAAATTTAAAATAATAATCGTTTGATCGTATCTAACAGCAGTCGAATTTGACAATATTGTTCATTCTAGTTATTCATATAGAATTAAAATAATTTTTTTTGAGATTTCTATTTCTATCAAATCTATTATAATGTTTATATGGCGTTTTCATTTTTTTCTAATCTCAAATTATAGTTTTTTGATATTTTTTTTTGTAACGTTTTGTTGTAAATTAAATTTGTTTGGTGTTCACATTTATAATATTGTTGTGGAAAGACCGTGAAATTTGAATTTCTTTAATTATGTTGCTATAATATCTAGTTTTAGTTAATCCAGAATCCGAAGTCAAAACTGCAGTTACATTTTTTGTGTTCCTCTGTGTAATTATAATGCATCAACGTGCGATTTTTAAGATAAAAATTGTATTTGCTGCAACAAACTGTTAAAGTCCAAAGTTTTAAATAGCTTTAATAGGTTAACTATTATACTCTAAAAAAGGGGTTTAAAAAAAAACAATTGTTTAATTCTTTTTATAGCATTTAAAAACAAGAAAGGAATCTTGCAGCTATTGTATATAAAATATTCTTTAAAGCAGTGAAGCTTTCCAATTAAGTCGTCAGGTCTTTCCTCCGTAGTTCTGAAATACTGAAACATCACTAGACGTCGAAGAATAGTTAAACAAATTGGAAAACAGCAAAAGATACATTTTTATACCCTTGCAGAGGGTATGATAATTTCGGTCAGAAGTTTGCAACGCAGTGAAGGATACATTTCCGACCCAATAAAGTTTATATATTCCTGATCTGCAACTATACCACCCTTTGCAGGTGTATAAAAAGTGCGATTAAGTCAGCTAGGCGTTACTGCTCCTTTGAAAATGCAATAAAGTTGGCTATTATTTCAGGCGTTGTTGCATGCACCTCTAGGTTAAGATTTTGAGATTCGCCCTAGTCTAATTTTGAAATTTCCCAAATTTTCCGCAGACGTGGACTGCGGCAGTCTGCCGGAGCTGAAGTTCGGGTCCATCCACAAGTCGGAGGAGCGGAACAGCTTCGGCGTGGTGGCCACGTACAGCTGCCACGAGAACTACACGCTGATCGGCAATGAGAACCGGACCTGTGCCGTCGACGGATGGAGCGGGAAGCAGCCGGAGTGCCTGGTGGACTGGTGTCCGGATCCGCAGCCCATCACCGGAGGCAATGTGCGGTTCAGCGACAAGCGGGCCGGTTCCACGGCCACGTACGTTTGCGAGCCGGGCTATGTGCTCGTCGGCGAGGCGGTAGGTTGGGATGGGCCTTGTTACTTGGTTACTTACTCTTCAGTCCATAATACTTGTGTCCGGTGTTTCTTCTGCCGTCCCAGATCATCTCGTGCGGCCTGGGAGGCGAGTGGTCGAGCAAGCCGCCGTCCTGCAGGTTCGTTGACTGCGGTGCTCCGGCGCGACCCAACCGCGGCATATCCATCCTGCTGAACGGCACCACCACCGTCAACTCGGTGGTGAAGTACGAGTGCGACGAGGACTACTGGCTGGACGGCAACTCGGAGCTCTACTGCACCCGCGAGGGCAAGTGGTCCGGCGAGGCGCCGGTCTGCGAGCTAGTCACCTGCGAGACGCCCCAAGTCCCGGCCGGTTCCTTCGTCATCGGGTACGACTACAACGTCCACTCGAAGATCCAGTACAACTGCGACCCCGGCCACATCATGCACGGCACTCCGGTGCTCGAGTGCCTCGACAGTGGCGAGTGGAGTGCCGACGCGCCGTACTGCGAATGTGAGTTTTTGGGTCAGAAGATCCAACGATCGTTTTCCAAAGCGAAGAGGGGAACCCTCTGTTCCATATGTGTGAGCTTTTTCCATGACAAGGATTAATATCTCAAGTTTGGGCACAAAACCGAACTTTTTGAAATTTTCACCAAATCCAATTAAATATCCTTCTGATACTCTTTTAACCGGAAGTAAATCATTTAGAGGACTGTTGATTTCAAGAGAAATTGAAATAAAAGGTTCCCATTAAAGGTATATTTTTTAGGGGCGCTTTAAAATCAGGAAGGTTTTTACTCTGACAGCACATTCCAATTACTATATTTTAAAAGTGGTGATGAAATGAGAGCGTTTTAGAAAATGTTAGGTAATCCCAAATAAACTGGTTAAAAATGTAAATCGACCAAATCCTCCAGAGATGAAAGTTTGATCGGGGCAGATGGACCCCGGGTTCACAAAATGACAAAAAGTGGCTTATGTAATTTGTTATCACCAAAATCCAAAAAGAAAGCAGATATTTCAAAAACTTAGTATTCCCTATAACGGCCATATATCGATTTTTTGCGAATATGTTGAGAATTTTTCGATCTTTCCTATACCAGCTTTATGGTATCGTTTACCCACTTTATTAAAATTAAATCCGTAGTTCTGAAATAGTTAGACATTACTAATTTTGGAATTTTTTTCAAATAAATTGCAAAACAGCGAATTAAAAACCTTTTAAATTTTTATGCTATAGTCGTCCGATCCGGCCTGTTCCGTTATATACTACCTGATATAGAAAAAATGCTAAGCTAAGAAGAAAAACAATTTACTGATTGTGGGAAAATAGAGATAATATAAAAAATAAAATTCATTAATTTTGAGAAAAGTAAAGTTTATGAAAATATTATTCATTAAATTTCTAGTTTATGATAGGGATTACTAAAATAAACATTACGCAAATATATATAAAATGGTTGAGGCTCACAAAACACTTGATGTGTAAACAAATTATTAAGCATACCTTTTTTTTATTTATTTATATTTAATAATTTTTAAATTTAAAAACCAACGGTGCTTTCAAATTGGAAACAATATCATTTTTAATATAATTTTTAAATATTAATATATAGTATTCTTAAAATAATATACATTTATGATATTATTATATTTTATAATCGAACGGTATCTAGACGAGTAGGTAGATCTAAAAATTAAACTCTGATCTTGTTTATTTAAGTTTGTTATAAACAAACATTTTTTTGAAGCAATTTTAGATACAATTTCATACGTTCAATAAGTACAAGGATCACATTTTTTATACCCTTGCAGAGGGTATTATAATTTCAGTCAGAAGTTTGCAACGCAGTGAAGGAGACGTTTCCGACCCTATAAAGTATATATATTCTTGATCAGCATCACTAGGAGAGTCGATCTAGCCATGTCCGTCTGTCCGTCTGTCCGTCTGTCCGTCTGTCCGTCCGTTTATATGCAAACTAGTCTCTCAGTTTTAAAGCTATCTGCATGAAACTTTCCCAAAAGTTGTCTTTCTATTGCAGGTAGTATATAAGTCGGAACGAGCCGGATCGGACGACTATAGCATATAGCTCCCATAGGAACAATCGGAAAATAAATGAAAAAAAATTATAACTTTGCTGTTTTTTAATTTTTTGTTTAGTTCTTCGACATATAGTAATGGTAAAATATTTCCGAATTACGGTTTAAATTTCATCAAAATCGGACGACTATAGCATATAGCTCCCATAGGAACAATCGGAAAAATAAATGAAAAAAAATTATAACTTTGCTGTTTTTTAATTTTTTGTTTAGTTCTTCGAGATATAGTAATGGTTTAATATTTCAGAATTACGGTTTCAATTTCATCAAAATCGGACGACTATAGCATATAGCTCCCATAGGAACAATCGGAAAAATAAATGAAAAAAATTATAACTTTTCTGTTTTTTAATTTTTTGTTTAGTTCTTCGACATATAGCAATGTTTAATTATTTCAGAATTATGGTATAAATTTTATCAAAATCGGACGTCTATAGCATATAGCTCCCATAGAAATAATAAAAATATATAAAATAACTATCTAATAATTGAGCTGCAAATAATCATAGTTTCAATGTTTTTTTTTAGCACATACTCAAGTAAATCATAATTTAAATGTTTTCAAAAGTATTTAATTAATGCAATAGCTGCAAGGGTATATGAACTTCGGCTTGCCGAAGTTTGCTTTCCTTCTTGTTTTAATTTCAATGATAAATGAAATTACCTCCATTTTAGAAACTGTTGTTTTTAATATATGAGTTGGCATCAGTAAAGTAATTACATTTTTAAATTTGGGTCTTTTATTTGTCGGTAATGATAATGTAAAATCAGATGTCTACTACTCAACAGGGCGATTAGTGTCTGGCAATAAAAACAAGTTATATTTTTAATAACCAACTATAATTAAAATAGTACGAAATAGCAGCTGCGTCTAAGACTTCATTAACAATGGACATTTTGGTGCCAGAGTAGAAATCTTGTCACGAAAGTGAAGAGTGCGGTGATAGTGATTCTGGTCACTTGACTGTTGTTACAAATCCATTATTAATTCCAAATACTGTGTGTTTACTTAAGGAGTATCTTAAATAAAAACATAACACCTTTAAAATGTTGTGATTAAATTTCAAGTTGTTCGAAACAAAATTTAAAGTATAGCTATTTGTATTCCTGTTAGTGAACTACTAGTACTAGTGTACTAGTGTTTGAAACTTTAAAGCGTTTGTCTCACAACTGACGTTTTAAAGTCGGTGCCCCTTATATCCACTGCACAGATCGTTTTAAAATTTTGATTTTATTTCTGTACAGAAGTTACAAAATTTAAATTTCAAATACGGCTCTGCCCGGGTAATTAATTATATAATTAAATAATATGGATTTTTTTGAGTATTGAGAGGTAAAGAAATTTAACTTTTGACAAGACGCTCCATTGCCATATTATATCATTTTTCTCCAATTTAACTGAAGACTCTTCAAGTGTTATACCATAATGTTCCATTGGCTTTTGAGAACAGATTGTGACTGTTCACAAAAAAAAACATTTTTACACAAGCCAACACTACTCCCGCCTGGCAAAACTGATAATCGAATGGTTCTACCCACCAGACATCGACTGCGGCCAGATCCTGCCCATCCCCTATGGCAGCCACAAGTACGTGACGAACAGCACCTACGTGGGATCGGAGGTGGTGTTCAGCTGCGCCCAGTCCCACAAACTCAGTGGGGTTCTCAAGCGCCAGTGCCTGGAGTCGGCGGTCTGGAGCGATGCCTCGCCCAAGTGCGAAGGTAAGAGCTGGCAACTGGGAGGGTGTCCCCTCTAGCAACTTGACCACCCAATACGCTTTCCACAGAGATTCGCTGCCCGGAACCGAAGCTGGCGGCGCACAGCCTGCTCTCCGTCACTGGAAACGACCGCATGTACGGACGCACCCTGATCCGCACCTCCGAGTCCTCGCAGAACACTGCCCAGACCTACAAGTGAGTTGGGGCCCTTGCTCCCTGCTCCTCCTGAATCGCCTTCTAACTTTGCCGGCTGTCTTTCAGAATTGGGGCTCTGGCCAAGTACCGATGCGAACGGGGCTACAAGATGGTCGGGGAGGCCCTGGCCACCTGCACGGATAGTGGACAGTGGAGCGGCAGCATACCAGAATGTGTCTGTGAGTATTAGCACTAACCATACAACATATAGACTGGTCATTTCATACGACGCATTTGGACACAAAAAAACGGACCGCGGAAGGTCCACCGTTCTCACAGCAGCAGGTCCATGCACTTCGTGTGCGTTCGGGTTTTTTACTCTCTCATTCTTATTCTCATTTTTATGCTCGCGCACTCATTGCACGAGTTCAGTCGTTCAGTCGCAGAGAGGCGCTTTTTGAAGAAGGCTGCCCTGCGCTTGAATTCGTCTTTGTATGTATGCGTGATCATGCATTCTCATACACGGGAGCATGTGTGCGTTTATTTCATTTCGGCGCATCAAGAATATTTTGTCTTTTGCCACTTTTCAAACTTGGTACCCTAAGAATATGGGCGTATTTACTATTGGGTTATGATATAAATATGAATATTATATGTTTTAATATATTTATTTAATATTTCAGCATACATTTTATTTTTGTTTACAAATTCAAATCAGTGGTAGCGGTAAAATGTTTTACATATATGTATGTATTCGAATTTATAGAAATCAGTCCACTGAGATGGGAACAGGGCATATCGCAGTCGTGTCACTTGAAACACCGACTGCCTTTCAGTGGTTGAGAAAACTTCAAACTAAGTCAGTTCTTGTCGATGTCTTGCGAGCGGTTGGTGCATGCATACCCTACCGACGATTGCTTTTAAGGGGAGCGGGCTTTTAGGACACTTGTTTTAAATGTTATGTTTAGTGATCTTTGGTTAATTTATTTTTTAATGATTCGCAGTGTTATTTTGTCTTTAAACAAGTAATAAATAATAAAATACTTTTAATATTTTTGAAAAGGTAAATGGTTGATTTATTTTTTAATGATTCGTTATTTAATTGTCTTGTTATTTTAATTGTCTTCAAACAATTCGTTATAATTCAAGATATTGGAACAATTAAAATCTAAAATTATTATCATTAAAATAAATTATTATCATTAAAAAAATGTGGATTTTTATATTTATTCCATTTACCTTTTCAAAAATATTAAAAGTATTTTATTATTTATTACTTGTTTAAAGACAAAATAACACTGCGAATCATTAAAAAATAAATTAACCAAAGATCACTAAACATAACATTTAAAACAAGTGTCCTAAAAGCCCGCTCCCCTTAAAAGCAATCGTCGGTAGGGTATGCAGGCACCAACCGCTCGCAAGACATCGACAAGAACTGACTTAGTTTGAAGTTTTCTCAACCACTGAAAGGCAGTCGGTGTTTCAAGTGACACGACTGCGATATGCCCTGTTCCCATCTCAGTGGACTGATTTCTATAAATTCGAATACATACATATATGTAAAACATTTTACCGCTACCACTGATTTGAATTTGTAAACAAAAATAAAATGTATGCTGAAATATTAAATAAATATATTAAAACATATAATATTCATATTTATATCATAACCCAATAGTAAATACGCCCATATTCTTAGGGTACCAAGTTTGAAAAGTGGCAAAAGACAAAATATTCTTGATGCGCCGAAATGAAATAAACGCACACATGCTCCCGTGTATGAGAATGCATGATCACGCATACATACAAAGACGAATTCAAGCGCAGGGCAGCCTTCTTCAAAAAGCGCCTCTCTGCGACTGAACGACTGAACTCGTGCAATGAGTGCGCGAGCATAAAAATGAGAATAAGAATGAGAGAGTAAAAAACCCGAACGCACACGATGTGCATGGACCTGCTGCTGTGAGAACGGTGGACCTTCCGCGGTCCGTTTTTTTGTGTCCAAATGCGTCGTATGAAATGACCAGTCTATATGTTGTATGGTTAGTGGTATTAGTTATGTTCAATTCAAATTGTTTCTTTTTCAATTCGTAATAGCTGGTAATACACAATACTCAGAAAGCTTAATTTTTTTAATCTTGAAAAAATCCTTAACGTAAGATATAATGGACTAAACATGGGCTAAATACTAAGTATATTTAGGAAAAGATTACCTTAAAAATATCTTAAGGCTATATGGCCGACTACGTAGACTAAGTGGATTTTTAGGTAACTTTTCCTTTGGTCCATTATTTTTTCCATTAGGGAATTTTTTTATTAAAATCAAGGATTTCTAAATTTGTGGGGAGCATTTACTGATCGCCTTAACCGTTTTATTTAAAGACTTTTGTATATTTTTAAATTTAAGAATTTTGGCTTTGGCAGATTATATATCGTTTAATCTGTAAAATACGAATATTTTATTTTCGCCACTAACTGGGACCCATACTTCGAAATAATGACTCAATGACTAATGGTAAAGGACAATGCAATTTTTCAACAAATATTTAACTATTTATCTTTTGAATATTTATTTTACAGAAATTATAAGAACTTCCAAATTTTTAATGACTTTTAAAAACATTATTTTGCCTCAATATAATTTTTTTAACTGTGTCCATTTTTTAAAAACACAGATTTATAAAAGTATTTTAATGGAAAAGTCAAATTTTTTAGCAAAGTGATATGCCCCCTCGTTAATGAAGAACAATAATTGCAATTTCATTTTATTGAGACGCGTTAAGAAACCAAATCAAACTTTCATCAAGTCAATAGTTTTAGCTATCCTTGTCCCGATACTTTTTAAAAAATAAAAAGACTTGATAATGTTTTTTCAAAAGCATTGCATTAAGTTTTTGATTTCGGATGGACTGGTTAAATTGCATAGACAATGTCGAAAATATTTTAGTTATTCGCATTGATATTTGCTGTCCTATGGTTAAAATAGGATATGTGATGGTTTGCTCCTTTTAAAGAGTTATATAAAGGCCATAAAAATTAAGGGGATATCAACAAAAAATAAGTTTTATTTTGCTTCTGATTCAAAGTCGTTTTGATGCTTGGTTGACTTTTTCCTGAAAGTGCTCGTTTGCCCGTATAGTTCTTATAACTTGTATATTTTTTTGCCATTTTCAGATGTGGAGTGCGGGGCGCCCGAGGGCATCAGCAATGGCAAGGTCGTCCTGGCCACCAACGTCACCTACTACGGCGCCGCCGTCCTCTACGAGTGCCACGTGAACTTCAAGCTGAATGGAGTCTCGCGGCGCCTGTGCACGGAGCACGGCAACTGGAGCCACGAGGCGCCCGAGTGCGTGGAGGTCGTCTGCGACACGCCCAACATCAGCGAGAACCTGATCGTGGAGGCAGGGCCCCGGGCCGTCGGGTCAGTGGCCACCTTCAAGTGCTCCAAGGGCAGGATCATGATGGGGAACGACACGCGCGTCTGCCAGAAGAACGGCAAATGGGCCGGAAAAAGTCCCACCTGCAGGCGTAAGTACATCCCTATCAGGATCACCCGGTTTAATAGAGTAACTCGATGGCTTTTATTACTGCTGTGGGAGAAGAATTATGTCCAAAAACTAGCTTTAACGCTGAATCGGATTTTGTCCTATAACGAAGTTTAAAAAAGCAAATACAAATATGCGGCTATTTGATTTCGAATAATGAGCAAAATACAACGAACCATATTCTCCTATATACCCTTAGTTTGGCAAGGCGTTTTAAAACTTTTTTTTGACAGAAATTGATTTTTTTTAACCAAAATAACTACTATTTTTTTTTTAATCGAATCAAAAATATCGATTGTTAGTTATTTTGTCAAACTTGCTTATCTTTTAAACAACGTCTAGTAAAGTGTTTTTGAACTAAATCTGTTGTCATTTTTTGTTTCAAAGAAAAGACATTTACTTAACAGATATATTTTTAACATAATTTATGTATGTAGTTTAATGAATTGCTTAACGTATTACTAAGTTACTAAAACGTATTGAGCTGAAGTGTTTATTTAAGAAAAAAAGGCCGAGCATAGCCTATTTTAGTTTATTCGTAAGTCTCCACATAAATGTCAAGTTCCATCCCAAAAGTAATCTCTCTTCATCCAGCTGTCGACTGCGGACGCCCGCTGGCGATCGAGAATGGTCGAGTGATCGTGGTCAACGAGTCGACACTGTACGGCGGCTCAGCGGAGTACCACTGCATTCCGAACTACAACCGGATCGGGCAGTACCTGCGCAAGTGCACCGAGGACGGCGCCTGGAGCGGGAAGCAGCCGCGGTGCGAACTGGCCACCGCCGAGGGCCACGAGAGCTCGGAGCTGGGCACCGGCGTGGGGATCGGGGCCACGGTGATCGTGGCCCTGCTGGTGGTCTTCGGCCTCATCTTCCTGTACCGCAACAAGGCGCGGCCCGTGAAGAACACGGAGAACGTCCAGGCTGCGGAGACGAAGGACGAGCGGAACGCGGCCGTGATGTCATACTCCACGCTGGAGGCCAACAACCGCGCCCACATGGACAACAATCCCTCGGCCACGTTCAACACCTTCCACGGAGGAGCTGGCCGGAATGGTGCCCCCGCCAGTGGGGATCCCAATGCAACCAGCAACGGCGAGAGGTTGAACAACAATCGGTCAGGTGGGTGAATGAAAAGAACATTACAAAAAAAATTACAAAATTACAATTACAAACTATACCCGATGCTCTCAGACCAAAAGCGTATATTGTATTCGTTGAAAAGTGTGTAACAAACAGAATGAATCGCTTTCGATCCAATAGAGTGTATATATTATTGGTCAGGATCAAAAGCCAAGTCGATCCAGCCCAGTCCGTCTGTCTGTCCGTTTGTCAGTCTGCCCGTCCGTATGAACGTCGAGGCCTCGGAAACTTTAAAAGCCAGAGATTTAGAATTAACATGAAGATTCAAGTCATGTTCACGCAGCGCAAGTTTATATTGGTGCTGGTACATTTTCATGGTATTTAACCAGGTTTGAAACCGATACCCTTAACCGGTGAATCCTAATCAAAACCGTAACCGTTATGGGCTTATGACATTACATTGTTGGCCTCATTCATTGCTCATTTTTTGTTTTAACTATACGATTTAACGTAAGTGCGAGCAACCTATGACGATTCCAAACAGAAATGAATGACGAAAATTGTCAAAACCAAACCCGATTGTAAAAAATACGCACCGGGTTTTGGTAAAAAAAAAGCCATTCGATGAAATACCACCTGGCCGATACATCAATGAGCAAAGTTGTATTTAAAAAGTACAATATTGCTCATTTATTGGAGTTGACGACAAAACGAAATGAAAAAGCGAGGCTTAGATGAATACGAAATATTTTTTACCATTAAAAGGTAACTACTGAAAACCTTTAAAAGTTAAAATTAGCGGGATAAACACAATATAATAAACAAAACCATAAAGTTTGAATCTGACGTTAAAAAGGCAGTGTGACTGTGATTTTATAACCAAAAAATCTCAAGCAGTATCCATATAGTTGTCTCTGTCTCTGAGCTTCAGTGAATTCGTCAATGAATGAGGCGAACAAGGTAATGTCATACCCGTATATCCGAAACCGGAACCAAAATATATAGCAACCAGGACAACCGTTTCCGATACCGAAACATTAGTACCGGTTTTGCATAAATGTGTTCTTTACAAATACATAAGTCGTAAAACGTCTTAGCCATTCAATTTGTCAGATCCTGCTAGTGCTTTTCTTTTAGATGATTTTTTTTTTGACAATATATATCATTGAAAAGAAAAGAAGAAAATCGAAAAACATATATTCATTCATACCGCGACCATTGGTTTCAAACGAAACCGCTATTCAATCCGGTTTTAATCGCTGATATTTTTGGTTCTTAGCAAGCAATTTGAACTTATTCCTGTTGTGTATTTTCATGAGCATTTAACGTCAAAATGTGTCCAAAAAAAGTCCGGAAAACGGTCGCACTTAAAGTGCAAAATTTTTGAGTCGAGTCTGACTCTCTTTCACTTGAATCGAAAAGGTTAATATTAGACTAAGAGTTGTAACATTTTTTGAACAAATTTAAAGAATTTTAATTTTATATAACATGTAAATTTTTATTTGAATTAAAAACTAAAAAAAAACAAGAAAAATATTGACAAGTTTGTTTAAAAATTTTGAAATTGGGACGCACCATAAATTTACTGTGATATGAAATTTATATTAAAAATTTTAAAGACTTAAATATTGTTTCTTTAATTTAAATTCAAAATTATTAAATTAAATTAAGTTATCAATTCAAATTCTTAAATTTAAAACAAATGGTAAATTTTTTACTGTTCTGAATATGCATTAATGTGCTTTAAAACTTTCTAATGTATGTTCTTCCTTAGAAAACGCTCCAATACTCGGCTTTTTTCAGACACATTGCTTGGAGCGCTCCTAACATTGCTTGCTGGGCTTGCTCAATATCTATCGACACTCCAAAAATGTCATAAATCGAATTATATATTTCTATTTTTTATATCCGCAGAGAACATATACGACCAAATACCAAACGAGCAGTTCTACGACGCTCCTTACGAGATGCGCACCAATGACGAGGTCTACGAACCGGAGCCGGTGGCCAGCAATGTGATCACCATCAACGGCATTTCCGTGAGATAGAGGAGGCACCATGGCATCAACAACTTAGCAACGTTTAACGTTAGTTTCGTGTTAATAACTGTACATATTAGTTGTTTAAGGGAGGTTTTGAGTTACTCGTAGTTCGCCTAAAACTAAAACTAAAGCTAAAGCTAAAGCTAAAACTTGGTCACCCTATGCACATGTACCGTAGTAGCCCCGTATATATAGGTCTATCCATACCGCATAATCTATCTTTACTGTATACATATGTACTTACCGTGTCTAAACGAAGCCCATGTACTGAGATCGACGTGTCGAGTAGGAGTTCGAATTGCGAGGAGAAGTTTCCTTTCGCCCCATTCATACTCGTATCTGTTTGTGTTGTTTAAATTATTTTAACTATGTAGTGAGAGTGAACAGTTTTGTTATGCAATGTGTAAGAACTCGCCAATGTGTGTTAAAGCGTTAATTTTACGAGCAATTAAACAATTGTGGTTGACTAAATTATTACGATTGCTGCAAACTTACTATATTCAATGCAACACAAAAGGCAAAAAGTAAGTGAAAGTTAAAGTGGGAGGGGAGCGTCCTGTTAAATCAATAGCTCACAGAACATTTAGTTTCGGCTTGGCATTGGCAGCAAAACAACAGGCATTCAAAATTTAGAAAAATTTTATAGCAAATTTTGTGGATTGGCAGCCAAATTTTAGGAAATGGCGAAGAAGGCGGCCCAACAACAACTACAGGCGGACCTCCAGACTGACGAGGACTTGGAGCGCTTCATGGATCGCCCAGGACTCCTGGGTTCGTAGTCACTTCGCCGAGCGTCTTCCTTTAAATCTGTTAAATAGTCGCCTTCGCCCTCCGACAGTTTTGGATGTGTACTCGGAGTGGTGCGGCCCTTGCGTGGGAATGGTGGGCAGCTTGCGCAAGATCAAGCTGGAGATCGGGGGCGACAACCTGCACCTGGCCATTGTGGGTGAACCCGTCACTTTAACCTTGACCTAACGACCCCTAACTGAGTCTCACATAGTGCAAATCGGACACCATCACGTCGCTCAAACGGTTCAATAAGAGGAGTGAGCCCATCTGGCTGTTTGTGTCCGTAAGTCAAAACATTCCCCTCTGGCCTCGACTTTGTATCCTTTTGTATCAATACTAAAGAGCTAAGTATCGATTACTAAACCTAAACAGAACTTTGACTCAGCCACACAAAATAATTTAATTTGGGTACGAAAATCAACACCATTAAAATGTGAGATCATCCTTAAAAATAGATTTTAAATTATTATTTTGAAGAATTGCGCAGAAAAACGTGATCTTCAAAAAAATGTTTTCTAGTTACAACTTCTTGTTTATTACCAAAAGGTTTTGAATGGAAAAGCCACTTAAAGAAAACAAGGAAAAAATAGTTAAATTTAGTTTATTTTTATCGGATTTTTAATTTTTAAAAATAACAAAATAAAATTCTCTAGAAATACTGCAATAAAATAAAGAAAAATAAGCCAATTTTAGTTTAACTTCAACTCAAAATAGTGCTACTGCGACCACTAAAACTAAATTAATTTGTCATAAAACTAAATTAATTTGAATGGTAGAGAGTCGGTAAATGTATGTACCCTCGAACGCTTGCAGGGCGGCAGGGCCGTGAACATCATATTCGGCACGGATGTGCCCAAGTTGGTGGCCATGCTGGCCAGGGAACTGGAGAAAACGCTGCAGAAGACGCCGCGGCCCATCACCTTCAGGATCGACGAGCTGCAGCCCATTGAGGTGGAGCAGCAGCGGGTCAAGATGGAGGCCATCGAGCGGGCCGAGAGGGCTGAGCGCGAGGTGAGGCACAAGAAGCAGATCGACTACCTTACCCAGGTGACGGACGCCATCATGGAGAACATGCCGGACATCGGAGTCACGGTGTTCGGACCGCAGGTCAACCGGGACATGTTCAAGAAGCTCACCGAGCCCGCCGAGCCGCTGAAGATGCAGTGCAAGGACCGGCGGGTCATCCAGGTGAGCAGCGACCAGTTCGAGGTGGTGAACTTCGGGTGCAAGAACCCCCTGCCGCCGGACGTGATCGAGCAGCTGGACGGGAAGGAGCTGCTGATGTGCTTCTGGAAGATCGACGAGAGCATCGGCACCGTGCCGAACGTCCTGATGGCCTACGCCCACGAGCTCACCAAGGAGCGAGTGGCGCCGCCGAACGACGAGATCCCCGAGGAGCACGTCATCCCGCCCATCATCGCCACCATGAAGCTCAAGATCGAGATCGAGCTGAAGGAGGGCGAGGTGTGGGTCGAGGAGCTCAGCTCCGAGGAGGACCTGCGGCTGGCCCAGGCCCAGGCCAAGTCGGGCAAGGGCAAGGCCAAGGGCAAGTCGGTCATCCACGAGGAGGTCCATGCCGCCGAGGAGGAGGCGGCCGAGCTGGACGCCGAGGAGGAGGCCAGCGAAGAGGAGGCCATCGAGGCTCCTGCCGGCGCCGACGTCATGGTCGGCGGGCTCCCCTCCATGCCCGGCTTCGACATGGAGCTGGATGCCCTCGACGACATGGCCGAGGACGAGGAGGAGGCCCAGGAAGTCAAGGAGGAGGAGCCCCCAAAGCCACTGACCCGAACGAAGACGGTGAAGATGCCTCCCATATGGGTGCCCAACAACCGGCGCACCCATGCCGCCCTCATCTACGTGTTCTTCCGTGGCCAGACGTCCGGATTCCTGCCTCCGGACCCCAAGCCGGAGCCACCGCACGTCGTCATGGCCTTCGACGCCTCCAAGCGCAAGGAGATCTTGCTGTTGGTCGACCGCCACAAGGACGACGTTCCGCTCTACGGCTACTTCACCAGCGCCGAGCCGGACGAGGCCGAGTTGATAGCCAACTCGACGGACAAATACGAGGGCAGCCCGCACTCTGCGTGCGTATATTGGCCGGGACTAGCCCGTTTGCCATTGACCACCTTCCAAACCAAACTGGCCAAACCAAACTCACCCCATGTCCATTTACAGGAACGACAAGATCGTGCTCAAGGTCAACAAGGCCCAGTCCAACATGATGCTATCGCTGGTCTCCTACGGCCCCAGCTACGTCAGTCCGAACGTGAACGTCGGCAAGGACGAGGCCTTGAAGTTCTTCCCGGAGGACTACAAGCCCCAGGAGGAGGTCGTTGTCGAGCCCGAAAAGAAGAAGAAACGCGTAAGCTCGATCCACAATTTTTACCTTCCGCCATTGTCCAGGGTGTTGCTACCTGCTACCTGTTACTTGTTGAGTAAAAGGGCATATTGCATTCGTTGTGAAGTATGTAACAGATAGACGGAAGCGTTTCCGAGTCGATCTAGCCATGTCCGTCTCCCTGTCCGTCCGTTCGTCTGTCTGTCCGTCCGTCTGTATGAACGTCGAGATCTCGGAAACTATAAATGCTAGAAATTAGGACTTTGACATGCAGATTCAGTTATACTATGAAAAAAAAACAAATTGCATTTGGATTAGCGATGAAAAAAAGTCAATGTTAATATTGTTGGCTTGCATCAGTCCCATCAGCATCACAAAAACGAATCATGGGCGTGATCAACCCTGTTGTTTAGCCTTGGTTCATCCGTTTGATTGTATGTTGTTCCACATCTTTTCAGAGCAAGAAGGGCTCCGAAGTACGGGAGTCAGTGGATCCGGAGGCGGCGGCAGCAGCAGCAGCTCCTGTCGAGGTCACCACCGCACCAGTGGAAGGGGAGGCGCCTGCCGCAGGGGAGGAGGTCCAAGTCCCGGCTGGCGAAGTCGTCGCCACTGGAGAAGGAGCACCTGTCGCCGAGGGCGAAGCGGTGGCCGCAGCCCCAACCGAAGGAGCTGGGGCTGGCGAGGGCACTGGTCCAGCCGCAGCTCCAGCGCCGCAAGTTGCACCACCACCGGCAACAGAGGCGCACAAGGAGGATGCACCTGCCCCCGAGGCAAAAGCACCGGAGTCAGAGGCGGAAGCTCCTGCCGAGCCCGTGCCAGAAGCACCCGCCGAGTAGTCCGACGATTGGATCATTCAACATTAAGCTACTAAATTATGAAGTTAAACTAATACTTGTGAATACGATACGCCCTTTCTAAATGTTTTTGGCAGTAATAACTGAAAGAACACTGCCCACGCACACAAATAAAAGCAACCTTTATTTTTATATTTTATTATTATTTTTGTACCCATGCGGAATGTATTATAAGTTCAGTCAGAAGCTTTTAATTTTATCAAACAAAAACACATGTTGACGAGGTAAAATTAACGTGACGATCGCACCTACAACTCCAAGAACTTCTTATGTCAGATTTTGTGATGATTATTATTTATTTTAGCAAAATAAATTACTTTGAAATTGTTAAGTAAAAGTGCTGATTTTATTGTGCAGCCGTGCGCCAATTACAAAATTAATGAAATAAAATTAATAAATTATAATAAATTAATTAATACATTTTTTTTGATAAAATAAATAAAGCTTAAAAAGAAAATGTGTTGGAGTTGAAGGTGCGATCGTCACGTTAATTTTACCTCGTTAAGAGGTGTTTTTGATTGATATCATAAGTTTTTGTTTGAAACTAAGTCTTATAACTCCCTTATAAATTGGCTTTTAAAAAACCATACCACACAGTTCTGATAATGCATGAATATTGTACAGCACAGTTTTATTTAAAATTAACGTTTCGGATTTCAATTATAAGAATGTTGGCCTCTAGTCAGCAAGTAGTATCAAAGCAAGTTTTTGTACAAGTGTTTTGATAATTAAAGTTTACTAATCTACCAAGCAGTTCACTGTTTGCAATATTTCTCATTTCCGAATATGCGAAAATACTTAAAAAGTCCTAGCTGCTCAAACTAAATGTGATAGATTAAAACAAATTGTACGGTGAAGTAAAACATGTTTTTTTTTAATTTTTTTATCTGTATCTGTTACATTTTGAATTAGTTGACTATTTTAATAATTTTTCAATGTAAATAAACTCTATTTTAACTATTATATAGCTGTCGAAACGTTTGAAGGAATGTTAGTTGTTTTTAATTTTTAGAAAACCAATTAACCCTTTTTTGCTTTTATTTATTAAAAAATAAAAAAAAATTTAATATATTTTCAATTTGTTTCTTATATGTTGTTATAAATTTGTACAAAATACCTTAAATCGAATTTTCTATTATGAACAGGAGGCGTCCTTATATCACGCGGACATTGAAAAAACCGAAGAACACTGTTTAGACCCCTGATCATAAAAATATTATTTTTGTCTAAAATACCCTTGTTTATGTTTCCGTTTACTTAAAAAAGCTCGAATAAGAATTTTCATCAACAAATTGGCTTAGCATAGATTTCTGCTCAATCAAACAACCATAAAATGCTAATTAAAAATATCTGAACTGGGTTGAATTTTTACACGCTGAATAACTCCCAAAATCGAATTTTTAGTGAAAACAAGAAGGAAAGCAAACTTCGGCAAGCCGAAGTTCATATACCCTTGCAGCTATTGCATTAATTAAATACTTTTGAAAACATTTAAATTATGATTTACTTGAGTATGTGCTAAAAAAAAACATTGAAACTATGATGATTTGCAGCTCAATTATTAGATAGTTATTTTATATATTTTATTATTTCTATGGGAGCTATATGCTATAGACGTCCGATTTTAATAAAATTTATACCATAATTCTGAAATAATTAAACATTGCTATATGTCGAAGAACTAAACAAAAAATTAAAAAACAGAAAAGTTATAATTTTTTTTCATTTATTTTTCCGATTGTTCCTATGGGAGCTATATGCTATAGTCATCCGATTTTGATGAAATTAAAACCGTAATTCTGAAAGTTAAACCATTACTATATCTCGAAGAACTAAACAAAAA
This sequence comes from Drosophila gunungcola, assembly GCF_025200985.1. Classification (NCBI taxonomy): domain Eukaryota; kingdom Metazoa; phylum Arthropoda; class Insecta; order Diptera; family Drosophilidae; genus Drosophila; species Drosophila gunungcola. The sequence goes on along the minus strand of NW_026453189.1, from coordinate 15,202 downwards.
ATTAAAAAACAGCAAAGTTATAATTTTTTTTTCATTTATTTTTCCGATTGTTCCTATGGGAGCTATATGCTATAGTCGTCCGATTTTGATGAAATTTAAACCGTAAATCGGAAATATTTTACCATTACTATATGTCGAAGAACTAAACAAAAAATTAAAAAACAGCAAAGTTATAATTTTTTTCATTTATTTTTCCGATTGTTCCTATGGGAGCTATATGCTATAGTCGTCCGATCCGGCTCGTTCCGACTTATATACTACCTGCAATAGAAAGACAACTTTTGGGAAAGTTTCATGCAGATAGCTTTAAAACTGAGAGACTAGTTTGCATATAAACGGACGGACAGACGGACGGACAGACGGACATGGCTAGATCGACTCTACTAGTGATGCTGATCAAGAATATATATACTTTATAGGGTCGGAAACGTCTCCTTCACTGCGTTGCAAACTTCTGACTGAAATTATAATACCCTCTGCAAGGGTATAAATATAGATTGCTTAATCTCAAAAGCTCTAAGGGATCAAAAATAAAAAGAAATCTATAGTATTGCTAAAATGTGAGCACAAATCCCTAATTTTGGCTATAAATCAGTAATTATTTTACTTGAAGAAATTATGTCTCTAAAATACCTTTTTAACGATATCTAGCTTTTGTTTCAATTTCTTTTCAATTCGAGGTGCTTAAAACAGTAAAATTGATTTCAGGATTTTTGGGTTTGATACGCTCTTAAAAACCAACAGAAGGACAAAAGTTTTCATTTCAAATATGGCGTCTAAATCTTGTTTATTGAATATCTTTCGAAGGGGTTATCGGATTTAGATGAATGAATTTAAAGAATTTAAAGAATATAACCAATACAAAATGAAATAAAATTGATTTTGCCTACACAGGCATTTTTTATCTCAGCGTGCAAAAAAAACAACAAAGTGTATATATTTAGTCGAATGCTCATTCATTTATCGTCAAAAAATTTGATATCAGATATTTTGTATGTTGAAGGTGCGATTGTCAGGACTTTTTTAACCTCGTTAAGAGATGTTCTAATTTGATATCAGAAGTGTTAGTTTCAAATACCAAAGTATCGATGGTGACCCGCAGCACAGCCGCCATCGATAATATCGATACTATCATCGATTGTTTTACAGGATATATTAACATTGTTATTTGCAAGCGAACTTTTACGTTAAAACTGCCGAGAACCGAGCCGAAATGGACAAAATGTACTGTCAAGTTGGCGAGAAAGACACGCTGATCAGTCAGATTCCGCGGTCGGGAATTAATAGCCCTGGCCATGTTTACCCCCTTTCCCTTTGCAGGTGAACAACGAGCTGGCCTCGAAGGAGTAGGAGTCGCGCAACCTCTTCGGGACCCTGAAATTCAAACAGAGGGAGGTGAGGCAGCCGGAGCATGTCATCCAGTTGCTAAAGGAGCAAATAGCGCGGGGATCTATGGCACTAAAAGAGCAGAAGGAGCGGATTTTGACTATGCAATAATAGATTGAACGCCTGAAGCAGACCCTGTAAGTACACCCAGAGAAAACCCCATAGTAAAATTAAAAATTAAAATATTTGAATGTTTAAAAATACAAGCTTACTTAAAATAAACTAGCCAGGAGTACACGTTCGATAATTACACTGAGCCAAGGGCCCAGAGTGAAGCAGACTGTATCAGAGCGATCACAACAGCAGCAATAGCAGTGCAATTTAAAAATGCTTCCTCGCAACTTTTACCCTGTTGCGGAGATGATTGATCCTTACATCATCCCGGACGTAGCCACACCGGCCATCAAAGCATTCCAGGTGTATGCATCAAAAATCAATCGAGGGACCGTGGGCTGTCAGTCCCGGATTATTTCGGAACTGACAGATTTTGCAAAGGCCGCTAGAGATGGGGAAAAAGTGCGTTTGACCGTTTTGGCGCCGACCTCGTGATTTTTTTTTCGATATCTGCCCCCACTCGATATTTTTGATAGTGAAAGTTAAAACCATCGATAATATCGATTTAACAACTTTTTTTTTTTAATAGTTCTTTGTACTACAGTTTCAGTTATTTAATAGCCAATTCCATTAGTGGATTTTTTAAATGTGCCTGATTCCATTGGCGCATTAGCATTTAGCTAATGGTACTCTGACAAGTGATCTAAGTTTGTTTACTTTTGAATTTTGGCAAATCCAAAAGAAATTAATTAAAACTAATGAACATGAGTGAGTTTACTAAACTCTGTAATGCTCAGCAGGACATTCATAATGCGACCGAGGCATTTGCCAACTTGGACGACAATGAAGAGAAGCTGAATGCGTTGTTATGACGGGTTTGCAATGGAGCCCACCACAGTTTCTAAAAAGGGCATGGATCCCGTATATGTGGGAGTTATTTCCTGCCAGAGATCCAGCAGTAATGCATTGTGGTACTGCGAGCAGAATTTGCAGCGTGCGCTCTAGGTTTCAGTCATCACCAACCAGCCTTACCAGGTCACCTGCTGTTTTAAAAAATATTTCATTTTTGCAATTGCATAAAGATTCTAAAAAGCGAAAACTATCCAACTTTACACATGGTCATTCCAGAAACACAATTCATTTTTGCACTCATAGGTTCCATTATTACACCCAAAATTTCTTCCTATTTCCTCCATGAGCTACTCCAATGCACAAACACAGAAAAATAAAGAGCAATAAAAGAATGTAAAAAACTAATGAAAACATTTTTGGACAGACAAGAAAGACACACATTTGATTTCATATTACCCTTAAAAAGGATTAAACGGTTGGCAGATTTGATACGAACTTCGCAGGCGAAACCCATGAAGACAAAGTAACCACCATAACCATGTATACAAACGATTTAGAGCGGCTAATGTTGTGGGGGGGCCGAAATCAGTTCCTTCTGCTTTTAAAGGCAAGCTGCCAAGTTTTGAGAACTCCAGCTAACAGTGCTCCGTCGTAAAGAAAATTGCTAAAGAAATCTTGTTTTTAAACAGTAACATAAGTAAACAAGAAACGAAGCAAACTTCGGCAAGCCGAAAATCGTATACCCTTGCAGCTATTGCAAAAAATAAATATTTTTGAATATATTAAAATTATGGTTGACTTGCGTATATGTTTAAAAACATTGAAGCTATGATGGTTTGCAGCTCAATTATTTGATAGTTCATATGGCAGATAGCTTTAAAATTGAGAAACTAGTTTGCGTAGACGGACAGACAGACAGACAGACGGACATGGCTAGATCGACTCTCCATGTGATGCTGATCAAGAATATATATACTTTATAGGGTCGGAAACGTTTTTTCACTGCGTTGAAAACTTCTGACGGAAATTATAATACCCTCTGCAAACGTATAAATATATGTAAATATTTGAAGAAATATTAACTAACCCTTGAATTAAGAAAGGCTTGGTAGTTAAACTTATAGCCTGATTCCATTGGCGCATTAATAGACTGATTCCATTGGCGCATTAAAACGCATTTAGCCTAATGTGCATTTATTTACACAGGGAATCCCATAAGGCTAAATGCCGCATTTAAAATAAATGCGATATTTAAATGCGATTAAAAACCATTCGCCCCGAACCGGAAAATACCGATGTTCGTGCCACCACTACAAACAGCTGTTTTCTATATGCAAGGTTGGCGCAATTTTTTATGTCTTTTGAATTAAAAATCTGTTTTCTATAAAAATGACTGAAACCTAGAACGCACGCTGCAAATTCTGCTCGCAGTACCACAATGCATTACTGCTGGATCTCTGGCATAAAATAACTCCCACATATACGGGGATCCTTGCCCTTTTGGAAACTGTGGTGGTCTCCATTGCAAACCCGTCAAACAACGCAATCAGCTTCTTTTCCTTGTTGTCCAAGTTGGCAAATGCCTCGGTCGCATTATGAATGTCCTGCTGAGCATTACAGAGTTTAGTAAACTCACTCATGTTCATTAGTTTTAATTAATTTCTTTAGGATTTGCCAAAATTCAAAAGTAAACAAACCCAGATCAGCTGTTCGTGGCACTCACATGTCGGAGTAGCATTAGCTAAATGCTAATGCGCCAATGGAATCAGGCACATTTAAAAAGTCCACTAATGCGGCAATGGAATCAAGCTATAAGTGATGTATAAAAAATGCCCAGCACCATCGATAGCGAGAAAAAACTATTGATGGTGGCTAAAATTTCGAAACCTCGATAGTGCTATCGATAGTTTCACAGCTCTAGTTGGTGATGTTAACAACCCCAGCTCACCATTTCAAGGTGTCCGATAATTTACAGACACTTTTAGGAGGAGTTGGGAGCAAACACATTCTAAAGTGTTTTCGCTCAACAGCTGACCAAACAGTTTACTAGCTCACCAACCAACTCACCAGTTGTTTTAAAAAAAAAAAAATTTGTGCACTTTTTACATTTTTTTATTGCTGCCTATTGTGCATTTGGGCCTTATTTCATTTTTAAAATTGGGGTGTTTTTTCTTTATGAAATAAAACCCCAATTTTGGGGCCTTATTTCGATTTACTTTTTGGGGAGCCCTATTTCTTTGGGGTCTTATATCCAGCACCCGTTTGCATTCTTTCTTTTGTTTTGAGATCATTTATTGAATGATGATTTGAAGTCCATTAATTTTGATCTGAAAACTCATATTGGCATACCTAATGGGTAAAGCCTCCGATAATTGTGGCCCTGGGTCGATTCCCAGTGCAGACAGAAAAACTCATTATGAAATGTAAGTGTCAATAAATAGCTTCCATATAAAACAAGAACGAAAGCCAGCCGAAGTTTCTATGCCCGTGCAGCTATTTCAAAAATTCAATATCACTATGGTTGGCACTACTTGTAGTGATGATGCGCACCAAGAGCGTGTGCATAGGAGATTACTATAACTAGCCGCAGAATTGAAAATCAGCTGTGATGGTCATATCGTAACGAAGAATACGCCAAAGGTATCGCTAAAAGTATATGGATTGCAAACCAAGACTTTACGTACAGGAGATAGGGCGGTGAAAGTGACATACTGTTGGTAAAACATTCCACTTTTATAGCACACTTAAACTTTTGTTGAAAATACGCGTCGAATGGTATATCTCAAAATTAATTTTTCGGTGCCGGTATACACTTCGGCTTGCCAAAGTTTGCTTTAAGGTATTTCCAAACGTAATTTGTTAAAACAAAATTAGTGCTGAAGTAAAGCTTAAAGTTTGTTTTTAAAAATCATGTTAATAATATTGGAGTACTTTGACTATATTTCAAACAAAAACATCTGATATCAAACAAAAACACCTCTTAACGGGGTAAAAAAAAGTCGTGACGATCTCACCTTCAACATACAAAATATCTGATATAAAATTTTGTGACGAAAAATGAAAAAGCATTCGACTAAATAAATACACTTTAAAGGTTCTTTTTCTGCACGCTGAAATAAAAAATGACTGTGTAGGCAAAAGAAAGATTTTAAAAGAATATTTCATTTTGCAATAGCTGCAAGGGTATATAAACTTCGGCTTGCTGAATCTCGCTTACTTTCTTGTTGCAATACAATTTTGTTGCAATAAAGTTCTGAAAAGGGCAGAAGCATCTTAGAAGCTTTTTTTTCCAAATCGATACAGGGCAAAAAAACTTTTATTAAAAATTTGATTAAAAAAAATCTTTCTGTATCCGTGTTTCATTGCGTTTCCATATTTCTTAAATTTATTTAATTCAGTCAAAAAGTCGCTTAAAGAACGTTTTCAAGTCGGAAATACTATTAGCTACTCGAGCTAATGATTCTAGTGAGCCCTTCGTCAATGGAATCGAAATAGCTTGAAATTCTTGGCTAGCTATACAATTTTTGTGAGCTGATTTATTCGAGCTGTTTTCTGAGTGCTCGCATATGTATCAATCAGTAATTCCAATCAGCGATCTGTGCGTCTGCCTGCAAACTTATGTTCTGCCTTCGCATTCTCACATCATAGCTTATTTTATGACGGCATATATCCAAGACCTAAGTGTTTTCGAATTGCCCAATCCCTAATAATCCGTGTAAGTTGCCCTTTTTTATGACGGTGCTGGCCCTAACTGGTTTTAAATTACCCGCCCGGCTGCTGCGAGCACTACCTGAACTGGCGGATCCGCTGATTACCTAACCATCTGGCCCCCGTGGGTCACATATAAGGTGTCATCGGTGACACTGAGTGACATTTGGCCGCGAGTTACCGACCAGAATGCAGTTGCTGTGCTACTCCGCCCTTGCTGTGCCACTCCTCCTGATCGGCCTGGCTCCGGGGCCATCGGCCGCCAGCGATGACGGGTGCAACGAGGTGGTCTGCGGATCGGTGGTGTCCAAGTGCCTGATCACCCAGAGCTGCCAGTGCAAGCTGAACGACTGCCACTGCTGCAAGGACTGCCTGAACTGCCTCGGCGAGCTCTACATCGAGTGCTGTGGCTGCCTGGACATGTGCCCCAAGCACAAGGACTCCCTGCCCTCGCTGACGCCGCGCTCGGAGATCGGGGACATTGAGGGGCTGCCGGAGCTCTTCGACACTCTGACTGCCGAGGATGACGAGGGATGGTCCACCATCCGGTTCCCCATGCGCGCCGGCTTCAAGCAACGCGTTCAGGGCGGTGACCCCAGCCATAGTCCCAGTGACACCGGAGTCACAGCCGGACTCAACACCTTGTGCACCGTCATCTACGTGAACTCCTGCATCCGGGCGAACAAGTGCCGGCAGCAGTGCGAGAGCATGGGGGCCAGCAGCTATCGGTGGTTCCACGACGGATGCTGCGAGTGCGTGGGCGGGAACTGCCTCAACTACGGCATCAACGAGAGCCGCTGCCGCGGATGTCCGGAGAACCAGGACCCGGAGCAGGACCAGCTGCTCACCGCGGACTCCGTTCCGGCGGAGGCCGAGCAGGATCTGGAGCGCTTATTTGGCAACGAGGAGATCGAGGACAGCTGGAGCTATGGCGAGGACGATGACTTCTCCTACGCTGATAAGAACGTAGACGACTAGTCAAGTTCAATATTCTCTCAATGGAACATGTTTTTTTTACTAATATTAAATATAAACATTGTAATTTATTTATTTATATAATGCTTGCCTATATTTAAAACAAAGTTTCTGCTTGGGTATGGTAATAGAGCTGATGAAGGCTTAAGTTCGTCGGTTATATTTCAGTTGATTTCTATTTTGACTAGCTTAATTTTTATAATTTCCCAATAGTTGTATATAAGTCGAAACGAGTCGGATCAGACGATTGTAGGAAGCTATGCTGATTTTCAGCTCAATTATTCGATGATTCCTATGGAAGCTATATGATATCGTTTTCCGATTCTTATAAAATTAAAAGCGTAATTCTAAACTGTCCAATTATTAATAAGTCAAAAAGAATTAAAAAAAAATACAAAATTAAATTACATTTATTTTAATTTTTTTTTTATATTTTTATTGTTATCAAGGGAGCTTTATTTCCGATTTTGATAAAATTTAAACCGTAATTGTGAAATATTTTACTATTACTAAATGTCGAAGAACAAATTTGTAATTTTACGATTGTTCCTATGCTATATGCTATAGTCATAGAATAGAATAACAACTTTTGGAAAAGTTTCATTCAGATAGCTTTAAAATTGAGAGACTAGTTTGCGTAGAAACGAACGGACAGACGGACATGGCTAGATCTGATCAAGAATATATATACTTTATAGGGTCGGAGATGTCTCCTTTAATGCGTTGAAATGAAATTATAATACCCTCTGCAAGGGTATAACAATTGGTAATGCATTGATATTCAACCATATTTAAACAGTTACCAAGTACCCAATAAGTAAAATGGCAGTTTTAACGTAAAAATTCGCTTGCAAATAACAATGTTAATATATCCTCTAGAGCTGTAAAACAATCGACGATAGTATCGATATTATCGATGGCGGCTGTGCTGCGATTGTTTTCGTCATCATCAATACATCGAGTGGAAAACACAAGTCTGGTGGAAGTGGCCAAGCGCTACCTATGGAGCAGGATATTATCGATGGTTAAAACTTTCACTGCCAAAAATATCGAGTGGGGGCAGATATCGAAAAAAAAATCACGAGGTCGGCGCCAAAACGGTCAAACGCACTTTTTCCCCATCTCTAGCGGCCTTTGCAAAATCTGTCAGTTCCGAAATACTCCGGGACTGACAGCCCACGGTCCCTCGATTGATTTTTGATGCATACACCTGGAATGCTTTGATGGCCGTTGGGGCTACGTCCGGGATGATGTAAGGATCAATTATCTCCGCAACTGGGTAAAAGTAGCGAGGAAGCATTTTTAAATTGCACTGCTATTGCTGCTGTTGTGATCGCTCTGAAACAGTCTGCTTCACTCTGGGCCTTTGGCTCAGTGTAATTATCGAACGTGTACTCCTGGCTGGCAACGTTGAGCACGCTGGCTCGATTTCCCATGATCGGCAAGCAGCACACCCCATCTGCGATTCTCGGTAGTCCCAAAGTTATCTGGGATTTTGCTGAACCACATAGGGGACACTGCATTGGTGTCCAGGCCGAGGATTGTAAGGTTTCTGAGAGGTCTGGCGGTATTGGCGGCAGATGTTATCCTTGAACCGGCATTACTGCATCTTATGGTCAAATCCAACACACCTATGTCAAGCATAGTTGCCGACCAGCGACCGGCTTCGGTAAGACAACCCCTTGATGACTCTGCCTACATCAAGCACAGCCAGCGCTTCGTCATTCAGTTCGAGTGCAACGTTGACTGTGGCACCGTCGGCTGGAGACCAGGGCTTTGTCGTTAGGTTCACCGCCTTCTGGAATTCCTTCAGAGGTAAGTCCTCAAAATTCTTCTCTCTCAATTCCAACATATATTCCTCGGGTCCTACGGTCGTGTCCACGTCAAACACCGTCACCCTCGCTTTCTCCGCGAGGTTCTTGGCCACCTCGCGCTCCTCGTGCACCCTTACTCCAAGGGCTGGAGCGACTTCCTAACGGACTTTTCTCCGCAATTTTTCTTTGAAACAGCGCCGGGTCGGCGCAGGCCACTACCACCGACCACGTGGGGCAGCAACGGGGGCGACTGGGTCACCAGCATGGGCAGCATGAGGGGGATCAACAGGATGCGCGCCCAGAGCAGCGGTGGCTTCATACTAGGCAACCGTGGGGGCTAAAGCAGCCAGTGGCGGCATAGCCCGGCGGGACTCAACCGCTCCGTCTTGTTGAAAATAAATGTCGTCCACGTCCATTCCATCCAATTGCGGCAAAAAAAAAATCGTTTATCATATCGCGGTAGCGATTTCCATTCACAGCAAAGTGGCGATCGTTATCGTCGGCGAAAAAATATGGCCCAATGATGCCGCCGGCATGTAATCCGCACCAAACAGTGATTTTTTCGGGATGCAACGGTGCCTCACGAACCACGTATGGGTTGCTTCCTGCCCAGTAACGCATATTTTGCTTGTTGACAAATCCATTTAGCCAAAAGTGAGCCTCATCGCTGAAGATGATTTTTCGGTGAAAATCAGCATCATTTTCGAATTGCTCTTGAGCCCAATTCACGAATCGGCGTCGCTTCAAATGGTCAAACGGCTTTAATGCTTGTGTCAGCTTGATCTTATATGGATGTAAGCCAAGATCTTTACGCAAAATTCGCCACAATGACGTCACAGAAACCCCCAATTGTTGCGAACGAACCCGACTGCTTAAGAAGCTATCCTTACGTTTCGTCCTTTATTTTTGAACAGGAAGGAGTTCTGCTAAATGTAGTCTTTTACATTTGTCTTGACTTTAGGATCGCAGGTTACAGAATCGAGTGGTATAAAGGTATAATTATGGGTAAAATAAGCCTATGTAGAGCTTTTAATTTGTTCAACAGCCCGCCACCCAAAATTCGACTGAATTCGAGCTTCCCTAGATCATTCGTTAGGACTGCATTTCTAAAGTATTTTTTTACCCTTGCAGCGGGTATCATAATGTTGGTCAGAAGTTTGCAACGCAGTTCATATAAAGTACATATATTCTTGATCTGGATCAATGGGGTAGTCGTCCGTCTGTCTGTCTGTCTGTCTCAATACCGTTTGCTCAGTTTAAAAGCTAGCGATCTGAAACTTTCACAGTCGTCCTAAATTAAATTTTTATGTTTTTCAGGATATTTCGCGCAGTATATAAGCTTTTGACATGAATCTTTCCAAACCTTATTTTTTATGCATACCTAGATCAGGGTAAAAGCGCGTGCCGATCGGACGTCTATATCCTATAGCTCCCATAGAAAAAACAGGGCTAAATAGCTTAAAATTTTATACTTTTAAGGATATTTCGCTCAGCTATTTCGGCAAAGTCTGCAAGAGTATTAAAACTTCGGGTTGCGAAGTTAGCTTCCTCGTTTTATTTCTAATGATTAGTAAAGCCCTAGTTAAGCCCTAGTTAGCCAGTTAAAGTTTGTTCTATTGGCGTATAAATAAATAAATATCAATAATACATAAATATTAAATAGTACGTACGTTTCTACATCGATATATCCGATAACAGTTCAATTTGAACGGTTGCCTGAGTTGTCGAGCACAATTTTAGTTTGACCGCGCAAAAATAATAGGTTTTTTTGCGCTTAACCTTTTGAAGTTCTGCTTTTGTTATGCTTGCTCTAAAAAATGATAAGCACACATTATTTTAAATCCAGGATGCGACTATATCATATAGCTACCATAGAAACAATCGAAAAATTTACTCGAAAATCTACACAATTTCATTGTTTGTATCGATATGCAGTACTTTTTTAGAATATTACATTTGTGTTTTTGTTGCCATATCCGCTTCCTGAAGTCTGCTTTCTTTTTGTTTTTAATTTTATTTAAATTTGGTAAATATTTATTTATTGACAATTTACTATCCAATTTATATAAAGAAAAAACTTTGAGCAAAACATTAAATTACATTAAATTTCCTTAGGCAGACCTTAGATACAATCTAAACTTGCTGAAATCTCAGCAGTTCAGCAACCCAGTGTCTGCTGAAAATGTTCAGTATATTTCTGCTGAATTTTCAGCAATTCAGAGATTCAGTCGTTTCGGGAATACTGAAATTGTTCGCTTCATTCATTAGAGGATTCATTGAAGCTCAGAGACAGAGACAACTATACTGCTTTAGATGTTTTTGGTAATAAGTTCAAGGTGACACTGCCTTTTTAACGTTAAATTCAAGCATTAATGTATTATTGTTTTGTTTAATATATTGTGTTTATCCCGCTAATTTAAACGTTAAAAGGTTTTCAGTTGTCATCTTTAATTGGTAATAAATATTTCGTATACATTTAAGCCTCACTTTTTCATTCCGTTTTGTCGTCAACTCCAATGAATAAGCAAAATTTTACTTAAATAAAATAAAGCTCATTGATGTATCGGCCCCGTTGCTTTTTTATCGAATGTTATTTTTTTACCTAATTCCGTCTAGTATTTTACTATCGGGTATCCGGTTCTGTCAATTTTCTTTATTCATTGCTCATTGGAAACGTCATACGTTTGTCTCGCTCGCACTTACGTAAAATCGTATAATTAAAAAAATAAATGAGCAATCAACAATGTAGTGTCATAAACCCATTATCAATGAAGAATTTATTTGGTTTTTTTCATTTTTCGATCGCTACAATTGTTGAAATCATGTCAACGAGGACAACCCGATTTTTTTAATACCCCACTCCACCGGCCTGTGTCTCGGCGAATTTTGCTTTTCTTTTTTATATTTTTTATATATGGTTTATTTGTTTTTTTTTTATCTTATAGCCTGATTCCATTACCGCATTAGTGGACTTTTTAAATGTGCCTTATTCCATTGGCGCATTAGCATTTAGCTATTGCTACTCCGACATGTGAGTGGCACGAAAAGCTGATCTGGGTTTGTTTACTTTTGAAATTTGGCAAATCCAAAAGAAATTAATTAAAACTAATGAACATGAGTGAGTTTACTAAACTCTGTAATGCTCAGCAGGACATCTATAATGCGACCAAGGCATTTGCCAACTTGGACGACAAGGAAGAGAAGCTGATTGCGTTGTTATGACGGGTTTGCAATGGAGACCACCACAGTTTCTAAAAAGGGCATGGATCCCCGTATATGTGGGAGTTATTTAATGCCAGAGATCCAGCAGTAATGCATTGTGGTACTGCAAGCAGAATTTGCAGCGTGCGCTCTAGGTTTCAGTCATTTTTATACAAAAAAAATTGTATATTCAAAAGACATCAAAAATTGCGCCAACCTTGCATATAGAAAACAGCTGTTGCAGTGGTGCCACAAACAAAGTATCGTTAAGCATCGGTATTTTCCGGTATTTTTTCTAAAAACGTTCGTGGCGAATGGTTCTTAATCGCATTTAATAATCGCATTTATTTTAAATGCGGCATTTAGCCTTATGGGCTTCCCTGTGTAAATAAATGCGCATTAGGCTGAATGCGTTTTTATGCGCCAATGGAATCAGGCTATAATATTTCGATAATCGACTATTTGATTATTCCAATAGCTTTCCAATAGCCCTCCGCATTTGTTCCTTTAAAGCTTTGTGTGAACATCATATTATAAAGGAGTTTTGGACTTCAACGACAGGCTGTTATTGAACAGCAAGCAATTGTTCCCAGATCTGGCAACGCTGGCAGTGCCCAGGCTTCCGAAGCTTTGATCGTGGTATTGTTTACGTTTTAGTTTTGCGCACATTGAGATGAGGCTGCACTTTACGGCGATCCTTATCATCTGCATCGAGCACGTGACCAAGGCGGTCGCCCAGGGGATGCCGATCAGTCCCTGCCCGAAGATATTCCAGTACCGCTTCGACGGAACCGAGTGGTTCGGCCTGATGGCCGTTCGCAGTCCGGATGTCCACAGCCACCAGCCGCTGCACATCCGGGTCACCCTCTCGATGCGGGGCAAACCCACTACGGTGGGTAGACCGGAGCGCCAACCTGGAACCTTCAGCCGGGACTAACTACCCCTTCATTTTGCAGAACTACCTGGGCGAAATCGAGCTGCTGACTCGCGGAAAGTTCAGCCACAACGCACCGGTCCTTTACAAGATCCGATTCCCCAAACACCACTTCCCCCCCAAGCTGCTGCTCATGTCGGCCAATAACCAGGTCATCTGCTTTGGATCCGGCGGTCCGTAACACCACCGCCAATTGGCTGCTGGGTGCTCACATTTAACTCGGTTTCTTTGCCCGCACAGAGCACAGCGTCTTCATGACCCAAATCCAGCTGGAGCACATCAGGAAGTTGGCCTTCATTCCGGACAAGAAGAGCTCCCTGCTGCTGGATCCCGACGAGGAGGCGGAGAAAACGATCCAGCCATCCGGTTCGCCGCACATCCAGTTCAAGAAGTATGCATACGGATTTTGGTCGGTTGAAACACTCGATCGTAACATTCATTCGTTACTTAATGCCCGATTTTGTAGAAAACCCTTTGGTCAGCCGCCCAAAGAGACTTGCGGGCGCATCGATAGAGACCTCGACTTCCGGTTGTTCCAAAGAAAAGACCACGGCGCAAGCGATACCAACCCAAAGAGCTCCGATGCCATTGCATCACCGGTGTTTGTCGACGACAACGACGACGACGACGATGAAGACATCGAGCACTTCGTGGACGAAACGGAAGCTGAGGAGGACATCACGCTGGATGACAACAATAGCCTGCCGTCGATCACCAGGGGATCGTGGCCTTGGCTGGCGGCCATCTATGTGAACAACCTGACCTCCTTGGACTTTCAGTGCGGCGGGACGCTCGTCTCGGGTCGCGTGGTGATTAGCTCAGCACACTGCTTCAAGCTGTTCAACAAGCGCTACTCGTCCAACGAGATCCTCGTCTTCCTGGGCAGGCACAATCTCAAAAACTGGAACGAGGAGGGATCTCTGGCGGCCCCGGTAGATGGCCTTTATATCCATCCCGACTTCAACAGCCAGCTGAGCAGCTACGATGCAGATATTGCTGTGATCATGCTTAAGGACGAAGTTCGGTGAGTTTTTGATTTTTTTCTTAAATAATTAGTTGTATTTAAGTGTTGTATATATGGTATAACATGGGTTACCCAGAAAACTCGGACTTTTTTCGGGTCGATTAGTTTTAGATTCAACCAAAAAGCCGGACGGTGTTACAGAATCCTTATAGTTTTTTATGAATTCCTAAGTAAATTTGTTTCGATTTTTAAAAAGTCTTTGATTGGTTCAAAATCGTTTAGTCGAAGCGGTTTCTGCAATACCGAGCTTTGATTTTGGGTTGAAAATTGGTTTGAAAGAGATTATTGTGACACCTAAATACTTTTCATATAGATCGTTGTAGTGCAGCGTAAGTAGCATTTCACATGTGTATAGCTTAAGATGTTGAAAAGCTATGGAGTACAAAGTACAGCGTTTCTAGCTCATTTAAAAAAAACGTTGTTTTTATCTAGATGCTTAACACAATAAAATGGTTTCAGGTTCCTAAGAAAGGAATCCAGCAAACAAGAAAACATTTTCGTTTTGGAAAAGCGCAAAACTCTTGCTTCTTAAGTAACTTACACATTTTATTTTAGTACAGTGAATTAATAGGAAGACATAAGTCTTTACGTCTTCTAAGAAACAAGAGGTTGGCGCTTTTTCCAAAATCGCAATTGATTATGATACATGAAGGTTTTAAAAGTTATTTCGTCGTTTTTATACCCCTTGCAGCGGTGTATTATTAATTTCAGTCAGAAAATTGCAAAGCAGTGAAGGAGACCATAAAGATATATATTCTTGATTAGCATGACTAGGAAGTCGATCTAGCCATGTTCGTTTGTCCGTCTGTCTGTCCGTCCGTTTCTAAGCAACTAGTCTCTCAGTTTCAAAGCTATCTACTACTTAATTTATTGTATCAAACTACGTTTATGTAATATGTCTGTCTGCCAATACAACATAAAAATGTTCATAACTTCGTTGTTTTTAAGATATTTGTTATATCTTGCTAATTTTTTGCATATTATGTCGACTTCATATAATTATGCTAAATAATAAATAGTTTTTAAATTTTATTTTTAAAAAGTAATTTTACTTAAAAAATTGAATTGAGAAATTTTTTCCTCTAATTAAAAAAAATGTTATTAGTGATGCATATTTTTGTGAAAAATGTTAAACCCAGCCTGCGTTAGCTACTCTGAATTGAGAAGAGTTACCCTTTTGTGAATTTTTTGGACCAAGTGCTATGAATTAGAAATTGATGAATCTCAAGGCTATAGATTAAAAGGGTGAAACGT